>NC_091026.1:12448333-12753437 GCF_041296385.1 Aphelocoma coerulescens | reverse complement strand
AGCGAGAGCCTCCTGAGCGCTGGGAGCTGGGGGGTTTTCCTGCCAGCAGAGGTCAGCGCTCGCAGGAACACCCGCGGCCCGCGGCGCCGCCACCGGGGACAAGGTCCCCGCACAGGGCCCGGGAGCCGCGGCCCGGGCAGGGAGGCAGCAGCCGGACGGCTCCACGGAGGACGCCTGAGACGAGGTACGTGGGGGGCTGCGTTTGCACGGAGAGAAGGGAACCGCGTTTTCCTCACGCAGCCTCGCGGAAGAGGAAGCTGAGGCCGAGGCGTCCCCGGCGCCCAGCCCCGAGCTCCCCGTGACGCCTCAAGGGCAGCGCCGGGTTACCCCAACCCTGTGTGCCCGCCGCGTGCCCCCGAGGCTTTTCTCTCTCCAGCAAGACACCTTGGATTAAAGGCCTGAATATCAGAAAAAGCAGGAATTGATAACACATTTGCAGTGGTTTCCAGAGTTTGTATTTCTTAAAGTAATCTGATGTTTGGAAAGGGAGCAGCCTCTTCAAGGGAAAAATCTGATTTATTTTCTACTCACCACAGCTTTTCTTTCTACTAGTGTTCTGTGACAAATCTCACTAACATGGGCTTAGGGGTTAATGTAAAGCTCAGCCCCAAGGACAGAGGCAACACAGGCAGAGCCACCAGGGCCTGTGAGCCCTGGGCCAGAAACTCTCTTAAATATTAACAAGTAGTTGTGGGATATCCCAGCATGAACGTTTCATAGAATATTGGGGACAGCCTGGGGAAAAGAAAAATATTTCATGTTTTAAAATACGTCATAAAACCTGCTGTTTGAGTTCTTTAAAGTGCCATAAATCTTGATATCCATTGCAATGAGGACAGCATAGTGCCTAAATATTCATGCAACCCTTGTGCAGGGTTGCATGAATATTGGCCAACCTACCGAAACCACTCCTCACTGTGCCAATATCTCCATCAGGCATCCACTGACGGGTGCCAGTGTCAGAGGAGCCCCATCCCTTTCTAGAGCAGCGCAGCCTCCGGGATGGCTCTGCTGGAGACCAGCAAGTATCCACAGGGCTCAGTGCTTGGCAGCGTGAACCCCGACCTTGCCAGCGAGAGGCAAACAGCCTCCTTCAGCGTGGAGAAGCTCACGGCCCTGCTGGATGGCGGCACGGAGCAGACGTGGATACGGAGGGCAGTGGGTGAGTGGCCTTACGAGGCCCTGGTGGGGGCTGGCACAGGCCATGCCTGTGTCCCGCTGCTCTGCTCCTCGTTTGCAGCACGGTGGGGGGTGTGCTCCTGGGCATTTGCTTGTCACCCATCTCTTTAGAGAGTGGGAGTGTGGAGTTGGAGTCTTATCTTCATTTATATCAGTATGACTCCTCCGAAGCCACTCCTGCTGTCTGAAGCTTTTCCTCCTCCCCGCTCCCATTCCCTGTCTCTGGCAAGACTGGTTAAACTGGAATATAAGAACTGAGGATCGAGCATCTGTGTGCGAGGGAAATGTGTGCAGGGGCTGGTGCTGCTGTGCAGAAATGCACATCACGTGTGAACCACAGCCAGCTTCCCTCCTTGGCATCCAGGTGGGGAATTTCTTGCGTGGGTTGGCTCAACCAGGTTGAGCTGCTCTCACTCATGATGGGTGTGCCAAAAAATGACTGTATGCTCAGAAGAAAAGAGGAAAAAAAACCCTCTCTCTTGTCTTTGTAACTGCATCCATGTTACACACTTACCAAAGGAAAACAGCTCAGCCACTGGGATCACCCCTTTCACAGTGCCACTGGAGTTCAGTATAACCTTCCACATGAATAGACTCAAGGTTTTAAGGCAAAATGGACAAGGGGAGTGTTCAGGCTGACACAGAAATAGTGACTCTGTGTTGTTTTGCAGCAGTGCAATGGGCTGGTAACATCCCGAGCCAGACACCCAGCAGGCTCCGGCCATAAGCCACCCTCTGGCTAATGCAGCTCACCACAGCCCTTACTGCCCCCACAGCAACTGGAGGCAGAGGGATTCTTGGTATCTTCTGCCAGAAGTCACCTCTCCCACCCTGACTTACCCTGCAGGGTCACCATTTCCACTGAACAGACCCCTCTCTCAGGCCCACTGCATTCCCCTCCTGCTTCCCCAAACGCACTGCTTTTCAGAGTTACATGTGAGCCATGGGAGCCAGAACTGGCAAAACAAAACCTGCCTGCAGGCACCCTAAAAAGCACAACCTCAGTATCCACGAGTCCAGTCCTGCCTGCTCCTCCCGAGCATGGCTCGAGGCACTGCCTGCACTTTCCCAGCCCCCAGAGAAACAACTGTTCTGTGTTGCTTTGCAGTGGAAGCTATTGAATCCGACCCTGTATTTAGCAGAGAAAATCAGTATTTCCAGACCCAGAATGAGAGGTACGAATCAGCAGTCAGGAAGGCTGTTCATCTCCAGAAAAAGATGCATGAGATGGGATGGACTGAGAATGGACCTGAATATAAGTACATTTACAGGTGATTTCTTTTTTTTTTTTTTTAAATGTACAACTAATTTTTTGTTAAAAGTTTTGTATTCCAACAAGAATCAGCTTCAGCAAAGGCTGGGAAAGGCCAACAGCTGACAAAATAGGTTTGGATAAAAATGTACTGCAGGTTTTTACTTTAGCAGCACACTTGGGAAAAGGGAAAATGGTGGTACATGACTAGGAGCTTCTCAGAGAGCAGCACATGGGTACAGCATGATAGATCACAGCAGTTCACAGCCACAATATGGTATTTCCACTTCAGCAACCTCCTTACTTGTGCTGCAGCTCTCATACCACCCCTTAGACATTTTTAAATGTATAACCAGAACTGGAAGTGGTGCTGTTTCAGTTACATTACTGACATCTAAATAAATTAAAGATTACATTTTATGTATTTAGAAAACACATATTTTATTAAGAAAAAAAAAAGAAAAAACTCACCTTAGTTTGTAGGTAAATGAGGATACAATATTTTCACATTCCTTTAAAAGTTTCCTTAACACTTTGTGTGGGGTTGAGCTCTACATTTCAGTTGCTTGCCCCTCCTTTCCCCCTTTGTTAAATCAATTCCTGGCTGGCTGTTGCCCAGGGCACACTGTGTTTGGTGGTCACGTACCCAGTAGGAAGGTCCAAGTTCGGCAGTGTCACTCAGAAGGGTAATGCCTGTCCCTTACACAGCACTGCTGACACTCAGAGCCACTTTTTGGCGTTTCATAGACTCATAGCACAGTTTGGGTTGGAAAGGACATTTAAAGGTCATCTAGTCTAGCTTTCTGCAATGAGCAAGGACATCTTCAACTACATCAGGTTGCTTGGAGCCCCATGCAGCCTGACCTGGAATGTTTGCAGGGAGGGGACATCCACCAGCTCTCCAGGCAACCCGTGCCACTGTTTCACTGTGCTCATTGAAAATGAGTTCTTCGTTATGTCTAGTCTAAATGTACCTTCTTGTAGTTTAAAACCATTACTGTTTCCCCTATGGTAACAGGCTCTGCTAAAAAGTTGTCCCCATAATACGAAAGATGATAATTTTTTATGCTGAGCTCTTGACCGCCTACAGCGAGTGGAACTAATGAAGGGGGAAATGTACCATGAAGAGCTCTTGGACCTGATCATTATATTTCCATTAAAAAGCAGCTCCCACTGCTCCCTCAGAACAAAAAAAATCCACCCTTTCTCCCACCCAGGTGTGCTTTTATCAGGCCCCCTAAGGCCAAAGGGCTGCGGCAGGGCCAGCCCTGTGCTGTCCCATTTGCTGGATTTGGAGCAGAACTGTCTGGCAGGGCAGCTCTTGCCTGATGAAAGTCCAGGTGAGCACCAAGCTCTTATGACAGAATCCTGGCTCCCAGTGCCCAGCACAGTGAATCACTCACACAATTTAAAATCCAGCTTTTCAAATAGCAGCTAAAGGAACGTTATTTCTGGCCAGGCTGCCAAGGATTCATTAAGTCATTTTCTGTTAATCAAAGCAATTTCCCTTTAACATCTTTGTTCGTATTTCCCCCCCACACACTGTTTCAGCATGATTAATTCTCTCTAAGGGCTAGTATAAAAGAAAGGTCAGAGTAATTTGTTAACAATAGAAGGTATCTATGTGAAAGGAGATGCTCTCTAGAGCACTGGAGTAAAGCAATGCTAACAGCCTCTCAGCTACTGAGAACAGCACAGCCACTTGTACATGTACCTGTATCTGTGAGGTGATTCAGCCATGTTCTGAGGAATCCCAGGAAAAGGGATATAATCATATTCCTCAGGTTTTCTTATTATTTCTCACACACACAAAAAAGCTTACATAAATTTCTCATTTGTGCCATGGAAATCACTGTACCCAAGTTCCCATACACAGCCTCTGGAATAGTGCATTTTAGGATGTATGCAGATGGTGATGGCAAAGGACCTGACCAGACAACAAACCAGGGGTTACTTGGATGTATTTGAATTTTTCCACAAGAAAATAACATCTCAATTCAGGCCAAATCTCTGTCAACCCCAGTATTGTTCACTAACAGCAATGGGCAGCAAACAAACAGCAAAAAGTACAGCAACAAACCCAGCATACCATGGTATTTCTCCAGAATGGGAATGTTAGGAAATCCAGGTCCCAGATACCTACCTGTGTAATTCAGTCTAATATGCCCCACAGTTAATTGCTAGGGTTTGGGGTTTCTCAAGGAGGGTGCTGCTTTGTTTTTTCTTTTTAGTTCAGCCTGAAAATCTGACTTAAATAATCAAGAAAAAAAATCCTATGAAGTAAAATAAAAATACAAAATGCTCACAGAGTCTCAGGAGCTTTGGAGCTGGACTGTGCTTTTAGCTCAGCATCTGCTACTCAGAACAGATAATTCCTCCAAGACCAAGTGAAAGAATGAGCGAGCAACACATAAGCAAACTCTGTTATGAAAGAAGAAACAAAAGCAGCTTGGAAGGGCATTTTTCCTGTGATGCTGTGCTGATGCTGGGTGCTGGGCAAGGTATGACAAGGCAGAAATCAAAAGGCAGCAGGTGGTACTGTCTGGTGACCGCTGCAGTGCCACTGCCTCATTCATCACATGCCCGGAACTTCATCCCCTTAGAAACGCCCCTTGTGCCTTCTCTGCAGGGCACTGGCAGGAGATGTTGCGTTCCTCCTTCACCGTGTCTTCATGAGAAGTATTTCAGTGCTGGGCTCTGACAAACAAATTGCCAAGTGGATTCCTCTCGCCACCCAGCACAAGATCATTGGAAGCTACGCCCAGACTGAACTGGGACATGGTAAGGTTGCAGGAAAAACAGCATTTCTGTATGACACAATGCTGCAGCCCAAATTCTCATGGGAATTTGACTCCAAACTGTCCATCCTTGACTGGGACAGGGGTGGTTGGGTTCTCATTCATGGTTCTCATCAGAAGGGTAAACCACAAAACCCTGATAATACCCACAACCAGCTTTCAGGTATCTTTCACTTTCTCCATCCCTGTGATATACCAGGAGATAGATACATACATACATAGATCTTTTTCAAATTTCTTCTTTTAAAGGCACTTATCTTCAGGGTTTGGAAACAACAGCAGTTTTTGATACTGCTACTCAGGAGTTTATACTGAACACACCAAAGATCTCTGCCATGAAGTGGTGGCCTGGAGACAGTAAGTACCACCAAAATATTTTGGGTTTTGCCTTCTTCAGTTACTCCATCTACCCTGGTTAAGCTCTGTGTTTGAGGGCCCAGGTGCTAGCAGAAGACTTCGATAAGAGAGACACAGATGGACAAGCAAGTAAGAGAAAGGGGATTGTCTAAGTTCAAAGGCCACAAGGGGGCCGCCATCATCTACAAAAACCCCTTGGGTTGCAGGCTGAAGAACTTCACTCAGGAAAGCTCTTGCCTCTGCAGGAATAAATCTTCTCTTCTTTGTAAATAATACTCAGACAACCAAAGTGTGAAATTCTTGGCTCCCTTCAGGAAGATATTTCACAGAAACTAACTGGAGTCACTGCAACAGCCACAGCACTTCCCACTCTCAGCATTACATTAGCTCAAACTGTTTATTTTTTCTCATATTCTATTACAAAACTGTTAATCCAAGGCTCATGGGCAGCAACAGAGGCAGAATGATGGTGCAACTTGTAAGAGCTAAGAGCTAGCTGATCTACGTTTCCAGCACACACCTGTGCTGACCCAACACATAACTAGTACTGAGCTCTCTTAACTCTGTTTGTGCTCTATCTTAAGGGAATGGGGCTGTTTTTCTTTTCACAGTGGGAAGATCAGCAACCCACACAGTGGTCTTTGCTCAGCTGTATGTTCATGGGAAGTGCTATGGCATCCATCCCTTCATCGTGCAGATACGCAGCCTTCAGGACCATTCACTCTGCCCAGGTAAACGACCCCAGACACTGCAGCACTTGTGCAGGTGCTCTGCCTATTTTGCCCTTAAATGTTTTCTAAAACATTTGGCCCAGGGAGATATATAATTGCCAAAACAAGCCAAGCCAAGCCAAGACAGATACACAAGGTGTAGTTATCATTAAGCCCAGCCTTTTGATCTGAAGGGAAATTTAACATATCCACAGCCATATCCAAACCAAGCCCTTGTCATAATCAGAAGCCCGGGCTGCTCTGAGCACCTCAGCATTAACACCTCAGTTCTGACCCCAGCCAGCACAGATCCATCTGTCCATGGACCATGGCAACAAACTACCACTAGGCATTTGAATGCTTGTTTCATCCTTTGGGCAAGATCACCTATGCTGGGGAAGAAGCAGAGCTGATCGTGCTCTTCTTTTGAGGTCTCCATATTGACACAAAATGGGGAGCAAAAAGTTCAAGTGGAAGTAAGCAGGCTATGTTTTCTCCTGCTGCAGGCATAACTGCAGGAGACATCGGTCCCAAAATGAATTTTGAGCACGTTGACAACGGCTACCTCCTGCTGAAGAACGTGCACGTCCCCAGGGAGAACATGCTGAGCAAGTTTTGTGAGGTATGTGTGGACTCACATCACAAACTCACCATCAGACTCTCATTCCACAGCCAGAGAGACAACAGGGACCTGTCTAAATTCAGGACAAAAGGCTTCCTTTGAGTGTCAGCAAGTCTCTGAGGTTTTATCAAGGGCAGAATGAACCTGAATCCTAAATGAAAGTCAGTGTCAAGAATTCCACATTCAGAAGCTGGGGATCATAGAGCAGGCAGAACCCACCTCTGCCAGAAACAGTAAGAATTTGTCTCTTCAAATGGGTATCTTTCATCTATCATACATAAAAGCATTGTTTGCATTCAGTGAAGGATTTTTATGTCCATTTTATTCCATGCATAGTGATTACACAACCACAGTAGTACTGAAGAAGGCAGCATCTGACAGCCTCTCTCTACTCTAGGTTCGACCAGATGGCACCTATGTAAGACAGGGGTCACAGAAGATTAATTATTTCACAATGACAACAGTGCGCATTTCCCTCATTTCAGACGAGGTTCTGACACCCCTAATGAAGGCTTGCACCATCGCCATCCGGTACTCCGTGGTTCGCCGGCAGTCCAAGCTAAAGCCTGGGTAATACCATGCATCCCCGTGGGAAGGGGACTGTACACACACTGTGTTCCCCCACACCAGTTTGTATTTCTTCATCTTATCTTTCAGCCCATCACTGGCTGATTTCCTGGCCCAGACAGGCCATGATAAACACGCTTCCCCATTATTTACATTAATGAACTTCAGTCAAAGTACAAGAGAATGTTTACAGTTCTTTCCAAGATAAGTTTCATACTTTTAATAGGTCAGTAGCTCACACAGGCCTTACTTCTTTATAACTGGCCGTCCCCTGTAATCCCATAAATCAGCAGAATCCAGACAAAGTGGACAAGTTGCTGAATTCTTATTCCATAGGGTTCTACTGGTGGATGCAGCATTAAAGTACCTTCCAACATCCAGAAATCCAATATCCACACCTTAATGACTGAATTGTATTCAGGGTTGAATCCCCATTACTTTTAAAGAGATATGTTGATTTGAATGGATTACAAAGATTTCCATTTAAATCTCCTTTCAAAAGCAGAAGGATTCTAGTGAAAACATGGTTTTGTTCAAACACAAACCAAACAGAAGAGCACAGCAGCTGAACTATTGTAATAACCAATTCCATCAATTGAAATGTACCAACCACAGCAGAAGTGATAAAGAACATCCAACAAAAGCTCAGAAGACTTTAAATAATTCAGAGTCAAATATTTTCAGGGAAACATTTCTATGCACCAGGCCACAAAGACTCCATTTGAAAAGCCAAAGTTTATCAGGGTGCAATGCCACTGCCTTTCCTGGAACACCTAACAACTAGCTGTCCTTGAAGGCTTCATTCTCTTCCTCTCCTGCAGTCCCTCTTCCCCTCTGTACTGACTGACCACACAGTGCCTTTTCTACACTGTTAGGCTCTTTTGGGTTTGTTTCTCCAATAGCAAGCTGGGCAGATTTGCTGCCACACAGTCAGCTCAGTCTTGTTCACACACTGCTTCTTGGTAATGAAAAATGCCATTTCGTTCTGCAGCAGGTAAAGTAACAGTAGTTGTGACCATGTCCACACTTTCCCTGCTTCATCAGCTGTCTTCCAACAGGGAACAAGAAGCAAAAATCCTTGACTACCAGACTCAGCAAGAGAAACTGCTGCCCCAGCTGGCAGCAGCATATGCCTTTCATTTCATCAACGACTACCTGCAGGAGCTATTGAACAGGGGGTACAGAGAGATCCAGAAGAAGAACTTTGACATGCTGCCAGAGGTGAGCTGCAGCAGGATTAGCTCATTCAGCACTCTTCATCTCTAAATGTTAAAGTATTTCAGCAAACTGGACAAGCATTCCTCTCACCACTAGAGAAGTAGAGGAGGAAGCACTAAGAGCTCAAATGATGTGTCCCAGGTCCACAACCAGTCAGCAATAGCATTCACTCTACCACCCCAAACTTTTTGTTTTGGGAACCATTGCAGAGTGAAAAGTCCTTGAAAGGCATGTCCATTGGCTGAAAGCCTCGTTCCAAGTAGCTGGTGGCACAAAGTGTTATTACACAACTCCATCTACAATGCGCAGGCGCATACCTCTGAGCCAAAACCAAAAATGCAACTTTTTAGACAGAACAGAATATTTTGCAGTTGGGTGCTTGAAATGAAAACACACTCTGAACAAAGGTGGCCAAACCCAGAACTGGCTGAGAGAAACCCAAAAATGTGTAAACTGACCACAGTGTGCCTAGCAGGAGTATGTGCAGCATCCCAGGCAGACACCAAAGGCCAGGCTCAGAGAACTGGGTGCTACCACCATGCAGGGGGAGACTTGACAGGGATTTCATGCCTAGATACTGCACAAAATTTTAAAAAATGAACTTATTCTGAGGATTCCACCAGTAACACTCTGCTTTTCCCTCTCATTTTTAATAGCTCCATGCATTATCTTCAGGTTTTAAAGCCGTGATCACTCAGCACTGCACTGCAGGAGTGGAGATCTGTCTCCGGGCCTGTGGGGGCCATGGTTACTCCCTGCTGAGTGGACTTCCTTCCTTGTATACCAAAATACTTGCCTCTTGTATTTATGAAGGAGAAAACACCATTTTGCTCCTGCAAGCTGCCAGGTAACAATTCAAATATGTTAATCTAAAAGCCTGCCCCCTCATTTATTCAGCCTTTACCACGTCTCCAAAACCAGTAAAACCAGCTACTCCTTTCTCACAGCACCTTCTAAAAATACAGCTCAGGACATAAACTATTCATGTCTTCAGTCTAACAAGCATGGAAGTGTATGGGAACTGGATTATCTCTTCTGTTTTTGGTTTGGAGATGTCTGCAGGTGCTGTTCTGCATAACCTCATTTTCTTCTTGCCTGGTAGCACAGCAAAGGTGTTGCTGTGAAAGTTTTGTGGTTAATTTTTTAAGCAACCAATGTAACAATGGTACGATGTAACGCAATATTGGTAAAGTGAGGTCAATTCAGAGAAAGCAAAGTTGTTGGATACTGAAAGTGGATGAGTCATAAGTCATGCTTCAAGAACATCACTTTCCTCCAAACACACAGGCTGATGATTATCAAGAGTAGATGAAATACGGGATAAAGAAACTACACCTGCTTGAACTTTTAATAATGTATGTTTTTACTAGAAGGAGAAAATCAGGGCACTTCCCAGGGTCAGAGCCATCACATAGCTCTATGCTGCCATGCAGACATTTCTGCACTCATTACTGCTTTTTGCAAGATCAACAGCAAGGTCAAGAAAAATGCTGTACCCTTTTAATTCCAGACCTGGTCAGTCTAGCTCATAGCAGAGGTACCAAAAAACTAAGGGAGTGGGGAATGCTCCTTGTAAATTCTCTCCAAGGGTCTCGTGTGTTAACATAATGTGACTGTGTGTTGGGGATCACAGAGGTGAAGACCAAATCACTATTAAAGCTCCAGAGCATTGAGACTCAGGTTGCAGAGATGATAATGTATCTAATCACTGCGCTGCTGAGACTGCTAATGGCCACAGCAAGTTTCTGCTGAAAAAATTACCATTATGGATTGCTGTAGTATTAAATAAGGCAGACAGGCCACCCCTGAGACCCACCACAGGTCAGGTTATTGTGAGTAACGTGCAAAAGGTCATTACTTGTTCATTCTGGGCCACTGATGGGATGGGTCACACCTTGCTGCTCCTCACCTGAGCCCATTTACTTTTTGCATGACTGTTTGCTGTGAGGAGATCACCACCATACCCTGCTCTGACTGTTACCCTCTTCCCAGGTTCCTGATTAAGTGCTTCATGGCAGCCAGTGCTGGCCAGCCTGTGCCACCATCTGTCACTTACCTGGCTGCAGTGAAACATGGGAAGTGTCCAGCCAAGAACAAGTTGGATTTTCTCAGTCCAGATATTTACACTGAGGCCTATCAACACGTGGCAGTCAGGTCAGTACACAGGACGGGAGACAGGATTTCTCTCTTTGACATCAGAAATGTGTTAAGAGCACAGCTTTTTCCTTGCTTTAAAGGGACATGAAATAACGTAAGTTAAACAAGGATTGGCACCATCTGTTCCTGAAAAAGAAAAGGAAGGCTACACAGGATTAACAGCCATGTCAGATGTTGAGTATGAGGCTTTCACACTCAGAAGTTTTTAAGCCATGTGCTACCAAACGACTACATTTCACAAAGTTGATGGCACTATTAAAATAAATCCCAGACCACACTCCACTGGATGGAGTTGCCATCCAGTAAAATCTTTATTGGACACTGAGCAATTCTATATAGAATGTTAAAATTTCACATACCTGAAAGTGATGTTTGTTTTCAGTTTAAACCATAGCAAGAACAGAGCCTCTCATTCTGTCTGTAGCCTTTCAACTACATATTCAGCAACTCAACACAAATTAAAATGGTACCATGAGTGGTCTCAGAATTATGTACACATAGGTGTAGGTGTCACCTCTGCAAATCAGGTAAAAGGATGACACTGCTGTCATTGAAACCAGTGTAAAAACAGCCACTTATCCAAAAGCTTCATTATCAATGGGAACAGGATTTGAATCCCTGTGTAGAAAAGGAGAAACGTAATGTAACAGCTGTCCAGTATTACTGTTTGTTTTGCAAACTCTCCTTACACACACACAACCCAAGAAAAGCTCAGCCAAACCCCTGGTAAACTACTCTGGAAGCTGAGAAGGCAGAAATCCTTCAGTACAAGGGTGGTCTGCATTCTTCTCACAATTTATACTTAGATTTTGCATAATCTAAGTTCACTCATACTGAGTGTAGATAACTTCAGATGTCAGAAATTCCAGTCTGCCATTCAGTCACACATAACTCCCGAGTGCAAATTCATGCATGTGGGATGCTACGTTCACATACAATATACTTTATGCTTTTTCAATTTTCCAGGCTCACAAGCAGCACAGCAGAAAAACTACAGGACTTGATTCAGTCTGGAGTCAAAAAGCACGATGCATGGAACCAGTGCACAGTGCAGCTGGTGCAGGCTGCAAAGGTTAGCAGAATTTATCTGCATATCTGATGTTGGTCATTATGAAACAATATGCAACAGAAATGGCATGATTAGCTTAAAACCTCAGTGCTATTTATTGTTTCCTGTTGACATCTAAGAGACACCACAAAGATTGTCACTGGGGTCTGCATGGTGGAAAACTTGTAGTAAGAAGCAATTCCAGATCTGAAAAATTTGCTGCCTGTATAGGCCAGGTAGAAAAAGAGTAGGAGAAATGAAAGGGAGAAGAAATACATTCGCAGTTACACTGCCACTACTGGCAGAATCAGACCTCCCATATCCTGCAACAAAAACCCACCATCTCCAGCCAACACTCATCTTTTTGTAAGAATCCAGCATTTCTAGCTCCCAGAGAAGTCTTCCCAAAGCCACTCCACTGAAAGCTGATGGAGCCACAGCAAAGGGTGAAACATGCCTGGTATTTCTTCCATCTGCTGGAAAGATAACTGCAGGGAAAAGAGTGAAAACCAGTGATAAGTGCAATGTAAACTACTGCTGAAAGATAAATCAAATTAATAAGAGATGCTTTCAGCTGAACTACCTTTGGAATGGCAGCATTTGTTCCCTAAAACAAGGGTGAATTAGAGTTAAGCAGAAAAGAAAACAAGGGGAGAAAAGCCCTAAATATCAATGAAAACTAAATCCGTTGATAGTTCTGTATCTCCAAAAACCAAAATTCTTTAATATGCAATTAAGTGCAATTCCTCTACAGTTATGGTGAAGGCCTTCCTCCCTCCCTTCCTTCCTTCCTTCCTTCCTTCCAGAAAAGAAGATTTTGAAACAGGTCCATAACTTCTTTTAACATCATTAACTGTTTCTGAAGAGCCTAACATATGCAGAGGGCTGGCTGTGGTATTGTCAATGCTGCTGCTAGACTCTTCAGAAAATGGGATCCAGGCCCCCAAAGTTTCATAAATATTTCAGGGACAGGAAATAGTCACCCAAACCCCTTGAATTTTCCCCCTAACTTTCAAATTTTTATATACTGCTTCCTTCTTGTGGCAATTCTCTATTTACTTCTTATTCCATACCTTCCCTGGAGATTGACCCACACATCTGGCATGGCAACTCTATGAACTGATGCCTGCCAGCTCTCAGCTGAGTGGCTCAGACACTGGGCAGACTCCACACAGGTTAATTGCTTGAGTAGCCACTCAGGGCCACTCAGCTTCTCAGGCAGGTTCTGCAGTTCACACTGGCCTCCACCTCTGCTGCTTCACCATGCCAGCAGGAAGAGCTGCAGTGCAGGTGTGCCATGCTTACACCTACAGCTGGAGGGGAACTGTGCAGTGAGGGAGTGAACCCACACAGACCCCAGCACCACCAACACCCACAGCAGTGTCAGCGTAGCAAGAGTCACTCCAAAGACAGGTGGAGTCAGCCTAATTCATCTGCTCTGCACCTCAGCTAATATTTCTGTCATTTTTGGGTCAGACATTCTACTGGTGTCTGACCCAGAAATTACCAGTTTACTTAAAACCACAAAAGTGGGAGGTAAATTTGGTTGTTCTTCTGTGACAATGGTGTTTCTGGAGCTGAAGTCTCATAGACACTGATTCCAAAGTACCGTGAGTCTAAGGTCTTCAACAGAAGTTTTCTCCTGTTGATGTACAACCAACATTCACTTAGAACACAGCACATTCCAATGTGTTCCCTTCACATAAACTCTTAGGGATATTCATCAGAAGTATTTAGAATAAGTACTACCATGATTTCTGAAGCAGTTTTCTGGAGTTTACAAATACCACAGTGTTGACTGTTTACACATTCTGTCTTCTGCTGTCGCTGTAAGCCAGGAATGCAAAAGGCCTGGTCACCCAGCAAACAAAGGATACAGACTGGAGAAGTGCCAGGGAAATGAAAAGGTTTTACATTCTTTGCAAGAACACTAGAGTCACTTGGCCTACTAAAAGTGTTTTGAGGTGCATTCACTGTTGATTGCATTTGTTTTCCAGGCTCACTGCCACTACATTGCAGTGAAAAACTTTGCAGAAACCGTGGAAAAACTCGAGACCAAGGCTGGCATCCAGAAGATTATGAAACATCTCTGTGACCTCTTTGCACTACATGGGATCTTCTCAAATACAGGAGCCTTCTTGCATGATGGATACACATCTCCAGCTCAAATGGACATGGTCACAGCATCCTACCTGGACCTCCTGGCTGTCATTCGGTGAGCTACTTTGGCAGTACACACACAGCTATGCAGTTTATCCCCGTGATAGATATAAAAGGGTGCTGCTGTACCTATGGCAACATCTCCACAGTCAATTCACCTCATTCAGTTTTTATTTTCATTGCCTGGCAGCACTAGAAATTGATTGAAACATCTACTCAGAGCTTGTTTCAATGGCAAAACAGACCCAAGTGTCCAGCTCCTCTGAAATCGCTCAAGTTCTGTAACATGAAATCTTAAATTATAAATGAAGAAGTCATGAACACTTTCTACCATCTGCAGTAGAGTGAAAGCAGGAAAATATGTAGTCAGAGCACACTGGCAGGAGGCAGCCACAGCAACCCATCACACATTGCAAAATCTGCTTAAGCCACAGCTAATACAGCCTACTCTGTTGCCATGGCTGAGCTGCAATTGGTACCCAAACAATCCTGCCTACAGCTACTTCAGATGCATCTGCTCAACACCATTTATCACCAACTCTCTGAATTCTGAGTTATGTTAAGGTTTTCACTTACCACAACACTCATAGAGGCTTTTTGACAAAGGGTTCAGCTTTCACTACTCAGTGCTGTTTGTTGAGGACATAATAACTTATGGTGCACAGGAGTTGCTACTGTATGTAAAATTCTACTTAAGCCACCTGGAGAGAAACAAGAACACGCTATAAGCAAGAGCTGAACAGAGCTGAGCCAAATAGCAAGGGTTTTCAGAACTGATAGCAGAATCTGAATTAAGTGGTAAGTTTAACACAACATTTTCAAAAGCCTAACACACTGCCTTTGGAATTCCTTGCAATTTCTGTGTTAGTCCATGCCTTGTTAACAGGATTCAATAATGGAGTATTTACATGTTTACAGTCAGTAGAAAGGATACAACCACTTCCTGGTCTGTGGCAAAATCCCAGCCTTTCCCAAACCTTCAGACAGCTCTTCCCCAAAAGGAACTGAAAGATGCAAATGCCAACATTTGAGCAAACCACTTTGCATCCTGGTACCTCAGGTGTGAGGTACAGCCAGCACAACTTCCTATACTCAAGGTGATGGGAAGATGAGGAAAAAGAAAACATCTCCTGCTTAGGAGATGCTGCCTGTGCTCTGTCTCTCCATGCTGTCAGACTGGCCCCTGGGCTAGATGAGCCCTTGGATGGGTCAGGGTTGTTTTGCTCTTACAGACATGAACAGAAGACCTCAGCACCTCGTGATGAGGTAACAGAAATACTGAAAGGTAGATGAAGGTTGGGGATCACCAAAGCAACTTCACAGCAGTCTAGTAGGAACCTTACTCCATTTTATAAGACAAACACATACAGCTTAAGAAAAATGAAACAAAGAAAGACAAAAAGCAAAATAACAAACTGGCAGAGACTACTGAGAAAACATCTGACATGAGATTGAGTCCTGAATTAGGGATGGAGCCCAGGTGATTACAAGACCCTGCAAACACCACTCAGCACTGCAGACAGCTCAGGGCATTAGTAGAACATCACAGAATCACAAAATTGTTAGAGTTGAAAGGGACCTCCGGAGATCATCTAGTCCAATTTCCCTGCCAATGCAGGGTCACCTAGAGATGCCTCTGAGGAATCAAAAGAAGCAGGATTTTCCCCCCCAGTAAAGACAAGGAGGACAACTGGCACAAGCTTTCCAGGAGAAACCTGGGCAAATGACTTTCAAGTTTATCTTGGATTTATTTTCCCATCTTGCAAAGCAGTACCCTCTCAGTAACAGGAATGTGACTCCTGTGCTCCATAGGAAGGACGCTGTTCCACTGGTGGACGCTTTTGACTTCACAGACAAGACCCTGAACTCTGCACTGGGCAGCTACGATGGGCAGGTTTACCAGCGGCTCTACGAGTGGGCTCAGAAGTCACCCACTAACCAGGTAGGGATGAACTAGAGCTGGGCAGCTTCCCCAGCAGCCAGAGCAGAAACTGCTTCTCTTCTAACAAAAGCAATATAGATGCGAGACAAGAGCTTTTAATTCCTCTTTGTTTCACAGATTTGTATCACATTGTACAGAATAAGCTAAAATAAAAGTGTATTTACTCATTATGGAACAGCACTAAAGGCAGGGTATTTTCTATACACTGATACTTTTACTAGTGCAAAACTTGGGAGTTTTAATAATATGTTTAATCAGAAAGAGTGTAAGTGTTAAACAAGGCAATTTGATCCTTCGTGGTCTTTAGCACTTTGCTTTCTCAATTCATCCATACTGTGGAGTAATGTAAAATTATGTGTGATGTAAACATGTATTGCTCTGTTTGAAACTCATTTGGCCTTGAGTGAGATTTTTACTGTGGTAATCAGTGTCCCTTTGAAATCCTACAGCTGAACACGAAATTTGCCTTCAGCAAACATTCAACTCCAAGCATATTTTCTGAGGTTAAATAGTATGCTGTCCCCTTTGGGATGAGTATGGTGTGCTGGTTATGAGGAACAGCACATATTAGGGAAAAAGATCCTACACAGAAGTAGCTGGTGGTTTGTTGGTTGGGGTTTTTTTAATAGTGTAGCTTTCTGTATTTCAGAGATTGTTCTTAAGAAAAAAATTATAGCCTTTCCCTTCTTAATTGCCATTAATTCCCTTCCACATTCTCTTTCTGAACAGATGAGCCCAGCCTACGAGAGGTATTTGAAGCCACTTCTGCATAACACACTATCAAAATTATGAAGACCATGTTCCAAGTGAAGGGCATGCATTTCCTCTTGTTCTTTGTGCAGCAGTACATTTATGAAGCATCAGTAATGACTAATCAGAATTAATAATCAGTAATCAGTTGCTTACTTACAGTTACAACAAGTAGGAAAGATTCTCAGCCAGCCATTTGCAATCAGACAGATGCCAACAGTGCTGAGTGGTACCCGCTGCTGTGACACAATCTAGTCAGGAGTGGTCCAGGGTTCACTGTTTTCTATCCTGAAGTGTCTTGACAGCATCAAAACTCTCTCATTTGGCTTTCTTATTCTTTTTCCTAAATCGACTATATGATGATTGAGAAAAAAAAAAATGCCACCACACTGTGAACCCTCTCTCAGTGTGTTGTAACCATACAGTGCCTTCAAAAAAACCCAAACCAACCAACTTCACTGAAAAATTCACAGTGAAATTACAATCCTTCATTTTTAGGAACAAGTTGTTCTCTTCGATCAGAAAGTGTATTAGAAAGCACATCTATTTTGACAATTAAAATAGCTCTTGATTTGCTCAGTACTGGAATATTCCTGCCTAATGAAGATGCAGACAAAGCTGATGCCATCTCCAGTCTGCAGAATTTACCTTCCCATTACTAGAGCTGCTCATACTGTCTTTCTATAAATCTTGAGCTCCAATAAAGTGCATTATTTGGAATACTGCTTCTCTAATTATTATACTTCATAATTATGGAAAGAGCAGGCTGACCCAGGCCAGTCATTAATTTGCTAGTAAATGAAGTGTTGCAAGGAACATCTTGTGATTATAATTCAATGCCAGTTAACATGGATATTTCTTACCACATGTTGCAAGAAAGAAACAACTTTTCCTGAGCTTCATCAGTTCTGCTTCTCTTCCCTCCTTGATAGCAAGAATAAAGCTCTCACTGCTGCTCTTATTACATAAGTCAAAAACCTGCAATGTATGAACAGGAAGAGACAAAATATGACAGAGAAATACCCCCTGAGACAGGACTTTAGAGCCAGATATGGGATGGAAAGCTCCCAGCTGCAATCAAGTTAGAGCATAACCAGAAATTCTATTAAAAACTACGACGAAGGGACCAGGATAAGTAGAAATGTCTGTATGAAACTGAGTAAAGCCAAAGAACTTGAGTGCCTTGACTTGAACATCACCAGAAAAAGCTTTCTGCAGTTAAAATTATATATATAAAGTCAGTAGATAAAGTGCTGACAAACCAGGCAACTCTATTAGCAGCTACAAGTATTTAGGCTCTGTGTTCCCTCCATCCCTACCCCTTTAGCCACTACAAATATTTGCCATCTATCAATCTAAAGCAGTTTTCAGAATACAGACTTTGTCTACAATGAAGACATTTTAATCATCTGATTAACATAAAAAGGAACAAATTACATCATTAATGGAAGAAAACAGGGCCCTACCAGAACACCTGAACTACTCTGCAGCACAAAAAACTAGGATTTGGGTGTGGGGTTTTTTGTTTGGTTGGGTTTGTTTTTTTAAGTATGAGAGTTCTAAAAGACAAAAAGAAAATACAAAACAGTATTCTGTATTTCACATTTTTATTAGCTTCTTCTGGCAGGCATTACACTTGGGAATAATATTGCACCAGGCATTAAAAATATGAATTCTACCACAGGGACACTTTGCATTTAGAATCCAATATAAATATTTGTAATCATATTTCCATGGCTACAGATAATATTTGGTTGCTTGATTTATATGCATAGAAAGAAACAGTTGTCATAACTGTAAGAAACTGTACTTATCAAGTACTTTTAAAGGGTGGGATTTGTTTTCCTAGAATATTACAATACTGTTTATTGATTTATAAACTAAATTAGTCTACACAATAGCAGCTTCTCCCCCAACTGCATTTTAAAATCTTTTTTGTTTCTTGTTCCCAGTGTCATAGCATTAGATGGATTAGAAACCATTTAAACAAGAGGTAATTTTAGCACTTTGAGTCAGAGAATTGTGTTAATGACACAAAATACCCTATCGTACTAATTCTTCGGACTCCCTCTTTCAAACAAAAAGGTGTCTTGACTGAACAGGCACATGCATGGTTTTTTTTCTGAACTGCACAAAAGAACTGAGCTGCTAGAGAATGAAACTCCTCCAGTCCTCACTGATAAACAATAAATAGTCGTATAAAAAAAGCCCATATTGTTGCTTTAGTCAAAATCCAGACTCTCTTGGGTTTACTGTCCAATTAAGTTGCTAATCACTGAAGTGGCTCCTGTGGAGTCAGAATCAGTCATCTGTTTTCCGTGCCAGTCTACAGAAAGTCCAGTTATGCTCCACTGTGTTTTCATTGGCACGCTCACTCATGTGATGGACTCTGGTGTTCCTGATCGTGAAGCCTTGCTTTGTGATGTACTCCATGAGATGGACTCGGAGCGACACTTCCTGGTGGTAATCGCATGGCCCAAAGGTGAAGGACACCTGGCAGTCCCTGGTGTCCATCATGTGCTTATTCCACTTGGTGAAGTGGTTTGAAATGCCTTCCAGTAGTGCATGGACTTTCGTCGTGATGGTGAGCTGTGTGATGATCACAGCCACCGGGTTGGAGTACTTGGAAAGCTTGCGGGTGCTGGACAGCTCCACCACCTCCTCAAAGGTATCCACAGGATACAGAGGCTTGGGGTCATTAAGACACTGAATTAAGGGTTCAATCTGATAGAAGTCCGCTTCCTTCCGGAGCAGGTCAAACTCCTTGAAGTCCAGTGGCAAAGTGAGCTCTGAGGTCCTTAAAAAGTTAAGAACATAACGGAAAAGTGGTCCATCTCTGTCAATAAAGTAATTGCCCTGAGAGTCCCTGGCAGTGGGGAAGTCTCCCCTGAACATGGCCCCGAGCATTGAGTCAGGATATCTCGTTAGAGTTGTGAGGGAGGTCGTATACATGTGTCCACCCACATTTAGCGTGACTGGATCAGTCATCTAGAAAGAGAGAAATTGCAGAGTTTATCAAGCCCCAACAAGAAGATTCGATCACCTCACTGACACACATGGCAAATACTGCTGGGAAACTGCAGAGAATCACACTTCTCCCGTTCAACGCCTCTAAGGGCTGCTCCAACCTGAACAAATCCAAGCCACCTAGCAACAAGGCACAACTGGCAACTAGACAGGGTGATATTTAGCATGCAGAACACACATTTCCAGAATGCTTTAGAAATCTTAACAACTGAGCTACTGTCACAGGAGCAAGTTTTGCATTTGGGCAGCAAGTTTCTTCCTATTCTACAGATGGGGAAATGAGAACAGAGAAATTTCCTGAAGAACAAGTTAGTCAGAATGAGGCCCAGCAATGTTCCCTACTTTCACAATCTGTCTCTCATTCTAGAACAAAACCAAACCCAAAAAAAAAGGAAAGAAAAAAATCAGCCAAACAAATGTTAAGCCTCTTTTTCTCCCTCAAAAGAGGAAGACAATGCAAGTTTAAACATAGGTCCAAGAGCTCACAATCAAAATAATCCATGCTTTGGTTCAGAGGCTTCATTAAAACAGGCAAGGGGAAAAAAGAACTTTCAGCTTTTAACTCTAGAAAGAAATATTTATTAACAAATTAGCATGTCTCATAGAAGAGGGGGCCAGAGCACAAACCAGTCAGCATCAGATTCCAGATAGCACATGAGGAAGCAAGAGAGAAAGGAACATAAATCCCATCTGGCCACCAACTCTTAACAACCAGGACTGCAGCCAGACAGAGAAAAGAGACATATGCATGGCAGCAGAATGAGAAGAGGAGGAAAATAAGATGTGCTTGTCTAGTTTGAGACAAGGTTTACAAGGAAAAATATTTTTCTTTATAAATAAAATGACAAGGTCCTTAAAATGATAAGCAGAAAGCACAAACTATTTTTGGCCTTTGTGTTAGGAAAATGATAGCAATGAGCTCAAGGCATCAGTTCAGTCCTGGCTGATTGTCCCTAGGAAATGTGAACCTGGGCCCTGCCCACAAACTGCACAGGAGGTGCAGCACTCCAAGGAAGGTGAGTAAGCTGTTGTAAGGCTGTTTTAACAGGCATAGATTTCCCTCTCTCATGACTGAAGCTCTGGATCTACAGAAGGCAGATCTGGAAGGATTTTTGCTGCAAGACCTCGGAAGCCCAGTTGTAGCACACAGCGCACACTTGCACTCACCATATATCCCCAGTCTCCATTATCCATCTGTTCAAGTGCTTGAACTGTGGTATTCCAAGTTTAACAGAAGGCTGCTGAAAGGATATACAATTCCCCTCCTCTTATCTCCCTGCAGGAAAAAGCACACACAAACACAGAACAAAACATGGCACACCATCAGTACCTACAAGAACACCAAGGGGAATGCTTTCCAGTCAAAGGCAGGCTCTCTGCCAGGAAAGCATTCAGCTACAAAGTCACATTAGCAGGAGAATCTGCAAACCCACTTTTTCCCCCTTCTCCCATCACGCTACCCACAGGACTGTCTGGAGCACACAGGTAACCACTCCACCGGCTGCCTGAACATCCCAGTTTTCTTGAATAACAAGATATGTACCTCTGAGGGTAATACATCTGCACAAGCAACCTTTCACCTGGGAAACTGTGACTGTTTTGAAAGACAGATGTCATTTTCCCAATTAAAAAAAGTTTCTTTAGCCACCTCTGAGGTCACACATGTGATCCGTTAATATTAGTCAACATTCCCATGCTCCAGTTTCAAACTGCTCAGAAGAATAAATCATGCATGGAAGTCAATGAACACTAAGAAGAAAAAAACCCTCACTGCAGAATTAATAATTCAGTAGTGGAGAAGTGCAACTGATAGCAAGAACATTAATCTACAGACAAAGAGTATGAATGGACTTCCCAGACACCTACTCTCAAAAGCAATCTCTGCAGGGACAAGCCAGAGGACATCTAACATGTTGTCAACACACTCCAACAAAAGCAATTTGAGAAGAGATTCATGCTGTGACTTCCCAGAAGATGCTGAACTGTTGACTTGCATAACAACGGGACTGTCCATATGAGCACAAGGCAAATCCACAGCCGGGTTGTGCAACTCGGGGAAGGGGGAAGTGGATGACCTCAGACACCAGTGTTGATTTGCCAAAGGTGGCCTGTCAACCATGTCAAGCCAGGGAAGGACAGGGAAGCCAGTCATCAGTAAGCCTTTATTCCTACCCAGAGCCTGCCTCTCTGCTAGAATTGCTGAAAATTTAGGTCAGCCTGTTTTAAGTAGGATAGAGCTTCTCAGCTTTATTTTTACATCTTAAAAGACCACACAGTTCCCAAGATTCTGGTCCCATCCTCTTTACTAACAAACTTCAACATACAGCCACCCAGCTACAGACAGCACAAAGACTTAGCCAAGCCAGAGCCCCACATTCCAAAACAACTGAAGGTTCACAGTTAATTCCCAACCAAAAAAGATAACTTGCCCTTCTCAATCCTAGGAAAGGAGGTTGGTTTCATTCACCACAGAACAAGGCAGTACATCCCACCTCTCTGTGCTCTGCTGCCCTGCCCAAATCCACAGCCTGAGCTAAACAGCGTCCAGCAGGTCAGGTCTTTGGGACCCAGCAGCAAAAGCACAGCCCCAGCTGCATCTCAGGTGGATTAAAGAGTAAAAAAACCAAAATCAGTGTATGAAAATAGTGAGGTCAGACAACAGAAGACTTAGGAATACTAAGATACAGAACAAGTCATACCAGGATCCTATTTTTACAAATTAGAGACACAGCATGCCTCAAGAGAGTACATTAAAGCACACCCCCCAACAGCAGATAAACCTGGAACACCAGCTCTTTTGCCAACCTCTGTAATTATTTTTTTTAACTGCTCACAAATCAAGAAGTGAATTCTTTCAGGGTTGGTTTTTTTGTTGGTTTTTTTTCTTTGTGTTGTTTGGGTTTGGTTTGATTTCTTGGGTTGGTTTCTTTTGAACTGTCACTCAAGTACAGTTTGTAAACTTTTAGCAACAAACCAGACCTTTTAAATTCTAGCACTTGAAGGTTTTATTCTGGTCAAGTACAAGATGAGGATAACACACAGATGCATTAAAATCATATGAGACTGGTACAGGTTTCTGATACTCACTTGAAAGTGAAATGATGCAGCCAGCCAGAAACTTCGCCAGTAATCATGACAGAAGAGATCTGCAGTCTTAATAAAATTAACTCAAATTACACATCCAGGATATTTCAAAGACAGAGAGAGATGTCCATCAGTGTTATTTTAACTGGTAAATATGATGTTATTTTGGTCAGCATATAAGTCCACTACAGATGAATCAAGACTTCATGAAGGAAAGAAAGAGAATGACACTGCAAGCCTGTGCAAAGACATGATTTAATCTTTGATCACAGCACTGCGGTGTAACACTGGAGTGAATAATTTACAAGAGCAATTATCTAAAACAAACCTAGCCCTCAACATGGAAGGGGCATGGAGAAATCTCAGTGACCTTTGCGTAAGGACCCAGAACCACAAGGCACACACAGACCTCCCCGGAAAACCAGTGCTGGAACGAGATGCACCACAGGAAAGGATGATAGCAGGAGGCCATCCTAAAATGCCCTAGTGTGATCCCAGCTATTCTCTACTTCCCTCATCAGCCTGGGAGCTCTGAATTTCTAGACAACTTCACAGGTGAAAGTAGCTTAGTCTGGGTACAACCTGAGCTAAGGACTCACCAACCACATCACAGCAAGGCTGAAGATGGATGCCCTTCATGACATGTGCCCTTTTAACGATGCTTTAAATCTTCCTGAATGGAATACAGTGATCATCAGAGTGGGGGTGGGCAGACACTCCATCCATCCCCCAGCACAGGCAGCCTCAAGCCAGCTCTGTCCTTGTGTCACACACCAATGGACTGCATACAGGGACAGCCCTGCCAATGCAGCTACTCCTGTCCAGACAGCAAATTACAGACAAGACACAGTCATATCCCAAGGCAGCCTATATTTAATAACCACAAAAAATATTTGAGGTGAAATTCAGTCAGACAAATTGCTGACACAGTTAAGACAAATGGGATGTCCCTCTCTGGTAGGAGCAGAAGTGCATGGATGGTGTCAAACCACAGTCCTGCTGTCGTGACGTTGCTCTGCATGCAGGGAGAGGACACACAGCAGTGACACGGTCACTGGGGCTCCTGCCACAGCCCAGTACAGCCAGAACTGGAATGGCACACTGAGAAGCGAGAAAAGGACTCAAGTCATCACTTTACACTCGACACACCAAACTGGATACCTGCATTTATAAAACGCTCACTCCTATTTCATATGTTATGACTCAGAGGATTACAAGGCTGTTTATCAGCAACACTGCTGCAACAGGTAGTGCCACTAACTTCAGCAGTGCTTCTCCCAGAACAGAGCTGCAAACCAGTTTGCAAGCTGAAATTCAAAGAAAGCATTTAAGAGTCAGATGAACATCTACATCTGTGGAAACACACAGACAAACACAGACACAAGCTCAGGCCAGGCCAGGGGATGCCAGTAGCACTGCCAGGCATTTGCACTGCTGGGACTACAGGCTACCACCGCTCCTGGAGAGACCCCCTGCACTTGTGTAACACAGTTACTCAAAGGAAGAGCAGAAATACACCCAGCAGTTGTAAGTCAAGAGGCACAGACCACCTGATTTGCTCTGAATGTTCTTCATCTAGTTTTTCAAACAAAAGAATTAGGATTCACTTGTAGCAATAGTCTTCCATGGACAGTTTGGTAACTATATTATAGCACAGGCTGTTTAACTTCAAGCATTACCTTTGATTTCTAGGTCAAGAGAGAGACAGAAGGAATTCTAGCAATGGCAACTTAAAAATTTAAAAGAGCAAGGTAAGACTGCAACATACACTTGGCATTTCAGCTACTCACCCCCTTTGCAAGCTCCCTGCCTCTCACACTTAGATCTCACAAGATGAGAAGAAACTCCATCCCCCAGCATAGTTACACTGTACTCTCTCTTTCCCAGCCAGTCAGAACATTTGAAAGGCAAGTTCTTACTGTAAATTATTGGTGACTCACCTGAACTGACAAACACTGAGCAGCACCAGTGCTGACTGTTGTCCACCGAACTACAGCAAGCTGAGGGTCTGCAGAGCAACCCCTGAGCTCCAGCTCTGTGCCACCCTAACCAGGGGAGTGATGAGGAGGAGCACTCTCAAAACAACTAGTTACCAGATCTTCTGGTAGTTCAGCAGATCAGCTTCACTAAAGAAAGCACCTATCACCTTCTACAAGTCCAGTTTATGACAAATGCAGTTTATTAGAAGTTAACTTAGTTCTTGCTTTTCTTGAGCTGTTTTTTACTAATACTCAGTCTTTACCTCAGGCAGGATGGGAAAATGCTCACGCCAGCCACTCAGCATTTTTACTCCTTTATTTTTAATTGCTTCACTATAAATTTCAAGCTCCTGAAGTTTCCTTCCCTCCTCCCTCCCAAGGAGCTCTATGACATCCTGTTTTAAGTCCAGATTTCAAACCTTTATTTTAATTGCTTCTTGTTGGAAGAGCTCACATCCCAGTATGACTTTGGCCCTCCTATCAGAGACCCAAAGGAAGACTCTTATATCCAGCCTGGTCCTGCTGAAGCAACCCAGGGCACCCACGCTTCCAGGACTTGTGATAATAATTGGGGTTTATCCATGTACTTTGCTTCTGTGATATTAACCAGTGTTTTTCCAATGAGGAAACAACGCCTCTGAACAGTTTTGGCGGAAGGCAGGTGTCAGAAACACCGAGCCTCCCTGCACACACTGATGGGGCTTAGCACACACACGGACCAAGGAGTGACAGCAAGATGGGACAGAAATCCCATCAAGATCCCCCCTGAAAGCCCAGAGTGGGATTCAGGGCTTCAGCAAGAGCCGAGAAACAGCCGTTTCCATCCCAGAGGAGCCAACGAGTTCGTGGTAAAAGAACTCTCCACCGGATCACAGTGATTCAGCAAAGATGCTGGAAATGAACCCGTTCTGCCTCTCTCCCCCAAGTGACCCAAGAGGCCACGGCCTCACCCCCATCCCAAAACAGACTCCCAGCTCTGCCTCCTCTCCCCGTGGGGCAGCAGGACCCGCTCCCCTCCCCGCCCGGAGCAAAGCCCATGGGTCCCAGACCCTCCCTGCCAGAAATCACCGCCGGGCACCGCGGCTCCCACCAGGGCACCCCCACTGCGCGCTCCCCGAGCCCGACCGGGGACAGGACCCCCATAACACCTGTCCCATCCCCGCCCAAACACGGGCCCTCCGCTCCCTGTGCCCGGCCCGGAACGGCCCCGGGAGCCCGGCCCGGCACCTGCCCCGCTGCCCGCCCCGTAACGCGCTCCCCACCGCGGCTGCGGCCCCCGCACCACCGCCCCCGAGCCGGGGCAGCCCCGGGCGCTCGTCCCCGCGCCTCCCGCCCGGCCCGGCACTCACGGGCGCAGCTCTCGGCGCTGAGGCGGAGCCCGGCGGCAGCAGCGACGAGGACTGTGCCCAAGACCGGAGCGGAGCCGCCGGAGCGGAGCCGCCGGCGCGGGCGGGGACGGCGCGGGGGAGTGTCCCGGCGAGCCCCGCCCCGGCGGTCGGTGAACGGGGCGGGGCGGACGGGCGCGGCCGGGGCGCGCGTTCCCGCCGCCCTCAGGGCCGCCCGGAGGTGCGGGCACGTTCTCGCGGGCGCGTCCCCGCGGGGCTGCGCGGGCCCGGCCGGAGCCGCGGGCGGGGCGTTCGGGCGCGCGCCACGCGCGGCCCCGCGGGGGTCCCCGCACGGCCCCGGTGCCGGAAATGGCGCGTAAAGGCCGCGCGCCGCGGACGCTCTCGCGAGAGCGAGGGAGGCGGGGTCAGGCGGCCGCAGGGCGAGAGGACACGGGCAAGATGGCGCTGGCTGCGGCGGCTCTGCGGCACCTGGCGCTGGGCGCCCGCCTCGCTCCGCACGGCCGCAGCGCCGCGCCCCCGCTCCAGCGGCTCCAGCAGCGCAGGGGCCTCCGCCTCTCCGCGCCCGCCGCCATACAGGTAGCGGGGAGGGCTGGCCGCGGAGAGGGGCTCGCGCCCCTCAGGGAAGGGTCTGGTCCTGGGGCGGGCGGGCGGTGAGGTGACTTCGCCCGCGGGCTGAGGTGACTCCCGGCGTGTGGGGAACGCGCCCTCGCCCAGCCCGCCTACCGCTGTCTCGCAGGTGACCGTGCGGGACGCGCTGAACCAGGCGCTGGATGAGGAGCTGGAGCGGGACGAGCGCGTTTTCCTGCTGGGCGAGGAGGTGGCACAGTACGATGGTGCTTACAAGGTAGGTGGGAGCCGTTAGCGGCCCGGGAAAGGGCCTCAGTCGGGCCCTGACTCCTTTCTCCTGCCCTGCAGATCTCCAGGGGCCTCTGGAAGAAGTACGGCGACAAAAGGGTGATCGACACCCCGATATCCGAGGTAAGGCTGCCCTGTCTCCTACCCTGGTGATCCCTCCATCATCTGAAGCTCCCTGATCCTTACCCCTTGGTTTCCTTCTCTTCCAGATGGGCTTTGCCGGAATTGCTGTCGGTGCTGCTATGGTTTGTACATTTGCATTTCTCTACTTCTGGTTTTAAAAATTAAACTGTTTTTATGTAAAAACATGCTAATACATTTCAGTATATTTAACAGGCAGGGTTGAGACCAGTGTGTGAATTCATGACATTCAACTTCTCCATGCAAGCAATCGATCAGGTTATCAATTCTGCTGCCAAGACCTGTTACATGTCTGCAGGATCCATCGCTGTTCCCATCGTCTTCCGAGGCCCCAACGGAGCATCAGCTGGCGTTGCAGCCCAGCATTCCCAGTGCTTTGCAGCCTGGTACGGGCACTGCCCTGGCCTCAAAGTTGTCAGTCCTTGGAGCGCAGAAGATGCCAAAGGGCTGCTGAAGGCATCAATACGGGATGATAATCCAGGTGAGCACAAGCAGGTCATGGCAATACCTGGCACTCAATCCTAAGCAATGTCTGTTTTCACCACAAAAACAAAGATTGGTTAAACCCTAAAGCACTCAAGGTTGATTTACTGCTGTTTTAGGGTACTTTAAAAAGACAGAGAGGGCTTTATGCTTTCCCTAACAGTCCCCTGCCATGCTAACAGTAGGCTGATTTTTGTGCTACTGATGGGTACACAGTTTTAGTGCTAGTTTGGTATCAACCAGGAAATCTGGAAGCATTTGTAAATGTATCATAAAGGGATTAAAAAGAATGAAGATGAGTTAGAAGGAGGTCTTGCATATATAGCACCTATGTAACTCAATTTTACAGATCATGAAATTCAAATGATAAATTCAGAATGTCATTAGTTAAGAGCAGGGAAGCCTTTGTCTTTATTTTTCACAAACAGTAATTAAAAATGTGAGACCTTTCTAAAACTAGCAATTGTACTGTCGTGTACCAAAAGTAAAATACCTGACCTCATTTCAGAGTAGCTGTGGAAAGTTTTTTAAATAATTCATTATTGAAGTAAAGACTTAGATTTGCTTTTTTTTTTTAAAATGCTTCTGCAAACATAGTCCTCACTCCCATGTTGCCTAGATGGGTTTATGGTCTTGAGCTGCTGCAGGACCATTAATGGTCGGTGCAGGCCTGTGCTTGCAGATGTACACGTTAATCCAAGTATGTTTCCTTCTAGTTGTGATGCTGGAAAATGAATTACTGTATGGTGTTCCCTTTGAAATGTCTGAACAGGCACAGTCAAAGGAATTTGTTATTCCCATTGGAAAAGCTAAAGTAGAAAGGCAAGGTAAGCTGAGAATACATTTGTTTCCTTATTAATTGACATGCTTGGGGACTTGTCTTAACCTCTCAGCTGTTCAGGGTGCTGCTATCACTGGGCACAGAAAAGTATTTCAAATGTTAAGTGTTCAAATGTTCTTTTATCTAGTAGTGTGGTTTCATGTTCTGTTGTCCTTACAAGGAAATATCACCTGATTGTCCATATCTCAGCTAAAACTATACCCTTCTAAAGGATTCCATAAAGGATTTGTTCTGTAGTATAGAAATTGGGTAGGTGATGGCTGAAACAGTTTTTTCCACACCTAAGTATGTAATTTTGGTCAAAAATGCAAAAAGAGAGCACTGTAGTGTTCCAGCCCACTTGTTCATAATTTACCTCTGAATTATGTAAATGTTTGAAAAGGATAATCTGAAAACTATATTAAATACCTCTTCAGTTCCCTGAATTCAAGGGTAAAGTTTGTGTCTTAATGTGGTCCTTCCTCTCTTCATACTATGTCTGGGCTCAGTATTTCAAACAAACCTAAGAACCTTAAATTTGCAAGTGAATCCTAATGCTACCTTGAAAGGAACCTGAGGTCTCAAAAAAAGCTTTAAATCTTAAGAGGTTTTTTCTAACACTTGTTTCTGTTCTAGGAACTCACGTTACGTTAGTGTCACACTCAAGACCTGTTGGCCATTGTATGGAAGCAGCTGCTGTACTTTCTAAAGAAGGTGTAGAGTGTGAGGTGAGTGGGATTTGGGTTCCTTTCTCTTCCCCTGAACTGGGGGAAAAAAGTTCTTGTTCAGGTTCTGCAAAACTTCAGTGTATTAAGTACAAGGGTCTTAATACTTCTAAGTACCTTAACAGCATGTGCCTTTCACATTTCTGAATCAAAAATTTTAGTGAGTCTTGTCTTTAGAGTCAGAACAGCTGAAAGTGCTGAAGGGCCCTGTACCCAAACAGTTAGAGGCTCAGATCACACCAAGGCTCACACTCTCCCTTTTCCCCCAGGTTATAAACCTGCGAACCATTCGACCAATGGACATCGAAACGGTGGAAGCCAGCGTGGTCAAGACAAACCATCTGGTAACTGTAGAAGGAGGTTGGCCCCAGTTTGGAGTAGGAGCTGAAATCTGTGCCAGGATCATGGAAGGTACCGAGTTTCACAGTACATTGTTCTCATTCCCTACTCTAAATCCTGATTATTCTTGATGTAGCCAGGCAAAGGCAGAGTTAGAGGTTACATCAGACGAGCTGGAGCTGTCTTGCTCTAGGGATTTTCACAGGGTGGATGAACAAACCCCAGAGTGCATGAACACAAACAAGCCAGAACACCACTCTGGAATATTAGAGCTACAGGAAAAAAATTGTTTAAATAGAGTAAGATTAAGAAATTGAATTAAGGCAAAACTGTAGTACTTGGCAAGCTGACACTGTTTTCTGTTTCAGGACCTGCCTTTAACTACTTGGATGCTCCAGCTGTGCGTGTCACTGGTGCCGATGTCCCCATGCCTTACGCAAAAATCTTAGAGGATAACTGCATACCTCAAGTGAAGGATATAGTATTTGCAGTGAAAAAAGCTTTGAATATATAAGTTGTAAATACATGTTTTAAAGTCCTGCTTTACAAGGCATTATTGGTGTTGGGAACGTTGTATGCATAACTTCTGTTGTATGAGCTCCATGAACTTTTGTACAGTGGGGAAAGTATAGTGATGTCCCAAAATATTTATATGGGGTTACCCCCAAAGCCACACTTCATATATGCAACAATGTGGTAATGCTTGTTTGTTCACCACTACAGTTGGGTTAGTTCTACTGTTTGTGGAGAAATGCTGTTCTAAATTCAGAGCAAGGAAAAAATCCTCGTTTTGCTTGGCTGCTAAGTACCAGAGGAGCTGTGTTGAACCTGCTGTAGCAGTGATTGAGTACAGAGCTGCAAAGAGCAAGAGCAGGCCCTGAATGCTGTATGGCTGTGGGAGCCCATGGTTGCAAGGCTCGTTAAAAAGGAATGATGAGGCTGATCAGATGAAGCCCAGCCTGTCAGTGCAGCAGTTGAGTGCAGCTCTGAGCAGAGGCTGTGGCAGCCCACGGGCTGGGTTAAGAGAAGGTGACTGTGTCTGGTTTGAAGAGCACTCTGCACATGCAGAAAGGCTTCTGGTACAAGAGCTGAAATAAAGATCATGAGTCTTTCCAGTATGTGATGGGAAACACTACCTAATTTTTCTTTACTAGCTGCCACATAACAGTGATAAAAAATATGTGCTCAGATGCTTTGCTTTTACTGTTCAAATTTTTTCTGGTTTCATTTTTTTTAACTCTTCGCCTGGGCTGACAACAGCAGACTCCAGCTATAGTTCTTGCAGTGCAAAATGAGTTAGTTTATTCAGCTGCACTGAGCCTAAGCAGCAGGTGTGTGGATTGTGTGTGAAGAGCTGGGAAGCAGTCAGAGCAGCCTTTTGGAGATCACTGCCTCCCAGGGAGCTCTGCCAGGCTTCCCTCGGCAGCTTCTGGTACACAGGGAAAGCTGCCCTGAGGAGCCTGTGCACTGGGGCCTACTCCGCACCTCAGGTGAACAGGGGCAGAGGAGGTATCTCTCACTCAGCAGACAAAAGAGCTTGGGTCCTGTTTCTGAAGAGCCAGGAGTATTTTCCAGAGTATTTCCTTTAGCAGAGGTGCTGTTCGGTTCTTGGGAAGTCTGGCTTGGAGGTTCAATCCCAGCTGAACATAGCCACCACACGCTGCTGAAGGAATTCCATTAACATTTTAATAAAAATGACTGAATATCACAGGTTACATGAAACTTTGTACAGACATTCTCTGCATAGTAACAAACACTGATGTACTTGAATTTTAAAAAATGGATTATCTATAATCCTTTAAAGTGCAATTTGTTTAAGGTTTTAAATCAAAAAGGATCTTTCAATAAAGTTTAAATGATAGAATTAGCTTGAAGTAACTTTGCATTTAATTAAATCAACAATAACATCCCAGTGCCCTATTATGTCCCACTTCAGCTGCTTCCTCATTTAAAAACACTTGCCCCTAGAGTTGCAGGTAGGATGTCCATTTAAACAAGCTTAATGAGACAGCATTTTAACTCCACCAGCAAAGATGATGGGAATAAGATATAATTCTCCTGTTCCCTCACCTGTGCAGTATGCTTTAAGAGTTGGATTATGTAAAACAGACTTGTTGACTCCATGCAGCAAGAATTAAGATGAGTTACAAGTGCATGAAGAGAGTTGAAAAATTGAGCAGACTAAAACTACATTCCTGTAATTTGAAAAAAGGGGTGGAATGGAGCTAGGAAAAATGCATTAATTCACCATCATCATGGTCATTCCTATTTTCAGATTTTTTTATTCAGCTATATAGAAGTTGCTGTACCCCTGAAACTTTAGCTAGAGACCACAGTTCTTGCAGCCAAGTAAAGACCGGAGTACTTATCCCAGCACGGCAAAGCAATTCAGGCAGGGCAGTGCTGCTACTTGAGGAAAGCTGGAACCAGGGAGAACGGAGCTGCAGCTGCTCTCTGCTGGTGGGTCAGTTGCTGCACAGGAGGGGGAGAGGGAATTGAATCCTGGAGTGACCAGTGGCCTCAGCTGATCCTGGGAGCACTGTAGTCACACGTCTGTGTTTTCTTCAGAGTTCCTTTCTGAAAGTTTTGAATGGAGCTGAGCAAGGCTCCTCGGCTTGCGTCGGGCCGCAACGTCGGCACCTCTGTGCTCGGGGCAGGAGCTGCTGGTGGCAGGGGCGGTGCTGGGGGTATGGACGATGCTCCTGTGAAGGTGGGGAGAGAAGATTGAGTTTGATTATGCTGGGGATGTCCCGCCACAGAGGACTGCGGCTGCTTGGCTGGACTTGGTCAGTCCTGCACTAGTCACGTCATCCCTTGAATGCCAGTGGAGTGTGAAGAACAGAACAGATGGAAAATGCCAAAGTGATCAAATCCCTCTATCTGCAGGCAAGTTGTGACATCTGAGATACCTCTGAAATGAAGCCTGAAGGGCCTCAGGACTCAGATGCAAAACATGACTCACATGTGATCTTGCACCAAGGAAAACAGAGATCACTTAACAGAACTTCCCAGATTCAGCTTCTCCTATTTGGCCCGAGGGAGGCAGTTTGCTGTTTGGGACATGAACAGTAACAAAGACTGGAAGCAAATTTTACTACCTGTTCTTACTTATGTAACTCACTTTACATTCTTATGAATGAAGGACCACATCACTGTTGTATTCGTGATGACCATTTTGCTTGGTCAGATTATACTTCATTTTAAAAGTACTAACTGCAGATAGAGTTTTCCGGAATTGTTTTACAATTCCACAGTTCCATTTGACTTTCTCCAAACATGTTGTAACAAATGGTTGTTTTGACAGACTGAATGAATCACAACACTGTCACACACACCTCCAGCCTGCCTCTCCTGTTCCCACCAGCCACCTTTGTACTCTGTCCCTTGCTCTCTACGCCAGCCACATCCACTTTGTCCTTTTCATCCTGCCTCAGCCTCTATGTCCTGACTCCCTGGGAAGCCAGAGCCCACAGTGGAACATGCAGTTGGTCCAGCAGTGAGGGCCTGCATGGAGGTGTTTCCTGGCAGTTCAGATCCAGGCAAGTGGCCTCATTTGCCCCAGGCACTCTTCCAAGCACCCTGATCTTGTGCAGTTCTGCTCCTGCACATTGCACCATCATTGCTACACAGGTAAAATAATGGGCCTATATTGTCTCATCTTCTGGAAGGAGTAGGGGCATAATGATTCATATCTTGGAACTACTCAGCAGTGAATGTCAACTCTATCATCTAGATCATGAGTTATGCCACAGGAAGACTAAAGAGACAAATGGCACCTATTAACACTTGCTTCCAGTAGCTCTGACCTACAAAGAGGAATATACTGGTAAGTGGCAAGAACTGTGATACTGGGCAAGGTAAAACAACATTAAGGTAACCAAAAGACTGTTGTTCCTGAAGGAGAACTGCTTGTTAGAAGTGAGCAAATATCAAGCAATTAAGCAACATTATGCCACTCAGACTCAAAGGGGATTTGATGAAGGATAAAGCTCAACTACAGAAAAAAAGCAGACAAAAGTTCTCTGTGCTCCATTTGCCTCTCAATTCCTCACCAACAGTTGTTTCTAGACTAACAAGTAACAGTAAAAACAGAACTGCTGTTACTAAAACAAGCAGTTATACTAGATGAAAGACATAATTCAAAACTCCCTCATTTTCTATTTGTACCAGTCTTTGAAGAACGACTTTTCCCATATGGGAGCAAGCTCAAAATGCAGAGTATTCACACAAAGCAACCAATTTTGCCAGTGTACATTAATAAGTGCTGTGATTGTAGCACTTCCAGCTCTTTGGGAGAAATTATCATTGGCATGAAAGCCTTCTGTGAAAACAAAGCATGGAAGTCCATATTGAGCTCATCTTTACTCTCTTCCCTTCCAGAGGAAATACTCAAGTCCTAACAGAAATACCAGAGATCAACTGAAACACTTTAACCTGTCTGTTGCATGTGGATCAACTGCTTTCTGAAGTAATCAAAACTTTACAGGATGGCAGCACAAACTGAAACAAATTGCATATTGGGGCCTTCTAACTTTTCCAAATCTGCTTTTTACACTTGCCAAAGATGTGCATCAATTTACTATTAGAAATACTGAAAAAACATTCCCAGCATTAGAGTGTCCTGTGTCTCTTGTAGATGGACTGTCAGGAAAGAAAAACTTGGCACTTGGCCAAAGGAAGAACAAGACCAAGATCAGTCCAAGTATCCATTTAGTGGTTGAAGTGGTCAGAGCCGGATGCTGTAGGACTGGTGCACCAACCTACCCCCAAACAGATAAGGTGAACTGCTGTAAAAGCACTGAGAGCAGCTAATCACAAAAGAAATGGCTTCAAAGAGATGCAAGTGCAGAGAACAAAGACAAGAATTTTGTCTGGAATTGCAAGGTGAGGCTGAAAGAGACTATGCAAGTAGTTGTACAAGATGCAATAGGGAATGACCACGAAAGCAGTGGCCAGGGAATACAAATATGATGGTAACACATGCAGTGAAGGAAGGCACACATTTGACACACTGAGGGCAAAAAAACCACAAAATGCTTGGATCACTCAGTATTATTAGGCCAAGATTCCATGTGTTATCTTGAAATTTTGATCTGGTTATTTTACAAGACTAGAAAAGACAGGGAAGTAGGGGCAGAGATCACCTTTCTTCCTGGAAAATTGTTAAATTCCTCAGGACTCACTATTATTGAAATTGAGCTGCTGACAACATCAGCATAGAAAAAATAACACAGAATTATACCCTTACACTTGAGCTCCACCTTAAGACATAAATACACACAGGGTTCAGAATAGTATTTGACTAGCCGTGAACACATTACATATTGAACCCGTTAATTAAGAGCATGATTCAAAAATCTTCAAATCCACTGCAGTTAGGTAATCAAAACCAAGCTGTCCTTCCTTTCTTGACACAAGTGATGCAAAAGGAATCTTAGTTCAAACACACATATTCACATCCATTTACATCTACAGATGAAATTGTTCTGCCCTACAGTGAAATATTTTCCTGTATTTACTAGAAAAAACATTTGAGACAAGTGCTCAGCTATCACGAGACACTTCCAATACATATGTTGAAAGACGTTGCCTGCAAACACACATTTTATTCATTCATGCATTTGTAAGAATAAAACACTCAAACAAGAACTTACCAAGGGTTTTTACAGGGACATTTTTGTTAAAAGAGTGTGTTAAAAGGAATAGGAAGTAAATCAGATGCTGTAAACTTGATGCCTGAATTGAAACAAAAACTTAATTATGAATATAAAGTGACAGCAATTGTGCAAACAGCATTAAAAACTTGGCTGAGAATGGGATGCAAACAAAGAAAATAATTTTAGTGATAGTTTTTAAAGATGCTGTATTTCATTAAAATAATCCGTAAGAACATTCAATTTTTTTTTCTTCTATTCCCTCCCAATACTAAGCAACTTCAAGATTTGCATCCAACTTTCCCATTCAGAAACAGAGCATCTTTAAAGAGATAAATCAGCATTAGCTTACTTTTCCGAAAATTCACGTTCAAAATGATGCATGCTCTATTGAAGACAGCAGAGAAAGAGAGAGGACACAATCAATCATCCAGTTCTCGTGTCAAAGGAAAACAGATACTGTTAGCTGAAAAGTTAGTATAGAAGTCAATACATTCTTACTCACTGACAAATATGAGGACAGCAGACTGACTATTTCATATTACATTTACAATACTTCATCCAATTCTGAAAAATGAACAACAATTTTCCATGCTCTAAGCACTATTATACTTGATCAACAAATACAACATACATGCTTTCAGTTGCACATGCCATAATTCAAGCTTTACAGGATTAAAGTGCATTTAGAGAGATTTAGCAAAAAATCTGCAGGAAGATTAGCCATAGAAGACAAAATCCATTCAGTTCAAGAAACACTTCCTGCTGTATTAACACCTGTATTCACACTTATGGGTCAGAGACACTCAGGAAAAGCACTTCCTAAAGCATTCCAACTGTTTTACAGAAAGGTGAGGGGCAGGAAAGATGCACCATATGGGTGCCAATGAAACATGTCATACTGAAGGATTTAGAATAACTGGCACAGAAAAAAATTGTTAAGTACAACTCTTTCACTATTCCTGCAGGAAAGCCCAGAGAAGCAAAAGTGACACTCTCCAAATTTTTCTCTGTTGAAACAGATCTTGCTGTATGTTACTGGCTCGTTTCAGTGAAATTTTAAATAACCCATACCACGCTGTTCTGCATCCCTTCTGATCCTAGCCACAAAGAAAATGAACAGGTTTTTACAGAAGCAAAGAATTGTGGAGAAAAAAAAGAACCGCACCAGGAGAATGTCAGAAACACAGGATGTTACATTAGAGTCACTTGCATGATTTAACAATCGTTATTTAGCCAAGTACCTGCAACACCACCAGCCCAAAACATTCTCACCAATGAGAACAGCCCATGAGAGCCAACATTTCCAGAAGGCACCGTTCCCCTCAGAGCAGGCCATGCTCTCAGTCCTACAGCTGCAGCTGCCATTAGACAGGAGAAGCCAACCATAGCTTTATTCCTTAGTCTGTTTTCCATCGACTCTCCCAAGCACTCTGCTGCAAGCCAAGCCTCACAAAGCCTTTGTTCAGAGACAAAGCACCTCCCAACATGTGAGAAACCCCAGGGCATGTCAGCCTGGAGCCCGTTCCCCCTTGGTCAGTGTCTCTCACTCTTCACATACCTACACTTTACATGACTAGTTACAGGCCAGGACGAGAGCAAGAGCTTCTCTTGAGGGCACTTTTCCTCATCAGCCTTAGTTTTGCCATGGTATTGTATCAGCAGGATGCTTTGAGGTGCCACAGTTCTAACACAGCCATTCCAAACCAGACAGACAGACTGAAAGCCTCAATGCCTTTTTCAGAATCATCTCCCCACACTGGCACCCATGAGCAATTTTGGTATAGAAGTAAATATCTTTAGTAAGTACAAGGAAACCAGAAGAGAGAAATGCACGCTACAGATGCGTCACTTGTCACAAATAAAGTCCTACCGTGGGACCAGTGTGTCTTTCCTCAAGGCAGTAATAGCATACTTGCTTAGAACAGCTAAAACTACAACACTGCTGGTGAAAAAAAATCTAGTTTTCTCTTAGAATTAATATCTGAAATTTCTTCTATGAATTCTACTCACAAAAGCATTCCTGAAAATGTGACACTTGGCTTTACACCTCATAAACAGCATCCAAGCCATCAGCTCATTAACGCACTTCCCAATGTGAGGACAGGTAGGGCCACAAGCACCATTCAGACAGGGCTGATCACCACAAGTCATCAGGAGCACATTGGCACAAGATGACCAACAAACACACTGTGACAATATGGTTTGAACTGAGACAAGTTTTGAGCACAAACCTGAGCTATTTTGATCCCCATCTGCACATAAACCTTAATCCCATGCTTAAAACTTGAAAAAGCTTTCAACCAAGTTCCAATCAGTCCAAGTCAAAACATAACTAAATGGTAGTTTTATTGGGAAAAAATGCTTTCTAAACATCTGTCCATTTTGGAGGCACATTTCAGCTACTTCCTTATTAAAGCCCACAGAACTGGCAGCAAATCCTCCAGCTCAGAGTCAGTGTATCCAGAGAACAGAACTGTTATGTGCAACACAGAAACAGTCATTATCCTGCTTAGGCTAACTGGGAGAAGTTAGTTCCTACAATACACACTTCTCATGCCCTCAACTTGAAGGAGAAATTACTAATTTAAATTTCAGCATGACTGATTTGAATTACATCACACAGACTGCAATGTCTTTTGAAAGACTATCCACAGCAAACACAAATTTGATTGCATTGCTTTAATTAATGAGCTGTGCTGTGTAGAAAGTTCCTGGGACTAGAAATCCTATGGCAAGAATCACCATAAAAAACAGCAATTCCATGAGCTGCTTCCTCTCTAGAAATGTACTCTGTTAGCATCTTTTGTTATCAATATTTGCTAGTGCTCCTCTTCCAGCCTTTCAGACTGAAGCACATCCACTACTGCTCAATATCCAGATTTGTAATTTAACTTTCAGAGCATTTCTATTGCCCACTCAAGCAGATTCTTCACCACTTTCCACCCCTGTCTTAAACATTAGCAAAAGTCTCTGCACAGCCACCCAGCAAACTGAAAAACAGAACTTGCCAAAAATAATAAAGATATTATTTTTAACTCCAATCAATCTTGTTTCTAAACTTGTTTCTACCAAGTCTACTGGGTTATCAATGGGCTGTAGCAGAACTGGGGAGATTTATGAAGCTTAAGCCACTGAATTCGTCACACCCAAAATTCCTGAAAATACATCACAGCAGTACAGGAATAAAGAGACAATACAAAGAAACAAGGGATGAACAAGCAGTATTTCAGAGTCAACAGACCATTAACACCAGAACGAATGCATACTGCAACATGAGGTCCAAAAAATGCCTGGAAAGTAGCAGTGTGGGTAGGCCTGGAGTAATACAGACTTCACGGCAAGCATATACACTCTGGGTAAATCACATCATGTATGTCTCAAGAAAGGTTATTAAGTGAAAAAGAAAACTGTAAAAAGGTTCTCTATGACCCTCAAAAGAGAGCACATGCCCACACTCAGGCTGATACAAGGTAAGTGTCATCTCCATGTTCCATCCTTGAAAACCATCATCCCTTAATCATCCTTGGGAATAACATCCACCACTGAGGGGCAGAGGGGAATAAAAAAACAATATAAAAAAGATAAATACTGTAATGATTCTTGAACTTACCTGCTGTGGAGGGCGGAGTGGGGGATGATGGAGATGTTAAAGGGGAACTCGCCCCAGAGCCTGCTAAATAAAACAACAGTCAAGTAACTACAGCTGTGACACTGCAGTTCAACACAGACAAGACAGATTGTTGGAAGCAGGCCAACTTTATTGACTGAAGATCCAATCCTGTTTCCTCATCTTTTGTGGAAGATTCCCATTCACAGTAACAGTGCCTTTACAGTACAGAATATCAGAGAAGCCCTAGACACATAGGAAATGCACTCAATATTTCACAATGGGAAACATTTCTTTTTTGTTGCTTAGGCTGTTGGATTTCAGCATACAAATTTTGTGGCACCCCATCTCTCCTAAGAGATGATTTTCAGTCAATTGCTGTACTCCACAACAAGCTTCTTTTGGACACATTTAGCCAAGCAAATCAACTCTGGTAATCTGTTCCCTAGTACCAACCATGCCTTTTAACTAAATGAAGACCTGTCAAAGGCTCTTGTTTTAGACTTTGGCACTGAAGCAGCAATTAAACAGATAGTTTTCTCATTCATCTTAACACCTTACTATGTAATACTGACCACCAGAGAGTCTCCCTGAAGACTGCATTATTTAATGGCCGCAGTAATGGATGTTGTTGTTATTCAACTCAAATATCAAACAGAATGATGAGACTGATAATTTTTTTTGACGAATGGGGCACAGAAGAAAGGAGACATTACTTTAAATTAGGCAGCTGAAAATATAACATCAACAATATTTTTAAGCCCTCAATTTATCTATTATTAAATACCCAAAGCAGTGGTATCAGACTTTGGTAGTCAAATATTAATATGTAAAGTGTTGGCAATCCTAAATTTTTTCAGACAGAAAATGACAGGAATAACAAAAAAACTGACATAGCTGTGTAGAAGCAAATTCTTCTCTCTGTAGTTACCTGAGTTATTTGAGTTGCTGTATTTGGCTGAGTGTTCTTCCCCACTTTCATTGGCAGAGCGTTTTGACTTCTTTAAAAGGGAGCAGACAGAAAGGAATAGAAGATAGGAATGAATAATCACTTTCAATGGTAAGGATTGAACTGACACAGATTTGCAACAGCCATCCACTGTATCACACAATGTTCTTCAATGCTCAGCATCCCTCTCCCCATACCCAGCACAGGCTGACGTGGTTACAAGAGCAGCAAGGCTGTTCTGTGCTCAAATATCTTTAGCCGGGCACCAGGGAACTCCAGCGCCCTCTGACCACAAGGGAAAGGCAGAAAACTCATCCCCCCCATCCCAAGAAAGGAAGAGCAACACAGACAGTTCCATAGGAGCAGAGTAAAACAGGCTCCAACACCTCCCCAGGGAGAAGGACAGAGCAGAGCAGCTCATCTGGGTACCAGCTGTTAACTAAGACTGGTTTCATACAGCAACCTCAAACAGGCTGCACCAATATGCAAGTCAGCTACCACTGTAACTTAAACATTTTAGTAAATCTACTCCTTAGCTAAAGAAGTGAAAACAACCAGGAAATAGTGCAGAAAACACAGGAAAGAGTAGAGTCATGTACCTATGGCTAAAGCTGTGCATGATAAACATTTAAAAAAGATACACATCTTTTTCTGTGGGAAAAACCTATTTAAAGATTGCTTACTTTTCGTGCCAAGATCTTCCTTTTCTTTTTTTCTTCTTCAGAGCCATGATGAGATTGAGCTCTTGTCAGCCTTCTGTGCTGGTGAATCTTTAAAATTAAGGAAAAAATAGAAGAAGACCATATTAAGATCTTAAATGTTTGAAAACAAGATGTTTGGGGTACAAGAAAACACACTGTAGTCACTTTGCATGTTTGGATTTCTTTTTTTTAGTTTTTATCTTTACTGTTTCTGGTAGAGGACGAAGGCTCGTACTGAAGTTAAAATTATCCTCTCACTTGGGAGCCACTACCTGTGAAGCTGCACCACTTAAAACAGTGAAATGCCATACAGCCAACAGCTGTTATAGAACTCCTCATATTGCATTTTTGGGAAAGCAGATCTGTTGATGAAAGACTTTATTACTCAAAATCAGTTTTGAGTAAAAACTCACTTTCTGCATGTAAAAGTGGTAAGAGGAAATGAAATGTCTGTTGGAAATAAAGAAATGCAGACATTACCAATTTCTGTTCTTCTGTTAATCGCTTTTCTATGCATTCCTTGGAGATTTTCAATGCCTCTTTTAGCTTAGTAGGAATCTAACACAGAATGGGGAACAAAATCATAGCACAAAATGTGATAAAGGAAAACACAACTTCACTGATCAAAACTCACCATTCATCTGATCACATTTCTCATCTAAAGCCCCAATATGTGACACTGTTCCTTTAGAGAAGCAGAAAAGATGACTCTAGATGCATGTTTTTCTACTCCAAATCTAGCTACAGATCAGCAGGGACAAAGAAATACCAAACCCTGGGAAGGGATACTCTAAAGGCAAGGACTGATAACTACTTTGAGACTCCAGTCACATCTCCAAACTTCCATGAGGCTGACAACACAAGACACAGGGCACATACCCTCCAGGAGAAGTGCCCTGGAGCAGCTCCCCAGTGGGACCAGACATGGCTCCTGAAATGCCCCAGTGCTGGAGCTGGCAGCAAGATGCTGATGGTCTTATGTAGCAAAATCAGCTTCCACAGGCCTTTGCAATGTGTTTCCTCTCACTGCAAGGGACCCACATGACTCAGTCTCTCTGCTCAGGCAGAGTATCACCATCAGTTACACAAATGGGCTCCAGTTCAGCAGCTGCTCTTGAACACTGCTGGACCACATCGTGCCCTCCTCTAAGGGGTGGCACAATGTTCTCAGGTACAATTTGGCAAAGGAATCCAAACACTGATGGCAATAGCCATAGAGGCAAATAAAGCCAGCTCTCCTCAAACCCCTCTGTCAATTAATATGTAGCTACCCACATCCTGGCACTTCCACAAACATCAGCAAATCAGTGTTCAACTCTACCTTAAACTGTGGTTTCTCGGAGTTTGTTAGCAGGACGTCACTGAATAATCTGTGAGTTGGTAAAAAGAAAGAAAAGAAGAGGAATATTATTCCCAAGAGACAGGCAAAACTGTAATGAGAATACTGTTGGTACTGTTCATTTAAACCCCTCTTTCTCCTTTTGCTTTTCTGTCCTCAACCCTTGGCCACAGGTTTCTACATATTGCTTTTTATTTTCTAAGCACTGCTGTAAAATTAGCAGCACCCAACCCTCAGAATGTAGCCACTACTTAAGGCAGAGAAAACTGGTTTGTGTGAGATATTTTGAAAGTGGATAGGATGGGTACAGTTATCAAAGGCAGAGGAGGGTTCCCCTCCAAAAAACAATACCTTTTCCTTAAAAGTATATGGACTCTTTATTTACAAAAAAATTCCAGGGACTTTATTTTAAATTTCACCTAATCAAAATCATTGCTCTTGTTAAAAAACATTCATTTAGCACAACTCTTGCCTTAGAATTAACAAGGAACATGTGAAAGATCAAGTGAACTTAAAATTTGAAAATATCTGACTTCTTGTCTGTCCTCTAGAAAAGGCAACTAAAGCAAATATTGTAATATTCTTGCTCTCCCTTCTATGGTGTCAGCAGAAACAGCATAAATGATTAATCCTTTTCCATCCAAAGCAAAGACACTAGAGGGCAATGGTAGTCTGAAAATAAACTGGTTAGTCCATTCCAAGATACTTTGTCCTGGAGAACATACTAGAAAACTGTCACAGAGAGACCTCAATCCTGGTTCTAAGATAAATATTTCTGAGTTGTTGTTCCCTGTGGAAAACTATTACAAGCTTATACTAGAGAAAACAAATCCACATCTAGAATCAAGTTAATTAAGGAGAGTATTCAATGAAAAATTCAGAAATAAAGCAAATTTTAAAATACTTCCAAAAATCCATGGAAGTTCATCCTTGTTTACAGGACTTTCTGACCTTTTCAGATTACATGTTCTTATGGCTATAATAAATAGATATTTAAATTATGTTAATTGCTTTAAATTACACTAATTGCATTGCATATCTATGTAGAACACTTTTGTAAAGAGTATTGGTATAAAGGGAATAAAGTTTAATATCTTACATATCAAATGCAGCTGGGCATAGATTGTTACTCAACATCTTTAAACACCTGTATATTTCTGTATTCACAGAGTTTTCCTATCGTATTTCTCCCCTGCTAACACTGTTCTCTCTACCTCCCACCTTTAAAAGCAGAGAAAGGGAGGAGAAGAAGGAATTGAAGGCTGCAGTGACTCTTCCCAACCAGGAAATCTGAACCTCAGAGCAGGCTCTAAATGCACTGCAATCTGTGCTGTGAGATCAGACCCAGATTTAGGTATGGACAATCTGCCACTTAGAAGGCCCCAACTACAGCATCCCACATTAAGAAATAACAAAAGAACCTCCCAGCAGAACTGTGGTTCCATGCTCAGCATGCTGGTGACATGTCACAGCACGGGGATGGCAATTTCCCTGGAATACTGTGCCCTAACTGCAGGCAGGGTGGTACTGCAGACAGGTGTGGTCCCCACTCAGTGACACACTGACAGTGCTCCCTTTCTGCACCCTGGCCTTGCCCCATGCTTGCCCTCACCCTTTTACTGCATACTGGGAAGGCAGCCTGTAAGGAAATGTATTCTGTCTATGCTTCAGAGAATCCCTAAGCAAGCCCTGCAAGAAACCAGACAGAACTTCCATACTACATTTCATACCCAGAGCAGGTCTAAATGTCACTGCTGAGCAAAGTAAGAGATCTATTTCACCAGTCCTAAGTAAACTGATAGCAAAATCTACTGAAGTAGGTCTGAAGGGGACATGCAAAAAGACTCTTTATTCTAAATCCTTTAAACCAGTCTGTACATGATCTCAATGATGCTTGCATTACTTTAATGGCTGGATTAATTTAAACCATGCTAAATAAAGTGCATACATAACAGCTCCAACACACCAAGTGCCAAAGAAATGTTAAATGCACATATTAACAATGGATGGGTTCTATGAAGCCTATCAAGCTCCACTTGAGACACATCCCTCAGAAAAAGGAGCAAACCTTTCTAAAGAGGAACAAGAGCAGAAAGCTTCTTCCTCCTAAAATAATTTAAAACGTTGCTATGAATATAAAACAAGTCAAACAGGACTTACGGCATCTGTAAGAGCCGTGAGACAGCTGGCATCCCGTTCTTCAGAGCTTCACAAGTCAGAATGGACTCCAACACTGACACTACCAAAGAAAGAATAAGAATGAACACATTTTTGCACAGCAGGATAGCAAATGATTTAGAATGAACGTCTGGCACTGCTGTGTGATGCTCCCCTAAGTATTGCATCAACCAAGCAGTGATGAAGTTCTGTGGCATGTGGTTTTTATTATAGCATTACTATTACACATGGAAGCTTTTCAAGAATGTTAGACATGAGGCAAGGGAATCCAGGCATCTCATTACTTGCTAAACACTGCTTTATCACTCAGCTAGAAAAGTTTTATTCATTCACTACATATATTTCATGAAGAACACATTTTCTGTTTGACCAAATTACTAATTCTTTCTGGTCGTGATGCCTTGAGGTAAAACCTAAGGCATCAGTCACAGGGTGCAAAGATCTCAGGCTGCTATTTCACAGCACTTCAGCTTAGGTAAAGTCTAAGAATGTATCCAGGCAGCTGTGACTGAGATATTCTGCACTGCATACTAACCAACAAACACTGATGGAGCAGGGGGGAAGCTCTCCACTGGAATCGTGTCTGGGGGTCTTCCATAGGTCATTTCATACAGTAAGTGTCCAAAGCAATGAACATCAACACCCTCTAAAGTCTGTGGGGGAACAAAAAAGTAAAACCACAACTTGTTAGTTTTTCTCAACTGGTTAAGACCAGTGATCTTGCATGTGAAGATAGAAAAGAGGAACCATTAAGGCAGCTCCTAACCACAACCACTTCCCTGCATAACTGTAGCTCAGATGAAATCTTCACACCACAAACTAAAGCAGCCTCTGTTGTCTTTCTGTACGTGATGGTAAAAATGGGAGAGCAGTGTAGTCAAGTTCTGTAAAAATGTGTGAAGTAGTAAACTCCTCACACAGCAGTTTAGACATTCATACACCAACAGAAACCCCAACCAAGCACACCTTCCTAGCTAAGTCGAACAGCAAAGAATGAGATTCACAAAATGACCAGCTGTCACTTTACAAGGAAGTAGATAAAAAGATGGGAAAAAATGCATACCAAACTTAGGAGAGTCTCTTTTGCTTCTCCTTAGGCATGTGCAAGCTGTACATACATGCAAAGCTCCCAGACAGCATATTTCCAAGATTTCTGAATCATGTTTAAACAGAAGAGGCTCCTCTTACTTGAAGAGGCTTTGATGGCACTAACAGATTTGGACTAACCATGAACTTGTGATTGTTTCTTTGACAACACAGTAGAACTTGTTTAGCAAGGTCAGCAAGCAGCTATCTCGTGATGCTGCATAGAATTTATTACAATGAGGGCCTAAAGGCAGGGCAAGATGTTGCTGCAACAGGGCAAATTTGTTTTCATGTTTTTGCATTAAGATAAATATTTTGCTTTGCAAGCCTGCAGTCAAACAGACACCCCTCAAACAAATAAAAATAACCTTTCAATAGCTACAGATCTGCAAGCATCTGATCAATTTTCAAAGTATCTACCAAAGACAAGGCTGAATACTGCTCCCAGCTAAGCACAAGTAAATAGCTGTGCTCACTGTACAGATATACAAGTGAAACTGTAGTAGACAATATGCACATTCTGACAAAATACAGACCAGGATGGAAAGAGATTTTAAAACAACTGCACTTTACCTCTATTTGTGCTGGCACTGTTGTCATAAAAACACTCACCTGCATTCCTCCTCTACCTGCTTACCTTTGGCCTCAGCCTCACTCCAGTGTGCTGCAACAAAACTGCTGTGCAGCCAGACAGTGGTTTGGAGGAAGCAGAAAAGGGATTTGATGAAGAAAAGCTCAGATTAAAAAAAGGGGGCTTGAGAGAAGTTTTTTCATTCTAGTCAGTTCTCCAGAAACAAAGGTAGAGAATAAAGATTTGCATAAGAGTCAGATGAATTCCTAGTCTGAACCTTACATTAATTTTCCGAAACTGTGAAAAGTATGATCGATAAAATGATGGAAGTCCCAACAAGGAATTTTCTAGATCCAGTAACTTGCAGGTATCCCCATCCAGCATCACATTGGCAGAGTGAAGATGGCCATAAGGAAATCCTTTCTCATGCAAGAATTTTAATACCTGAAAAAAAAAGCAATAGAGAAACACTATCACAAGATGCTCTGATGATCTCAAGATCATAAGATCATCAACTTAAATGCTCCAATACTAAAGCAGACACATAATAAATGAGGCTCCCATTTGGAATGCTCACTCAACTTGATCTTCTATCTACATCCTCTTTGGCTGACTATTCATTCCCATATCACTGGTAGCACTTTTCACAAAACAAATATTTGATGCTGATCCTCAAAGCAGGCTTATGGACACCTCCCAAAGAGATCTGGAAACTAAAATTTAAAATTCTACTGAATATGATCGTTTGATTAAAAAAAAATTTTTAAAACACACTAGCAACCATGAATTTATGGCACATGTTCTGCAGGCTATGAGTTACTTCTTTCCCTTTTTACACAAGGAACAGACTGTATTATCACCTCTCTCCCATTTAAGCTCCACTGCATTTTTTTGGGGGGTCATAAATGGTCTCACACATATATATCTAAATTCAACTAAGCAGATTATCTCAATTTACATTTAGCTTTGAAGTCTGCTGCTGAAATAAAGCTTGTGTGCTCAAAAGTTTGTCCACTTTTTGTAGTTAGACCAGTTGGCCTCCAAAAAAATAAAGCAAAAAAGCTGGTAAATAAAGCAAAACAAAAAATGTACCTCTAATATTTGCCTTCCATATGTTTTTATTTGCTGAAGTTCAAGACCTTGAATTTTCTTAGGATTGCAATACTTCTTCAGAAATGGATCTTTTGGCTTTGCCTTTAAAAGAAATACACATATCAAGTATCATGCCCAGAAAAGTCAGTATTTGTCTTAGTTTGCTTAGCAATTGATGGCAAACACTTGTATAAAAAAATATGTATGGTCATTGCAGCATATGTTCTGCCATTTGAGTTGGGGGTAGGGGGATGACATTACCTTATAAATAAGGTCCTTTAGTGTCCCTTTTTCACTGAATGGTCTAATAACCAGCGCTGAAGATTCGTTGGCAGTGGCAAAAGTGATTTTGTAAATATAGGGATGCTACCAAAAGAAGAAACTGTAGGTAAATTTTAGATGATGGATTTTCTAAATCATTTGTGTTCAATTCACAAGTAAGAAAAGATCAGCCTGAATTGTAGATTTACAGTAATAAATTGGATTCTGTCAGTGACACTGAATAACTCAAGTTATTCAGTTTTAACCTGGAGTAAATGCAAAGAAAACTTCACAAAGATATTATTCAATTAACATATAAATTAAAAACAAAACAAATCCATTTCAGCCAGTCTTTCATACGGCTAACATCCTTAAAGAGAGACTCCAGAGGCTCCTTTTGGAGTCAACTGCCAGTTTTTCCAGGCAGAGATGCATATTGGATTTATAACGTGGCATTTCACAGGAGCTTAAATTGTACAGCCTCCATTGCAGCTCTACTAAGATGCTCCTGTCTTGAGTCCAAAGAACTGAAAAAATAATGATACTCATTCCACTGCCTCATCCACTGTGCCTGAGAATATCCCAGCTCACGGGTTAGCAATTACACCTAAACTGCACTATCCTAACAGCCTAAAGGTGTTGAGGAGATGAAATAAAAGCTCATGATCTCACAGTACTGCACAAGAAGAAAAAAATCAAATTAACCACAACACTGAATCTCCTGAAATAATCCTGCAAGATAATTATTTGTGCTGAGAACATGTTACCTCATAGTATATGGGAAATGTAATTAAAAGGCTTGCAAACCTTTAATGAAAGCAACTCTAAAATTACAAACTATGTTAACTAGGCTACATGTGCTTTTCCAAGATCAGTCCTTGACACACATCTTTGTGCTAGCACAATTTAAAAATCGTCAAGTAATACTCACAGAACAGGAAGAAAGAAGTTTCACAGCATACTGTAAGTCTCTGTCAGACAAGTACTTATCAGGGCCAAGATCAGCCTGGAAGTAAACAGGAAAAGAATGGCCTCATAATACATGTTGCATTCCATACAGAAAATGTGATCAAATGTTCTACCCTGGCAAATTAGGACAGATGTTTGAAGGCATATTTTGAAGAGCAAGCAATCAAATTACACATACAGAATGAAACCTGAAGAGGCTGAATAAGGCCATGGTTTTACAATACAAACAGTCTGACCATAAATAAGTATTACTGCCTCTCTCCTTCCACGGACCTGACATGCATTACTACCACTGAATGAACTTTGCCAACCCTAAACTGGGGGACTGTGTACATTAGGAACTGATAAGGCACCTTGTTCCTCTGCAGCAAGAAGAACTTCCCCCCTCCCACAGGCTTTAGTAACCTCCACTTTCCAGTGAAGTCTCACAAACAGCTGTGCTCATACAACTAACAGGGCAACACATTTCAGCACAGGAGCAAAAGCAACTGTTGTTAAAGGAGCAATTCATGCCCCTCTCACCCATTAGTTTGTCAGAACAACTAAAGATCCAAGGAGGAAAACCTATGACTTTAAAAAAGATCATCTCATTATTTTCAGTGAGAAAATTTATATTGTGGTTAACAGCCACATCATTACAACTAAAGAATCCTGAGGTGCAGGTTTGGGAACAAACAACCAGGCACAGGAACTTCCAAACTGGATTTGGCACCAGAGGAAAGAAATACAAGAAATTCCCACACCACACATCTACCTAAGGGCTTCCAAAGCTCCCTCAAAGCCTGAGCTCTTCAATCTCTCTCCCTGTCACTCACACATGGTAGTCAAAATCAAACTTTGAGTGAAACTGAGAAAGACTTAAGGATTAAATGAAAACATAGATACCCAGCTTAACACTAGCCGTTCCTTTGGTTGATTCTTAATTTTCATTAAGAAATATTTCTTACGTATTCGCCAACCTATAAAAAAAGTAAAGAAATAAGTCAGCAGCAGCTTTAATTAAACACTGATAAATCACACAGCTTACAGGCAGGACAAGGTCTGCAAGCAAAGACAGTATAGGAATCTTAGGACAACTCATATAGTTGGGAAGAAAATCAGCTAAGTTTTCATGCACACATGCCCTTCTTACCTATATCTTTTAATGGTTCAACTACTTCCCACTTTGGCTCTGATCGGAAGAACATTGAAACATGCTGTAAGGCAATTTCTGGAAAGAAAAAAAGGAGACAAAGAGGGAGAAAAAGAAGAAAAAAAATATTTTTAAGACACTGTATAATGTAGTTATCCACATATGAGGTAAGGCTCAATGCCAGAAAGAAGCCTTCAGGAATTCAGACTAAAAGTCAGAAAAATCAATTCGAAAGGAAATCAGATAAAAACACAGTTAGAGGACATTTGCATTTTTAACCTGGTAACTCAAATCCAGAGAGAAAAAAGAGAAACCACTGCTTGGAAAACTTAGCTTACCAATCTCTATTCTATCTGTATTGGATCTACATTTCCAAGTCTAAATCACAGCTCAGATTTCCCACATTAGGTGTACACAACATTAGAACACCAAGTGTTTCTGATATACCTGTAAAAGTGCTTTTATCTCTTTAACATCCATCTATGCTGCTATTACTAAGTGTAGTTTATGTAAACTAATTAGTTCTGTTTCACTATGTGTTACTGTGCCCTCTTCTGTGCAGGCCAGCTATCATGAGTCTTCATACATTTTGGGGGCCCAGGGGAGGACACCCATCTGGTTAGTGAATTCTCCCACAGCTGGGAACACAACTGGTTTATTCATGAAGTGACTTGAGGGGAAATCTCAATGAGAAGTGCGGGGGAGAAAGGGAATCATGCCAACAAGGAATTTTCTCTAACTTGGCTTATCTTGGCACAAAAACACAGCAAAAAGGTAAGGATGTGCTGATCTCGCTGCATTGTATCTTCTTTCTTTAGAAATATGCTAGGAAAAAAGTGTAATAAATACCATCTCTCTGCTCCAGTGTTTAAGAAATTACAAATTGGTGGTGTCTCGAAACACCACAGGCAATGACATGTGTCACCAGCTTCCCAGCAACTTGCAGGAAAAACAATCTTGATGAAAGTGCTCAGAATTAACAGAAGTCACAATGTCTCCTTGAGAATTTAAATTGCTTGCTCAGCACTAGCCAGACATACTGCATCCTTAAAGAGTCACTAATAATTTACAACTCCTGCACAGCTTATCAGAAACATCCGGGAAATGTTCTTTGCACTTTGAAGCTGAAGACACAAGAATGTTATATAAAGGGAGAGAAAAAAAGACAAGTGAAAAGGAAGCAGTAAGTTCCTGCTTCAATAGGCTCTGCTTCTAAGAAAACAAGTTTTGCATTTTGCAAAGAGTTGGTTTGCCTATGAACTAAATTTGTGGAGTGGGTTTCATCACTAAGAGGAAATTTTTTCAGTCTGTAAGAAATATTTAATGATATCCAATGGCTGAAGCTGAAGTAAGACAAATTCAAAGAAGAAACAGTTAGTAATGAAGAAACTGATCACTGGGATATCATTTTAAGGAATGCAGTGACTTCCCAGTATTTGTGGGAAGAGGGTGGCTGGCTTAGTCTAGCCTTGAAAAAGTACTCAACCTAGCTCAAACAATTAGTTCTAGAAGTCTCACACACCATAGCAAGGGTAGGAGCTGGACAAGATAACCACAATTCTTCAAAGATTCAGTGTTCAGAAGATGGGCTGTTTTAACAGAACACTAAGCTGACAAACTTAATTCCACCTTACACTGTGGCAGACAAATTATTTCCCAAGAGCAACTCTTTTCATTTTTTATTGAATTGTGAAGAGTAGATGTCACTCTCACCAACCACCCCTCCTCCAAGTTCTGCTTATACAGATCTTGACCCTCTTCACTCCTCTGTGAAATAATTCAAATATTTAGATTTGACAATCCCAGCAGGATCCATGCACAGAGCTGGAGAAGCATTATCATAAATAGTCACATGCACAGTATGATAATTTTGAAGATTGTTCCCCCATGCTTCAGTGTAGATCCTGGCCAGCATTCACAGAAGATACACAGCATGTGCTGAAGTCAAACGGTAACACAGTTTTGCATTTCCTACTTACCAGTGTAATTTACAGAATAGCTGTTTGGGTCCAAGAATTTCTTTACCAGTTCACAGTTAGACAGTATGTGATGGGTAGTAATTACATCCAGATAGGCCTGGAGTCCCTTCTGTCTTTCAGCAATGAATTCACGCTCCATATTTCCAATCAACTTTTTTGGAGGAAGAGGTAGACTTAGAGTTGAGATCTTAAAAAGAGAGGAAAAATTACTAACCTTGCTCTCAAAATGCCTCAAGGATATAAAACTAGCAACCCAGAAAGTAAAAGACTCTCAGCAACAAGCTAACTACTTTTTGTACTGTGTATGTACAAGCTTTTATATTTTTCCTAAGCGTCATTATCAGAGTCAGATGACAGCTCACATCCCACTGTGAAGAGATTAGTAAGTGGAATGACACTGAAAATACAAGGAGACAATTTTTTCCTATGAGTCATATATTTAAGATCACTACACGAGACTTTCAGATACTAAATGGCTACAATTTTCAGCTAGATTCTTTCTATGACGTACTTCTGCAACAGCACAAAAAACAATTGCCACCTTACCATTTTTTCCGGGTAAGATCTATGCTTTCTTATTTCATCAAGTGCAGATTAGTAACCTTCCTCTGCCTCTGTGTTTGTAGGTAATGTAAAGCCCTTTCTGTTAGCATTTTAAATCTGTTATTTCAAATACAGTGCAGCTTTTCCATTTTATCTTCTGAATTTGTTCCTGTACATTTTTTAAACCCATCTTCTAACCCAGAAATAGCTGCAATCTACCAGGGGATGTACAGTAATTATTTTATACTGACATAAGAGATCCAAAACTTCAGGAAAAAAAAAATCAGAGAAATCCTTCAAAACAGGACAATGAAAAAAAATACAAAGCCTTGTGTAAATCAGATCAAAGAGATCATCTTTAGTGTTTATATTCAATTACATCATGTGAATTACCAGAATACATTTTTCGTGTTGTTAACACATCGTTGTCCTGCAGATCAAAGCACCTGCCTTCAGTAAGCTGAATCTCATTGGGAGTTATCTTTAAGAACTGTGTGTTGCAGGAATCAATTAGACCAGATGCAATAACCTCATTTCTAAAGCAAACAGTTCACCAGGGAGAAGACAGGGACTTTTGGTGTTTGAACAACTTTCATTTTAACCAGTGGAAAAGGTAACAGATTAGTACAACAAACTAGGGCAGAAGTAGCATTCCCCTTCCTTTCTACCTCCTTCATTTGCACAGGAGTTGTCTCCTACTAACTTTAGCACTTCTCCTACTTCTCATTTTCTGACTTCAAATTATGGACTGAGAAAGAACTATAACTATGTCTGAATTACAGAAGTTGTTAATAAAAACCAGGAATAAACCCAAAAGCAACCATATATCATTTACAGCCAGTAATTCACCAAATTAGTTTTAACACCAGAGGCAAACAACTCTCCTTTGGCAGACCACTCTTACTTCAATTCAAAACTGAGTTTCTAAACAAGAACTAAATCCTTTTCTAGTATTACTCACTTAAAAAGCATGTCAAATCATAATCACCTTTTACCTTCTTGACCTGACAGCTAGCTACCATCAGAGAGAAACTGACTCTAATTCACATGTTTTCCAACCACTATTATTTGTTTTAAAACTTATAAATCAGACTTCTGCTATTTTTCAGCAGAAAGTAACATTCAGGCCCAGGTTTTTGTAGCAATCTGCCAAAACACACAGCACAGCACAGCAAGAACACCTCACTGAGGGCCTGACCTTGCAAAGACCTCACATGCTTTCAGACACTATTTCTCAGTGGCCCCAGCTCACCACTGAAGCCAGGATGGGCTTTGCCATGGAAGAACCTGGGAATTAACATTCTTATCTTCAAACCACAGCCTGCTCAGGAATGTCTGTTCAAAGCTGCAATAAAATGCTTCACAAAAGCCAGATATCTTGCTGTGAATTCCAGTACTTCCAGTACCAGCACTTCACTTGACAAAACAGAAGAGCAGCCAATGATCTCCACTGATTTCTGTCAAATAAGTAAAGAGGGAGACATGCAGAACCGACTGGAAGAAGCTTTTCAATCCAGTACAACTGAGAGTTCAGGGAATCTATCTTGAAACTTTCTGATACAGATCAGGGTCACATATATATACCTCATTATTTTCCAAGGTATTTGGCAGGACTGCATTCCCTAGCCTAGACAATTTTGAAATTCTCAATCCTTACTATTATCATATAGGTAGTACCAGATTAACAACAGAAAATTCACATTCCAACTCAACTGCTGCTGTGCTCAAACACATCCACACAAGCATACAGAGAGGTCAAGTATGCCACAAGAACTTGGAGAACTTGGGCTTTACACCCAAAAGAAACTCCAGCAATTTTTCCAGCAGATTTTTACCTTTGAAGGAAAAAGATTAGGGTTTGGTTCTTTTGGGAGGGTTGCTTTGTTTGGAGTTTTGTTTGTTTACTCTAATTTCAGTATACACAAAATGGGGGTTTAAAGAGTTTAAAAATATGTCATGGTACTTGAATATTGTGATGGAATATTGTTGCTTAGAGTTTTGGATGGAAACATCTGAGGAGTGTTGCATTGTCTTAATGGATGAGGAAACTTCAGCTCCAGCACCACAAAGAGTAATTTATAAAAAACTCTGAAACAGTGAGAAAAAAGAGCCATTGGAGGAGACCAACTGCTAAAGCACATGGCCTGCTAATTTAGCCACCCTCTCATATCCTCCCATTGAAGTGAGAGATACATTTTGATAATCCTTTTTAATGTCTTCCAGTCATCCAAGCAGCTAACATTTTTGTCCTGGATCTTAGTCTCTCTTGTTTCAAATTTCCCCTTTGTCCCACCCCGCAAATTGCTGTCAGATAATTTCCTGGACCCTACACTTCTATCATTCACCTCTATTTCAGATACAAAGGCCTTTTCTTTCTAAACTCCATCATACATAACCGATTTACCTTCACTTTACAGACTTGCCACACAGGCCTAACTTGGCAGCACCTGTCATTTCTGGATTTTAAGCCTTAAAGGTCCATTGCCTTCTCTACTAAAGCTGCCTCATTTGAAAGGTAAATGAGAAGGCAACAAAGCCTTTTCATGCCTTAACACATTCTATTCCCTCATGGTTAAGAGTAGATTGTTATAGGTGGCTGCAAAGTGAACTCTTCCTTCTTTTTAAAACTTTCACAAAATTCTCTCTGTGATCTCTATCAAAACTATGGTTAAGACCACAATGACCCCAAGGTACTCTGATGACTAGTACCATCTCAACTTGTGTTCCCGTGGGTGTTTTTCTAATTTTAAATCTTGGATGCCTCTGGAGCAGGAGACACTTCTGTATTGCATTTATTCAGCACACCACAGAGAAGGTTTCTAGGTCATGATAAAAGTTCCTACGTGTTACTGCACATTTAACAGAGTAATTCCACAAGGCAACCATGCTGCATCTGTTGAATTATGACTGATTTGCCCCCATTCACCTGCAGCACAGGAAGCAGCTACAGCGGGCACTCAGAGCACACAAATCAACACCCTTACAGGGTTTTGCTCACCAAGGTTCATCAAGCACATAGTTGATTTGGTTTGATTTAGGGAGGAGGGAGGAAGTGGAAGCAGTATTAAGCTCTTGAGTTCATGCAACATTTAACAAGGGAAAAATTTAAAAGTCACAAGAATCTATCCTCATTCACTTTTTGTCTTGTTTGAACCAGTATGGAAACCTCAAGTAATGAGTTTGTCTGCTGTAGATGTTAATCACTGTTGCTTCCCCTGTGTTCCCAAACACATTCACATACCCTGCTTTTTCCCACACAAACTAAAAAGAAATAATTGTCCTAAAAAGCAGAAGAAAACACACAGTAAGTCCAGTGTCTGACCAAGGAACACTCCTCAGTGACACAGAAAACCATCACAGGAGAAGCAGCATCTGGTAGTGATTTAGAGGAATATAAATAATGAGACACATAGCACTTCAATGCTGAATTTATAAGGTTGGTATGTGCCTTGGCTTTCCCCAAATCAAAGGAGGAACAAATAAAAACACATAAAACCGGAACAAGTCACAGGACTGAAGGGAAAGATTCAGTATCTGCCAATTTCCTCCATTTCTATATAAACTGATCCTTTTGATGCTAAAATTGAAATTTTACAAGAGAAAACTTAAGGGTGAAAAAGTACACATTCTAGTTACATTTGAAGTCACAGTTTCTCTTCACAGCTACATGAATTTTTATTTTTTCTTCACCACAATCTATAAAAATATCACAAAACATTTTGAATATATCCTTCTAATGACATTTTTAATTTATATGAGGAGTGAAAATTACCTGCAGGCTGTTATTCAGTAAGTCAAAGTCACTATATCGCCTCACAATCTGTAAAATAAAAAACAATGTTCAGGAAACAAATTACTTTTTCCATTAGCATTTTACTCCTCAAAATCCCATCAGAGAAAAGTAATTCCCATTTACGATCATCTTCTTTTACAATCTTTGTACAAATGCCTAACTGCTGGATTTATGTCACACTGCCAGAGAGCAAAAAAGAGTTTTTAATCACAAATCAATCAGACAGAAAATGCATTTCTAAAAATTATCTTAAAACAGTATTTGTGAGCAAAGTTATCTGCAAACAAGGCATTTTTGCCATATTAGATGTAACAACTTTTCATAGTCATTCATCTTCATTACTACTTCTTGGTTTCATTGGTCTCATACCAGCAGAGCTGTAATTTTAGCACTGAGAAAGGCAAACTGGCATTTGAGATTTTAAAATTATGGTTGTACCAACACACAGTAGAAACACATGACAGGCATTTTCCCTGCAATATTCGGAATAGCAGCAAACATGCCTTCTGTAGCTGGCAGCAATACTGTTTTTCTCTTAGTTTTGACCAAAGGAATTCAAGCACTTCATGTTCTCAATTCCAAATCAACATTTCTCTTTTCAGCTCAAATTTTAAAAGCTAGGAATAGACAACTTTCAAACTCTTCCTAAAAAAAGAATCCTGGTTACACAAACCACAACTTAAGAAATTACCTGCCAACTGTTTTCTGTTGAAACTCCTCTCTGGACACGGATTATGTATTCCTAACAAAAGGAAAAAGTCATTAGAAATGAGAACTAATGAGCTGAAGAAAGTTATTAGGTACTTCTTCAAATATGACCACTAAATTCAAACCCAGAAAATTCATATCCAGCACCTTGGGGAAAGTCAGAGCTGGGTTTGCTCACACCCATCCCTAACAGCTGTTACGCTCTGCTTTCCCAGCATAGAAGACAAAAGAGAGTTCCAAGAGCAGTTTAATTTAGTTATAGAAAAAGCCAGCAAAAGCATACTCAGCACACATCTCTACACACAACAGCTGAAGAAACCTCTCTCTACTCACCTCCAGTGTCTAATAAGTACCCCCAGGAATTATTGTCACCACCATAAAGTAAAATGCCAGTAAATACCCATAGCCGCACAGCCTCTCGTTATTTTTGTACTACAAAGGTTACCACAAAAGCTTTGGAAGATGCTTGAGTAACTAGAACATATCTGTTTCTCATGATGTTAATTCCTCATTTATAATGCATGCTTAATGTTAAATATTTATATATTAGCTATGCAGATATATCTAAATCTTAGTGAATCACTTTTGAATTTTAAGAATTAATTATTCTCCCACCACAATTACATTCATAAATCCCAATTCTTTTCAGTCTCTTCATTTCAAGTTCCACTATACCTTTTGTAGACTAATACCGGGTCAATATAGCAATATCATAATTTGAGATTTATCCAGTTATCTCAAAAATAGATATTAAGTATTTCCCACATCTACTCAGACATACTTCAAAAAAGTACCCTACTTACCCCTACTTTGTTTCAGTTTGAAAACACTTTTGATATTTCAAAGATCATAAACAAGGCAAGTCCTTTTTCTAGAAAAGGAAATCCTATAAACCTATAGGATCGTATAGATATATAGAATCCTATAACATAGAGATACTAGAATATAGATTATACTATATATATAGATCAGAACATAGATACATAGTCCTATAAGATCCTATAATCTCCATTTTAGATATTGTTTAATTAATAAGGAAATAAAATTAATCTGGGCTAAAAGTAGTAATAGATACTTCTTTGTCATTAGTATACATAAAACTCTACAAATGCAGCTCTTTTTGTCTGTGTAATAAAGTCTTATTACACATATAATTCCATGGCCACATAATTTACTTTGAGAAACGTGAAACTGGAGAGCCGAAAAGTACAATGCTGCTGGAGAAAACAAAACTTCCAACCGTGAGGAGAGCTGGAGAGTGCCCAGAGCCAGATGAGGAGGAAGTAGCCACACCAGAAGCTGTGCTTTTACACTTTACTCTAATTGTGCCACTCTAAAGTTGTAGGAAAAACCACGTCCCCAGTGCCCTTTAAGCACATTCACCATCCCTACCATGCTCAGCCAGGGTGCAGGACCTGCCCCGGGGCTCAGAGTGCCACCAACCCCCCAGGGAACACCCGGTCACACCAGGACCTGCAGCCACACAGCCCAAGTGAGAATGAGGAATTCTAACCCAAACACAGACTCCCTGCACAGCATTCCCAGGCTGGCACATGCAAGAGGCTCCCTGCACTTGTGCCACCAGCCCTGCCTGCAGTGCAGCAACACACGGTGCATCACTGCCATACAGCTCAGGTGACTTCATTCACCCCGGGACAAGCTACCAAAACGTGGTTTATGTGAATAATTTTTCAATTTCAAATGCCACTAAAATTTTGCTGAACTGGTTACATCAATAGGGGCCTTAAGCAAACAAAAAGGACTGATCAGAGCATTATCTGCAGGTCTTTTCAGCTATTAAAATTAATGCTGCATTCCAAATGATCATGAATAAACAATAATGAAATAACAAGTAAAAAGAAAAAAGATACTTCCAGCACCTTGTGTTTAATACCAAATTTGTCCATTCTGTAACAATAACTCTATCTGACATGTACCTGCATACCAAGTAGATAATCCAATTAAGTGAGTGTTTAATTTATGAAGTATTATAAATTCGGGTTCACAGTTAAAAATCCACTACATGCATTTATAAGTAACTTCTTTCAGGTACTGGGAAGTGTCTTCTGGTTTTGGAATTTGCCTTCTGAACCTCACAGAACTAATTCCCCTCTTTCAAATGAAATTAAACGAAAAGCTGTAACAGTAAAAAAAAAATAAATAAATATACCATTGGATGCAAAAAATCTGGGGCACATCAGAGAATCCCTCCACAGAATTAAATTCTCATTTAACATCTACCAAGTAAGTAGAGTAAATCAAGAATTATGACAAGAGGCAAAAGCTACAATTACCCGCTGGCATTACCTTGTGTATTCAACCTTAACTAATCCAGGTTTTATTTACCGAAATTTCCTTCCAAAGCCCAGTGCTGCTGAGGCAAAAATGCTATTCTATTTTCTAAAATTCACTTAAAATGTCCTTTATTATCAGAGCTCTCAAATATCTGTAGCAAGTTTGAACTACTTAGCCTTGAGAAGAAACAAGACCAGTAAGCATGAAAACCAGAGTGATTTAAAACACTTCTTGTCCTTGCAGCTTAGTTGAAAATAATAGAAATCCAAGATGTCACAAACCAAGACACATAACTGTTAAATTAGAATTAAAGTGTCTATTTTCAGAAAGTCAGCCTGACATGCTCCCTTCATATTCCTTCCTCTTACCCATTTGAAATCATAATTATGGTATCTTCCTGCAAAACAAGAAGCCTAAATTCCCATAAATAGGAACATAAATCCACAGAGCTGATGACATTCAACCAATGCAATTATCTTTGGAAACTGTGTGACAGAAATCAATTCATGGGATACCTGGAAACCTGTATTTGCCACCAACATAGCTTTTCTTTTTTGTGACCATTGCTGCATTTTGGGAAGTAGGAAGAGGCTACTTCACACACAGACAAAAATTTGCAGCAACTGCTTATTCATCAAGTCTCAAAGGAACACTGGCTGTTTCTCTGAAAAACCACACCAGTGATGATTCACCACATGCAGTCATTCATCTTTTCTAGGATTTTGAAAGAAGCAGAGTTATTGCCCAATCCCTCGTAGCACTTGCTCTTTATCCAGTAATTGTCATTTTCTATCGTGCCCCGAGAAAATGTGCCAGGACAGGCAGAATACAAATTCATTAAACAATCATCAAAGCATCTTATTGCACACAACCACCCTGGTCAACACGGCTCTTCTGAAGAGCCTCGTGATAAACAAGTCGGGGCTCAGAGATCATTCGCACAATAAAATTTTATTAAAATAAAACCATATTTGGGCCACAATTATCTGTCCCCACACTTACTCAAGCATTTTCCCATCCCATCCATATCTGCTTTTGTGTCCTAAAGCACTAACCAAGTCCATTTTTTATGTCACGGGGTTTGCAACTGGAAAGAGAAGAGCAAACACTCTCCAGCTGTGGTCATTAGTTCTGTCTGTGTGGAAAAGGTAAGTCCTCACCACACTCTCTCCATCAGCACTGAGCATAACGAGTCATTGTCCAACTCAGCACTACCCTGTCAATACAATTAATGAAAAAGCCTAAATGGTCTTCAGGGTTGGTTGAGGGGGTTTTTTCCCCAAAGCTGGTAATGAGATTGAAAGTCAAAGAACAGCAATAGTAGAAAAGCCAGGATAAGAAATACAATCCCATTCCCGGTATCTGCCATGGCTACACATAATCAGCAGACCATAGCATGCTGAGTTCTAGTGAGAAGTTGATACTTCCTATTGCCTCCATGTGGCAACAAGCTTGCCGTGGAATTATAATTAGCACCACTGATACATGCTTCCCATAGGAGCAGAGAAGAGCTTTCAATTCTTCAAGTCTAAATGCACAAAAGCCTTTATTACTCTGCCAAATTCTGTTTTGGTTAGGAAAAAAAACCTGAATTACAACAATCTTCTTCAGAGACAGCCTGATAGTGGGACTGAGATTGTGCCCATAGGAAATAAATGAACATGTAAGAAAAACAGAGGCACCCTCAGGATCATCTCTGTTTAACAGCACCATCTAACATAGGAAAACAGGGTGGAAATGCCTTCAGAAAAAGCTAGTAATTACCAGAGTTCACTCCTGCAAACAATTTCAGGCATCAACAACCAGTCTCAGGGAGGTCTAGGTTAGCTACACTCATGCAGAAATTCCCATGGCATCTTTCACTCCTACATGAATAGATCGGAATTTTTCCTATGACTCAGTTTACCAAATAACTTCAAAGGAGCCCTAACAGCTGCTGGTTGGGAAAGAAAGGTCTCAGCTTGCAGAAGAGAGACAACCTCCCGCTCTGATTTTGCCCACGGGCAGCAAGGTCACTGTCAGCAGGAGCCTCCAACAAGACAGGCCACAAAACCATTCCTAAAACAACCTCCCTGCGTCCCTCCACACAGGTAAGATTTGTACACCCGCTGCTCTTCCTATCAGTACTGCCAAGCCACTTCATGACACAACCTTGATATTCCTGCAGCAGATCAAAATACATTTTTAAAGATGCCAAGGAAAGTAGTTTTACCTATGGGATCATTTCCTGGCTGCTCCAATTAGTCAAAAAAAAGCGGAAACTGGTGCTGGGAGGAGGAGGTCAGGAGCAGGGAAAGCTCTGTGACCCCAGTTGCACACTGTCATTTCCTAAAATCTTCCTAGCACTACATAGTTCTGGATAGAATTTCTGAAAAGGAATATTTTCCAAATAGCCACATGGATCAGTGACAACCACACTGCATTTTTCCAATCCTTTCCCAGTAACAGTTTCATACTCACTGTGTGGGATTAATGTTATCCTGAACTTACCCATTTTCATGCAGAGCCAAGATTTAGGTGGGGTTTTTTTTCCAAAATTTACCAAGATTAGTCCCTTGTATCCAGCACTTATTAAAACATTAGCATCAGCAGCTCAGACCTCCTTCCTCAGCAAAATTTTGTTAACATTCCCGGGTGAAAATTGCACAGCAAAGCACTCCAAATGTTTAACAATTGCTCTTTATCACCATTCCTAGGTTTTGAAACAGGAAGCAAACAGGAAAGAAGGCTTTTGCAGAGACAAAATAGGGGAGAAAAAAAGTGGTGAGTTAAGAGATTCCTATAATAAAATGTAGAGTCTCAACAATACTGGGTAATACATGCTGTTTCCCCAAGCAAATAGTCTCTAAATTCCCAGCTCAGGATAGCCAGTCTGTTTTTCCACAGATTTCTGCTTTACATCTGTTTAATCCAACAGGCTTGAAAAGCCAACCATTATAAAGATCCAGGTCACCTTCAGGTCACATCAACTAAAAGTTTGAAAGGGCTTTATTTTATAAGCATTAAAGAGAGGAAAGCCTAATTAAGCATGAATACAATCCCTGCTTAAGTAGGCTGGATTGGAACAATTTCTAGTAAGAAGCTCTTTTAAATGTTTATTTAGAAAATCTTCCATGTGAAAAGTAGCAACAACATCAGGAAAGCTGCTCAAGCTCAGAGACCTCTCTGTTACAGAGCACAGTATTTATTTGCTATTGAACAATCTGCCATTAAGCCCATCTGAGGCAGGAGCAGTAGCCATGGTTGGTGTCTCCCTACTTTTTAAACAATGCAGGTGTGTGTGTGTTGCACCACTCACACACTGTATCACTTCCGTAGTAATGAGTCAGCCATTCAATAAGTGAAAGCTATGAAGTAGGACAACTGCAGGGAAAAAACAGGACACACATTTACATGTAATGAACCTTAGTGAACACAAAAAGCTTTGGAGAGAGATGAGAAATCACAGATTTTCAGTGCTCTGCATCACCATGGCCTACACCAGAAAGGCAAATTACTCATTATTTTTCAGGAAATACTCAGTAGCCAACAAAAATATTCTAATTAGGATTTACTAAAGTATGATATGGAAACTAATATTTTGACTACAACCTTCGCAGAACCTACAAATGCAATATTAATTTAGTAAGATTGCCAGTGAAAACCGTAAGTTTGGAATACTTAAAATTAGGTGTGATGAAAGAACCATCTTTTGTGAGCTCAGGCTGGAGGAGAGGTGGGAGTAATCAAGCTTACTAAGTCCAGTGGAGGAATTGCATTTCTGAAACCTCAAACAAGTGAACTATAACAGTTCCCTGTGTAAAGCCATGTCTAAAAGTAACTTCATGTTTGTTCTTGTCCAAAGTGAATGCAACTTTGGAAAGACTGAATTCCTTGTAAAGCAGATGTGCAAAGTCTTTTATAAGTTTTTAAACTAAACCCTACAGTCCTAGAAATATGTGGCTCCATTTTTCTATTTGGAATAATATAGGAAAAATATAAATGCTTTTCCAACATTTTTCTGATCTAAAAGCTATGAGTGTCAACATTCATCATTGTTTAAGGAAAACTAAAAACTCTGAAAGTCTGTCAGGAGAGGGATTTATTTCAGCTTTTCATTTCCAATTGCCTTTAAGACAACAATGTGCTGTAGCAAAACTGGCTGTTTCACTACTTCAATTTCAAAATATGAAACACATGAAAAAGGAAAATCACTTCAGAAAAGAATAAAGAAATGTTCAGAACATGTACAACGCACCAGTAGTTTTACTGCTGAAAAGACTTGAAGGTACAGATACGCAGTTCTTTATAAGGAAAATGTCTAGATTATCATGGAAGAAAATAGCATCCTATTTTAAGGCTTAAAAAGAAATCCACTTTTAAATAGTGAATACACAGATAAAATATTGCAATATGAGGCAAGTTTAACAGCCAAAATTTATTAAAGCTTTAGTGCTGAAATTGCCTCTGTTGTCAGAACACAACATTTGGCATCAAGATGAGACACTTGCAAACGGCTTAATATATTGGAGGTAATTCTGCTCCTGTTGAAGTCAAGGAATGCAACAGCAACAAAACTTCATTTTCTACAAAAGGGTTGGTACACAGACCTAAGAAGGGACTGACTCATGGCTGTGGAAAGGTGCCCAACACACCCCTGGAAGTTACATAGTTACTCTCTGATGCAGTGCTAGTGATTGAAGCATAAAGCAGGAGACAAAATGAAGCTGACAGGGCTTGCTCTTGTAATTTCGAATCTATTAAGTGAGGTGTCATTGGAATGCACCTGCAATATGCACTTTTTTGGCTTTCAAAACGAAAAGGACTCCACAAACACCACATTATAGGATTAATTGTATTTAAGTGCACATTCCAGCAAAACTCAGACTGCTTGTAACACACTTAACCAGGGAAATAACTTTTGCAAACATAGAAAGGCATCGTTTTCATCTTCGAATTATGGTTGGAAATAAATACACAGAAAGAAAACCTCAGTGAACAACTTCATTGTTGCAACACAGAAACATGGAGATTATGTTCCAGCTCAGATGTACTAACTCCGGTAAGAACTTCTGAGCTCTTCTGACTTGAACGAAACACAGAGAGCCTGTGAGCCTATCAGAGAATTTTGCAGTTGGTTCCCTAACAATCTAAACACCCCATTTACAGGGGGTTGACAGACTCTTACTAAGAAAAAAGTGCAAATCCTCAAAAGTACATTTTCAATAGTAGCTTAATCTCTTCTTAAATTTCTGGAGATTTCAGGTAAGAACATAGTAGTTTCAGGTTTTGTTTTCAGTTCTGTTTTTTTTTTAGTTTCACCTTCAGCCTCAGGAAACAGAAACTCAGCCTCTGCCAAGTACAGCCCTTGATTCAATGCTATGAAGTTTACACCTACCCAGTCTGTTGTACTAAATTTAAATTAACAGAAACTGCTTAGAACAATACACAAGCAAACTATTCATTTGACACAAGCTTTGGTCTTCTGTGTGATATTTCACCATGTCTACAAAGCTTTTCCTGAAATTCTTCACCTTTTCCTTAGTTGTTTTTTCAGAAGACTGACTATTTTCAGCACCAACAGATGGTTTACATAATTACTAGTTCAGTTGCCACGTTAAAGTTGCACCTAAACTCAGCCTAAGCCATCTTCACGTGAGTGCTTTAAGAAGCTATGATCTACAGGAAAAAAAAATACAAACCCAAGTTTAAAACAACTCTTGCAACACTAAACAACATTATAAAATCTTAATATATGCTGCTGAAAAAAGAACAGAAAATTTTTCATGGCTGCTTTTGCTTTAGAACAGGCCTAGTTCTCCAAATCTTAGTTTGGGATAAAGGATTTTTTAGATCTACACCTTTTAAAGATACAGCTTTGAGGTGGGATGAGGAGCAAACCTAAAAAGCACTCAGTTAACGACAACCTACTTTCTTCTAACTATAATTTAACAAAGAAAAATACCGTCTTCAGGCCCCACAAAAACACTTCAACCCTTATTTCTTAGAGGGGCTTCATTTACACACCTTTTCAGTCTCAAGTATTTATTTGTGCAGCTTATTTTTAATCAGGAAAGTTCAAATCGGGGATGGAATCACCCACCAATAAGCAAACTATTCAGACACCAGAGACATAAGATGAAGTATCTGAAATGACAGAATAGTCCACTTACATCAAGTAAGAAACCAAGTCTCTGTTAATGGCTTTCTGTATTTTGTTATCCCATACTGGCTCTATATAAACCATCTGTGCTACACACACTTCAAGCCATCTTTCAGCTATCAACAGAGCTTCTGCAGTAAAACAAACAATTACTAATAGATGTATCTTAGAGACAGATTTTAAATCAAAAGGCACGGTGCTCCAGCATTCTGTCATTAACAAAAGATCAGAACAAAACAGAGAAAAGAAGATAATTTTTTCTGCACACCCTTTAGTAACAGAATACAGAGATAAAAGATGGAGGGCAGCAACATTTGCTACTGCACTCCCTCAGACAAGACAACACAAGAAGTCTGGATTGAAAGAGTTCTGCCAAGTGATCATTCCAAAAGAATTTTGTGACCTTTTCTAACCAGAATCATGCAAACCAAAGGAAAGAACACAAAAAGCTATTGTCATTTGCACTAACAAAAAGCATAATAAGGAAACAAGTTACTAACGAAAGTTAATCTGGTCTACTAACTGGGGAGTATTAGGAGTTACACAACTTCTCACAGGACTTGGCATACCCATCCCTCAGCTATTGAAACAGGTAAAAAGTATTACACTTGCCAGAAATTAAACCTCTTTAGTCTTATAAAAAGAGGAGTTGCAACAATTGAGAGCCACAGCCTGATAGATTCACAAGATCCTCTAGACAATTTCTCATAGGTAACTTCTGTTCAGAGAAAGACCAGAACATCAGTAAATGCGAGTTCCTCACACAAAAAACAAACCACTTCTTAGGTGTGAATTATTCATATGAAGAGTATTTAGTATTTAGACAGTCTGTAAATTAGTTGTATACCCCGTGGTGAACCTAGTTATTGTCATTCAGGTTAAGAGTATGCAACAGATGCAAAGAACAAGGAAGAGATCCACAATGCAGGAATCAGAGCTGCGTAAGGGACCGAAGGAAACCCTCTCTCCATTTAAAGCACATTTCCCACTAGCATACCTGCTGCTGAGGCACCTCTGGCCTCCTCTCCAGCATCCCTTGCTCTCAGCTAAAGCAGGAATCAGAAATGACAGCCAGTTGTCTGATTCACACTACTGCTTGGTCATACCAAAAGAAAACCCAGTTTTTAAAGTGGAAAATAACTGCAAACAGGACATTACGAAATTTGGATTATTACTGTATGCTCAATTCTCATTCTTATGGAAGCAGTGTGCAGGTGTCCTAGGCATCCCAGAAGAATTAATCTGCGACACTCAAGTCATGGCAGGGCTTGTTCTGCTGAGTGTCACCGCTCCCCACAGCAAAGAAGTGGGGCTGGGGCTGCGGGGTCTCTGCAGCTTCACAGCCTGCGCTCAGCCACACGGCAGGACCCGGAGGCAAATGCAGCCCATTCACGTGTAACTTCAGCACAGCCACCGAAACGAGGCAGCCAGAGCCCATCTCTGCTCCAAAGGCTGCAACACCCCGAGGAAAGCAGGAATTACAGTAACTCACAGGGCCTCGCTCGGGGCGGACGCGAGACAGCGCGAACCCCGCAGCGGCCGCCCCCGCAGACCCCCGGCCGTCCCTCCCGGGGAGTGCTGCCGGCTGCCCCCGGGAACCCCGCGGACAGAGAGGGGGCGAAGGAGCGGAACGACCCTCGGCTCCGGGCGGCGGCACCGCCGCATCTCACCGAGAGGCTCCGGGGCGCTACAACCCGCGCTGCGAGGTCGCGGCCCCGCTGCCTCCCGCACCGCTGCCCCCCGCCCCAGCCCACCCCGCACTGCCCCGGCGCAGTCACCCCCCCCCCCCCGGCCACCCCCAACCCCGCTGCCGCGGGCTCAGCGCAGGCCCCCGCCCAGCCCCTCTCTCGCCGTGCCCCGGCCGGCCCCGTGGACCCCGGGCACCCCTCGGCGCCCCCCGTTACCGGCTCCCTCCATTCCCTCCCCCCGCCCCGGCCGCTCCCGCCTGCCCCCGCGGCCCGGCCTGCCCCGCTCACCGTGTGCGAGTGCAGGCTCTGGCTCGCCTCGATCTGCGCTGTCAGCGGCACCGTGTCGTCCAGCAGCACCTTGCCGGCCGGCGGCTTCTCCATGAAGGCCATAGCGGAGCTGGGAGCGGAGAACCGGCGCCGCCAACCCGCTTCCCCGGGGCTGCTCCCGGCGCGGCCGCCGCTGTCAACACGGCAGCGCCGCCACCGCCGCCGCGGGGCCTTAGCGCCGCCGCCCGCCGCTGCCGCCGCCCGCCGCCAGGGGGCGCCGCGGCCGCCGCTCCGCGCGGGTCCCGCCCCGGGAGCGCGCGCCACGGCCGGGATGGGGACGCGAGGAGGAGGAGGAGGAGGAGGCCGGTCCCGGCAGGCAGGAACGGGAAAGGGGCTCGAGGCGACGCTGGAAGTGCAGGAGAGTCGCCCCGCCGCCCAAGCCTTCCACGCCCGGTGCTCCTGGTGGCACCGACAGCGGCGGTAGCAGCTGCAGCCCCGGGGGGATCAGCCCCGAGACACTGCTGGTCCTCCCAGAGAAACCGGGAAAATTAAAAGGGCTGGTACACTTGCTGCTCTTTATCTTTTGGGGTATTTCGTGTAGTTAATAAAATAATTAGAATATCCCATATATTCAACTTAATTTTTAGATTTGAGGGTTTGGAGTTGATTTTTTGTGGGGTTTTGGTTTGGTTGTTTTTCAAAACACAGACTTAAAGTTGTTAGCAACTGAGTTCCATAATGTGTCTTTGATTGCAGCAGCATAAGAAACTTTCTATTTTAATACTACCACTTAGTGCTTGAGAACCTACAAGTTTGACACCTGTCTGCATTTCCTCTTTTTACACCATAGACAGGAATTACTCACACATAAGATGTTGTAAGACTGCAAAGCTGGAGTTTGTTGTACACCTGGAGCAGGTGTCATGAACAGCCTCATCCCTCTGTCCTGCAGCTCCATGATGAGAGGAAAATGGGCTGTGTTGCTGTGGTTCAGCAGCCAGGCTGGAACAGCAATCCCAACTCCCCGAACTACTACTCCTGCAAGTGACCCAGGAGGTAAGGCACAGATCTGATTAATTTTGTTAATAGGACTTAATAAGACAACTTCCCACCTCGAGAGTCAGGTGAACAAGGAGCAGGGTAAGGAGGGGGCCTGCTTTGACAAAGTGCTTTGTCCAGCAAAAGCCAGTGACAGGCAGTGACCCGAGGCAGAAGGAAACAGGAAGTGAAGCAGCTCCTACAGACGAGAGATAAGGAAACCTCTTCCTAATTACTGCTTCCAGGTTGCAAACAGGCCAAACTACAAGCTTTGGAAAGGGAAGGCATGGATTCAAACACCTGAAACATTACTCTTCCCTCTGCTCCAGTGTCACACTAACAGCTGGGGTTAGTGTGCAGCTGTTTTACCAGCAGCTTTCATCACAGGTCGAGGAGAAACTCTCTCTTCATAGCAGACTACTTCTGAGGTTATTTGGAGTCAAGGGAAGTTTCAAATGCACTTCTGCTGCAGAGAAGATGGGGGATAACAGACGCTTTGCCAGAAAGTTACATGAGCCACCAATTGGAGGCCTTACTCCTGATGGCCTCAGTCATTCCGAAAAAGAGTTTCTTAGTGTACAAAAATCTTATGCCAGTATTAAAATAATTTAACCCAGATGATTTGCTAATGAATTTACCAGAAATCTACTTTACCAAGGTACTTTCAGTGGACAAAGGGAAATCCATGTTCACACGCTCAAGAGGATATAGAAGCCATTTAGTTAATACTCAAATCATCTGCCCTTGCTTGTCTTCCCTTAGGAGCACAAGTACCCTAAGTACAAGGTGTGACAATATATTTTTTTAAAAGCCTCCTTCACTCTGTTTCTGGGAGGCAAGTTTCAGAGGAAACACCACCTGGAGCTGTCATGGAGATTACAACACATCTTGCAGTACTCATGTGTTAGTACCTCCACTTTTGTTCAGCCTGTTGACCACAGCACTGTCCCCTCCCCTGGTGCTTACTGGCAATACAGCTGCTTTGTACAGAAGGAACAAGTTTTAACTGAACTTTTCTGGTGTGGACTGTGATTTTACCAGAAAGAACAGCCCCAGTGTGAGCCCTACCAATCCAAACTTCCCACTGTGGCAGCACAAAGGCTTGTCTAAATGTGCCACTTTGTCACAGCAAGCACCTAGCTCTGTTGGTTTCACCTTGGCAGTGGAATCCATCACAGGAAAGCTCTAAAAGGAAAAGCTCTAATATTCATGCAGTTCTAGTAAGGTTAAGTTTGTGCACTGTCCTTCAGAAATTTTGAAAGGTTTTTATTGCAAATTTACTGGTTTAAGTGATGTCACGTAAAAAGAGTCAAAATCAAGTGTACATTGGTTCTGGACTTTATACTGAAGTCACACATGATGAACAGCTCTAACTCTCTGGCACCATGACTTTCACCATCCCTTCCATAACAGTTTTCCCACTTTCTCTGACCTGACATGATACAGAAATGTGTGCAACAGAACCCTTCAGTCGTTCCACTTCTGCTGCAGCTGTGACTTCTTCACCAACATACAAAGGAGCTGGAAAACGGATCTCCTGGGAAAGAAATATACATCCTTGACCAGGCATTTTGGTACCCAGAACTGCAGAAATAAGCCCATTGATCAGAACTCCATGGACAACAGTTCTCCCAAACCTAGACTTCTTCACAAACTCTTCATTTAAATGCAAAGGATTTGTGTCACCTGTTAAATAAGAAAAAGTAACTACATCATTCTGTGTAAAAGCCTTGCTAAGTTCAGCTTTGTCTCCAACTTTTATGTGTAAATTCTGAAATATGGGATGTCCAAGTAGTGAGTTGATAAACGTTAGCTTTGTCAAGGCTCTTTGTTGGAAAATCCCTCCAGAAATCCCATGTCTGAAGGGCTGAAACATTTCCAGGAACTCCTTCTTCACACAGCCGAACCAACAACCGCATTCAGTCCAAGACTAATTCTCTACTGTTGCCAGATAGCGCAAGCAGAAACGGAGATGTCTAGTTTGGGGAAAGAAAAAACCAACAGAAACTGAACAACTAAAGCCTTAAAAAATCCCACCATCAAATGCACTCGAAGTTGAAAATACTTAAAATTTTCCTTTTATATGCTAGATTAAAAACTTAGAGCTATGCCTGCGCAGATCTTTGTCTAGCTGTGGCTTCAGAAACAAAGAATTCTCAGAACTCATTTTATTAAGCAGCATCCTCTGGAAAAAATAAGCTCTGGAAGTGCACGTTCATATATGCATTGTTAAACAAGGTCAGCTGACAGTGACCAATAGAAAGGCAAAAAGTGGGGTAGGGAAAATAAAACCTGGACCAACATGTGGGTCATGAACAACACTTGCCAGAAACTATTTTCTTGCAGATATATTAATGACATCAGGCTTGTCACTGGACAGAAACCATAAAGTAATGAGACAACTGCTACTGTCACATTGTACAAGACTCATTTTAAGATCAGAACTGCTCAAACACAGGCCCACACGCCTGCACTGACAGGCACTTTATTCCCAAACCAAGGCATTTTTGCATCTAGGCCATCTTTCTATGAAAAGGCAGCAGGCTTAGGCAGCCTGCCAAGCTTAGAGCCAGAGCTGACATCTGGGGGAAGCCACCCAACCCTGCAGGGCTTTACCTGCAGCACCCGGAAAGCACACCTCCTGTTCTGGTAGAAGCCGAGCAAGGTTAGAGCACTCCACAGCTTGACAAGGCCACTAAATAAAAAGAAAACAAAATATATTAATAAAATTTGGGGGGTTTTGTTTTCCTGCAGCATAGACATCTCAAATTAAAAAAAAAAATGTTATGCAAAGAGTAACAAAACCTTAACAGTTTAACAGCAGATAATTTCACCAAAGAGTTCTAGTAGCAAAACTGTATCTTGAAGGATTATTGCAGTGGCTGCAGTCTCTTGTCTTTGACACAGAGATATGTACCGTAACCTCAAGTTCACTTTACCAGCCCTGTTCTTGTTCCCTCTGTGCATTTAAGCTCCTTCATCACCTAAATCACCTGCAGTTGTCATCACCATTTAGAGTAACTATCCTCATCTTTACTACAGAAAAAGATTTAAAGTCACTACTTCAATAGTGCTGACTTCCTATCTTAAAACCATTAAAACCATTCTGGTTTAAACCAGGAATAATGTACTGATGCACAAAGTTACCAGTAATTATTTTCTGCATGCTGTATGCACGTATCTGCAAGTTAGGCTTAATTCTTCAAAGGCCATTCTTAGTTTAAGAGTTCTGTTTTCTTATGAAAAATACTTTCATGGCATGGAAGCACGTACTGACTGCACCTTACCTGCTAATAACTCTTAATATGGCAGACAGAGTTTTTTCCTCGTATGTTAAGACATCAACAGGCAAAGCTGCTCCAACCTATGAAGAAAAATGGTTTTTTAGTAAGTATCACCCTATTGCTCCTATCATGGTTTATAAGCAACTGATTTCACCCCCAGCATGTGACATCATTAAAGGTGTTACAATTACACTCAAATCTCACACAAGTGTTTCAGCTACAACACCACTGGAATTTAAACAGCACCCTTCCTCTCAGAGTTCTTTAGAAGCCACTTTTATTTCCACATTACACCTGGAGAAACACAGACCCAGAGGTGATGCAACCTGCTTAAAGTCACCTAGCAATAAACAGAACAAAAACAGTACTGTGGACCTTCCCATCCACAAAGCTGTTCCCTTTTTAAAGCCTCTCTACAGCAAAAGGATCAATACCACAAATTCTTAAAAACAAGTATCAAAGAATGGTTTGAGCGGAAGAGACCTTAAAGTTCACCCAGTTCCAGCCCCGCTGCCATTAGACCGCTTCCACTAGGCCAGGCTGCTCCAAGCCCGGTCCAACCTGGCCTTGAGCACTGCCAGGGATGGCTGAAGCCGCTTGACTACGGGCACCGAACAGAAATGCACAGCTTCACTAGGAGCAAGTCAGAACGAGGGCTGGCGGGCAGGTGACCGGTTACCGGAGGGTCGAACCCAGAACATTTACCCTGCCTCGCCTGCTCCTTCGGCCCCTGTCCCCCGGCCCGGACACTGCTCTGCAGCCAGAGCGGCTGTTCCAGGAGGCAACCGCCCGCTCCCGCAAGGCTCTCCCGGCCGAGCCCGGAGCCGCCGGCCAAGGACAGACCCCGATCCCGATCCCGGTCCCGGTCCCGGCCCCACCTCTCCGTGCAGCTCCCTCAGCGCTGTCACCACGAGCTGCTTGAACTGCGCGGCGTTCGGCCGGGCCCCGCCGTCGGGCAGCTCCCTGCAGGACGGAGAGCACAGGGGTCAGGCGGGCTCTGCGGAGGCCCGGGGGCCCCGGCTCGGGGGGGACAGGGGTGCCACTCACAAGCGCACGCGCAGGTAGTGATGCTCGGCCGCGCGCCGCAGCACGCGCCGCTCGAACGCGGCCGCCGCCATTCCCCGCCCCGCCGGGCCGCGCGCGCCGCCGGCCCGCCCCTCCTACGGCGGCCGCGCAGGGTCACCGTCGCCACGGCAACCGCGCGGCGCCTCCTGCGCGCGAACGCCAGAGGCGCGGCCCGCCCGCCCCGAGCCGTGCCCGCTCCGCCGAGCGCCCGGCCAGGGGCCCCGGCACCGAACGCGCCGTGCGCCGAGCCGAGCACAGCCCTGCAGACGGAGAGGAGCGAGAGCAGTGTCTGAGTCTGACACCAATCTCTGGGAAGCGGCGGGAACAGATAGTGTTTCCAAGTGCTGCACGCAAGCTTTTAACTTCACTAAGGCAAACACGGCACGCTGCACCACAAACATGCTGTTGGAGACGGGCACGCAGAGATGCTCCTCCGCTTCTCCAAATAAATGTGTTGGTCCCGAAGCAGTGCCTGGTGAAGGTGCTGTCTGGCACCAGGTTACGAACACTGAGGAGCCTCTGCTGCCCCAGCCTCGGTTTTGCAAGGACACACAGCTGAAACAGCTTGAGAAGTGCACAGAACGACGCTGGCAGCCTGTCTTTGCAGCTCACCAGTCAACAGCTATTCAGATGATAAAACAACACAATTTTAGTAGCTTGTACCTGATCTAAAGATTGGCGTGAAATGTATCCTTACCAGAGAAACAGCAGAAAGGATGGAAGTACGTTTGCTCTGCTGAAATAGTTAACATCCTCAAAAGAAATTCAGAGAATCTCCCTTCTTTTACCAAAAGCTTTATCCAGGAATTAGCATCGACACCAGCACGGTAACACTGCAGTAGCCCAATGGACAGATGACGTGCTTGAGTCAAGGCCCAACTCACAGGACACCTTTTGCCTGCACTTTCACACAGCTCAGTCTGTGCAAAGGTCCTGCATGAGCTTTCTCATGCTTAGCACCACAATCCACCTGAACTCCGTTCCTGGGCTGACTTAAAAACGGTACATAAACCACCGGACATTCAGAAATAAAACTTCAGCAAAAGCAAATTCTATTTCACATGTACCACAGTAATTTTCAGATTGTTAGTTAGGTTAAATAAAAGGCAGCTTGCCACATAAAATTCAGTAGCTGTAAGTGCAGGCTAACACAAGAGCTTCAGGAATACTGTGTTTCTCCGGGGAACTGAGAACCAGTTATTGCAATGCTCAGTAAATCAGTTCTACGATAATTTGGCAGGCTTATCAGAGCAGCCAGTTTTATTGGGACCAACAGTACCTACAGAAGTTGGTATTACTTTTAGGATATTAGTAAAATTTCATCACCAAGCAGCAAACCTTGGGAGATCAGGTGCTGTACAAAATCTCTTTTGGTTATTGCAGTAGGGCAAGTGCTGCTCTCCATGAGGCTCTGGCAACAGGAACTCAGGCATTCCAAGTGTATCCAGGGAGCTGCTGTAAGGCTGGGGGTTGTGTCAGCTGCAGCGAGTCAATAATGAGCACACACAGGACTGTACAGGAAGGCTGGACACAACAGGTCAGTTTTTTATTAACCAAAAGTGAAGCTGAACCCCAGAGTGGTTTAACTTGTTAAAACCATATGTTTATATGGCAGATATTTTTCTTTCATGTTCGACACTACAGTGCAAGAACCAAACTTCGCAGCTGTTCATCCTTTGAGAATCAAGTAGTAAAAATAAAATGAATTAAAATAAGGGTCCCTCAATGAATCAATTAAAAAAAACATTTAACTCAAAAGAACAGACCAATTTTAAGAACTGTCTTATTAAATTCTCCCAAGTGAAAGACCTTTAAAAGCACTTGGAGCCTTGAGGTAGCAACTTTATGCAGAATTTAATTCCCCTCCTGCCCCACAGAGGAAAATTAGTAGCGCATTATTAGCTCCAGCCAGCTAAGCTGTGTTGAGTGTCTCCTGTGAGGTGACTTTCTCTTGCCTCTTGAAATAGCAGTGTAGTGCTGCAGAGCGCCAGGAGGAATCCACAGGGAAGGCCTCTTGAAATAAAATTTATGGTTTGAAAAAAGTTAAAATGATCAGCAATGACTGTAACAATAAAAATTATCTGAAGTGAAAAAACCCAACGTGTTTGTATTTTGGAAAGACTAGTTTACAAATACAAGTCAAGAACAAGAGTCTGCTTTCAGCCAACGGAAAATAAAGAATGGAAGTGACATTCAAAGGGGTTTCGGAGGTTTTTTGCCCTCTGTGCAAAATTGCACTTTGTTTTTAAAGTTTTAAGTTTTGCACTTTTATTCTAAGAAAAGAGCACTTCTGCCCTTTTTTGTTCTTTTACATTGTCAAACCTGTGCTGTGACATTAGACAGAAATACCAGGTGCCAGGATATTTAACCACTGAAAGCTCCTCTCACTGACTTCACAACAATCACAAGCAGGGAATCACAAACAGGAGATTTGTCTTCCTCTAAGCCCCGAGAACGTGATCCTCCGTGCCCACTTTGCTGCTGAGCTGTTTTATTAAACTAAATCCCTCCTTAGTGCCAAGTTCAGAGACTCTGTGGCAGATTTACTGAACACTGAGCAGTAACAAAACACCTGGGCTTATTCTCAGTAACAACTGCAATGAACAGAGTGTAAAGGAATGAGCTGAGATACAGGGATGGGGCAGATGGTCACAGACAGGTGCTGTACTCGCTCCCTGGACTTAGTATCAGCACTCGCACATGGCCCAATTTTGCTCACTGCTGGTGCTCTAACCAGATTCCTGGCAATATTGAGTATCTCACCAAAGCTTTTCACTACCTTCATGCTCCAAAACTGTACAAACAGGTTGGTTAAACTAGACTAAACTAATCAGGCACATTGCACATTATCATTCTTAAATGGATCAGCTCCAAGTCAGCTGCCTCTCTACACCATGGAATGATGCTGCACAGACCCTGGATGCAGGATGGCATTGCCCAGAGAAAGGTAAAATTTCAAAAGCTTGTTCTTGTTCACATGGGATCCCAATCTTTTGATTTTATATTCTCATCTTTTCCTTTGAATTTTAGAAGCCATCAAATCCTGCCTTCCAGGCAGAAGTATCTCAAGAATCTGACATCAACTGCCTGTGTTTGCCTGTGCTGAGGTTACAGCCCTGTCCTGCACAGAACCAAAGGCATTAAGAACCAGAATCCATCTGTAAGACAGACCAACCCGCCAGTCTCCTCTGGATAAAGGAGAGGATATTCTGCCTGGGAGCAACAAAGGCCAGCTGGTGATTATTCACTGCAAGTTTCTCTTTAGCTCACATGACAGTTTAGGCAACACAGAAACTCAGGCTGGTTCAGAGACCAGTTCATGTTTGGTTCACAGGACAGTCACAAGCTGGCTTCAGAAACACCCTTTGTCATGGAGCCCAAAGTATCTTAAAGTTATATCTGCTGTCACTGCAAGGAGCTGATGTTTTTTTCTTTTTTTAAGTCTTTTTTTGTTGTTGTTGGTTTGGTTTGGGTTTTGTTTGGTTTTTTAAATTCTGTGATGAAAACAATTATTTTTGTCTTTGGTGTTAAACCTTGGAAGCATGAGTGAAAAGTACCTGCTGCTTCTTTGGCTGTAATTTATGACAAAGAAACAGCCCAGGAAAGCAAGGGAAATCCACTGTTCTAAAATACATGCAGTTTGAACAGCCACTAGACATCACGACCAGGACTTTAATAATATGGAAACACCAAGTTCAGTGGTGTCCATTACAAATCATTTGCATTATATAAAAATATGACTGCAATTACAGTAACTGGACAACAGTCATTCAAATTTATCAACTTTCCATCTTACTCATATTGCAGGAAATGGGAGAAGCTCATCCAGTATGGGGATAAAAGTGTCCAGAAACCAACTCTGTGATGCTAAGCATCTCATGTCTTAGACAAATGTCCACTGTAATAATTAAAAGCAGGAATTCAAGATTAGCATCCTTCCATTCTTGCTTACATGGCCATGAATAAAAAGAGCAGGTTCTGTTACACTACTATTCACAATTAAAATTTATAACCCCATAAAACACCAGTATGTTTTGCATGACCTGTGGAAGAATGCAAATTCAAAGGGTTACTAGATTTATTACCTCCAAATTCAATGTCTTAATATATATATTCTATTTGTACACCATAAAAATGTCCTTCTTATGGTCTGACTCTTATTTAGATAATACCCTGATAAAATCTCAGCCATATGCCAATTAAGGTCCTTAAAGCTATTGAAACAGAATCTACCTAATAAATGCTGCAAATTTAACAGGTATTTTAGATCATTAGCTTAGTTATCACCTAAACCAAAAAGACTCCTCAAACACACCAACTGCGTAGTTAGCAAAGACATTTGCTTTACAAAGTCAAATGTTGCCAACTTTTGAAAAGTTTGGCAAATCAACGTGGCATTTGGAAGCAATCAAGTGTCTAATGAAGTTAAAATACTGTGAAATGTTAGGACTAGGGGAAGCTCCTGCAAACAAGTACAGAAGTAGTCTTCATTTAAATTACAAAACATTCACCTCCTTAAAAAGCTTTAAAACTGACCCAGTCAACAACTGCACCCTGGGAAATATAGCAGTATAAAGGATCTCTGTAAGCAAGAGAAGGTCATATATTGTGATCTCACCACCATAAAATGTACTCAGTGTCAGGAACAAGGCGCAAATTTGGGGACATGACAATTACGACACCTTCAGGCCATTTGATCTGAACCACTGCACTTTGTTGGACACCATAGAGTAAACCAATTTTCTTTGCTGCTCAGAAAACACTTAAAATATGTTTTCTGCATCTGGTTGCTAAGCAGACTCTCCCAGTCCCCAGCTCAGTTTACTTGGTTTAAAGAGCTCTCCATATTTATTACCTGCTCCTTTCAGCAGGTGGACCAAAACTTCAGTGCCATCTTATTCATTGGTTCCATCGATACTTTAACTTCAAACCCAGATGCTACGATTAAAAGCAAATTTGACATTGTGTAAGGAAAAGCATCAGATGAGGGAAATCAGCCTGTAAAAGGCTTGTATTCCACAGGCTGCCTCTGCAGAACAGGCAACCTCCCACTACAGAATCTGATGGGACAATTTATCCCAACAGTAACACCCAGAAGGAAGGAGGCTTCTATATCTTGCACACTTTGGGTTTCGTATCAGGCACTTGAACTGTTGGACAGATGCCATTCTGAACCAAGTGAACATAGGGTTAGAATCATCTTTAATCTAGGTCTAATAATGAAGTATCAGCAGCAAAGTGGAGGCAGGGAGTGAGCAATCCATCTGTGCTGAGACTTGTTTATGGTTTCTAAAATGCCCAAGAAAACAGCAGAAGTAACTGTTCCGTAGTGTCCGTTGTCCTTGTGAGTTGTGTTGCTGATAGGAGGCTTTTCTGTGTCTTGAACTAAGAAGGCATTGAGGTACCCTGTGCCTAATTCCCTGGATCCATCAGGTCCATGCTAGAGCCAAACATTGCCACCAGTTGCTCCTCGTAATGTGTTATATTCCTCTTCATAATGTCCATGCAGGGTCCAAGCAACCTCTCAAATGCTTGCACATCCATGACTGTAATGGAACAGAGGTGAAAACAAGACTGTGTCAAAAAGGATACCAAATACCAATCTGGTTTTTGAATTCAGAACACAGACCTTCAGTTCAACCCACTTAGGGCTGAGGATTCAACAGAAACCTCATTCAACAGAAACAGAAATCACATTTCTGATTTCCCTCTGTACTGTTATTTGGAGAAACAAGATTAATGAAATAGAAACTTGATCTCAAGGATAAATACAGAAGCCAAATACACCCCACAGTGGTATTAAAAGATGACCTAAAGACTATGTGTGACAAGTACAGGCCACACACAGAGAAAATAGAGAATCTGCCATGAGGAAGCAACTTCCACTTGGAGCTCCACTCCAGCCCATGCTCCTGGCTTCTGGAATCTGACTGCCAATTACCAAACAGTTCCTGGGTTTTGAATGGCTGCTCACTCAAGCACAGACCATGACACAAGCAAAGAACAGAAAAGGACGACTACAAACATAGACCATCTGCTTACCTAAACATTTGACCTCCCCAACAGCATAGGCAGAGGCTGCTCTCGGTTTGTTGGTAACAAGTGCAAGCTCTCCAAAATACTGCCCTCTGTGACACCGGGCAATCTCCACTTCTTGATTAGCTTCTTTACTCGTCATAGTCTGTCAAACAGCGCAGTTTCATTATTTGCACACAGTTCTGTCCTTGTACAAGGCTGCAGTTAATCCCAGATACTTTACACATGTAAAACAGCTCCTTGGTTTCAGGTCTTTAACCTAGCTGCTCCCAAGTCATGGTGGAACACCTCAACAACATGTTCAGTTGGAAGTTTGGTAAGAAAAACACGTGCCAGCCCACAAGTTTTGAGACTGGCAGGTATCTACTGCTACAGCTTTGGGAACTGCTGTTACCTAGCCTAACACAGACTTTATCATGCACCACAGGCTGTTCCCCTGGCTGCTTCAGACTGTACAGAGATCCATTCAAATGGCAACATCTAGTGTGTCACTAGAGATAACAGACCCCACATTTTGTAATGTGCAGTCTTCTATAATCATGGAAGAAAAGTTTCATCTCCAACCTTAAGGCCAGGGAGAGTGTAACAGGTTAGTTTGCAGAGCAGCAGACAGAAGCAAAAGACCTTTGCACTTCAGTAAAATGACTTCTGGCTGCTTCAGAATGGATATGGGAGTTTACAACCTACATCACATGAATGACGATCAACATAATAAAACAATATGTTAAAATAACAGGGTGGGCTTTTTCACATCTCTTGTATTAATCAATCAAATCAGGGATTGATTAATACAAAGCCTAATCACTCAATTTGATCTCACCTTGCTTTTAATCAAGATTTTTACTTCTCCAGATTCTACAATGTAAAAACAGTCTGCTTTGTCGCCCTGTGAAGAAGAAAAGGTAAAATAAATTCTTTTTTACTTGACTGTGAAAGTATGCATAAATGGTATTAATGCATTCACTTTGAACTGTCACCAGAGGAGCCCACAGGGAAGGAACTATTAGTGCACATCATTCAGTAAGAGGGCAGGAGAAAAGGAAAACACAAAGGAGATTGATGATATATAGCAAAATCACTTAAACACAAATCTTCTGATCCCAATGGAAGTAGGCAATAGTCAGTGAAATTAAGCAGAACCTAGAATTTTCAGAAGCAAATTTTAATAAAACAGGGATTTAGCAACAGTGTTTCTTTCAGCAGGAAGAAGGTTCCATTAAACTCTCCGTGGCCCTGCTTAAGCAGAGGGGTTGGACAAGGTGACTTCCAGGGGTCCCTCCCAACCTCAACTCTTCTGTCATCCTGTGAGAGGTTCTGGAACATTTTTCACATCTCTCTCAACCTCATCATGTTTCAAATCCTCAAGTGATCCCAGTTTACATCTGCTCTGGAGAGCTGCACCAGCACTTTATAATTTTAAAGTTTTATCTGTGACAGAAAGGACTTTCCCTCTGTATTTGCCCCTGTGGGCCTGGCATAGGGCTGGAAGTCAGAGTGGAGATCTGCAACGTGCCTCCTGCTACAAACCAAAAGCAAAGGGACTAAAGGCTTCAGGGAGACAAAGGCTGGAAAAGGGACTGATAAGGGAACGAGAGCAGCTCAGCAGAAAAACCTGAAACAAAGTGAGGAGAGAGAGAAATCTGACATTAAGTCAAGTGGTCAAGGAGATAAATGTGATGGGAAGGATGGAGAGAAATGGTTGTGACTGGAGTATGAAATATGGGCTGGGAGAAGATGATGTAAGATTTAAACATGGAGTTATAGAAAAAATTAGGCCTTTAGCTAAGCTTCCTGGGGATGGTCATAAGTCATCCAGTGCAAACTTTTCATTCACCACTGCCAACTATCATAGCATGAACTAATGCTCTATGATAACTTCTGAAAGAGTAACTACTGAAAGAGTACTTTGTTTTTAAAAAGAATGGAAACAAACTGAGTGGGAGACACCCTCATAACACTACTAACAATTTTCAAGTGCTTTAAAGCTTACTGCCCTTAACTGAAGGGTCAAATTCCAGGAAGGTAATTAAAATGTAAAATTACAAGAGAAAAGAGGTTCCTGGTATTGATGCAACTGGTGTAATGTAAGAGTTATCATATCTTTTCCAAGCACAGAATTTCATAATCTCTAACAGTGTATTACCATCACCCAGACCTACACAAACTATTAATCCTCCTTTTAAGGATAATTACATCCTTGTCCTTAATTCAGTTATTAAAAAAGATTAAAATCAATTGTGTAATTGGATCACTGATGGTGTGAATTCCCAGTTTTGAGACTGATTTATAAGCTCTGATTTTGCTGGGAGTTCACTTTTCTCAGGGTCTCAAGCAACAAGAGTTTCAACTTTAAAAACTGAGGATATTTTTGGAGTGAAGTAATTTGACAGTTATCAGCAAACCTGTTTCCTATATTCAGTTATCTGACATTCAAGATAATTAAGATCAATTATTCTAGACACTATCAAGGAGTCGTATTCTGTCTATACAACAAGAACAACGTTGTAACCAAATCTGCAGTTTCAGGTAAGCCTTTCTTGCATTAACTTCTACTTGAACTAGAGCACTTTTACAACACAGCAACCCACAGCTAAACTTGATGCAAAATTACAGTATTTCATCAGTAACAGTGTTCCAAAAAGTTATTTGTGTCACAGCCAAAAAAAAATCACATAGTTATAGCTTGAGTTCATCCAGCATCATGTTCCACTTCCCTGGCCTTGATCTACTGCAGCAGACAAAACATTCACCAGCCACCAAAGGATGTCAACTGAAGCCAGACCACACCACTGAAATACCTCAGGAAAGCACAAGGAAAAACAATGGTTTCAATTAACCCTGACAGTTTCTTAGAGCTAGTGACTCCTTGTTTTTTCTGGTCATAGGGGCCTAGGAAAACTCTAGATGGGGGATTTCATGGAAAACTGCATAGACATTTAATTTCAGCTTCTGAAGGCACACTCATCTTGAATCCATGCAAAGACTACTTATAAAACATAGATGAGAGAAGACATACCCAGAAGCTAAAGTAATAGAATAAATTTGCAGCAAAATACATACTGTCCATTCCCCAAACATTCAAGAAGTGCTTAAATAAATTAGAAATATTAAAAGAATAAATGCCAAGTTGGTCCAAGTAATAGAACTCTGCAAGTCTATTCCAAACAGAAAAAAAAAAAAGGAGAATGATAAAGAGAAGTTTAGATTTCAAGTACCTGAGAAATGATACGTTCCCCATCTTGATACACCTTCTCTCCTATAACATCCACGATCTTCATTCGCTCTGATGCCTGGAACAAAGAGGAAAATTAAAAATAATAATCAATTATAGTTCATCTCTATGAACTCTCCTGAATCTCTATGACCCCTCCTGAAATGAACAGGCACTCACTAGACACACAAACACACAATTTATAAATACAGCCCCAAAATGACATCGTTGTAGTACTGCAACACAGGTCTCAAGACAACCATAATCAACAGGGAAATAAAATGATCTAGTGTCCCACCCCTGTGCTTGTCTTACCCCCACATTAAAAAGTACCTGATTTGGCTGGTTTAGAGCAAAGGGGAGGGAGAAAAAAAAAATTTTCTTTAAGATTCAGTTGAAATTTGAAGAAAACACTCAGAAAAAATGTTATAAACTTCCTAAGGAAAAACTTAAATGAGAAATACCAGCAAAACATTTTTTAAAATATTTTAACCACTATATACTTGAACATGTGTGTAGGAGGAATTGTGTCCAAGAACTCATTCCTAGAGTGAACAGGAAGGTGACATGACAAGGACAAGGGCTGTGAACTGTTGGCAAGCCCTGCAGTGGGATGCCCAGCAGCAGGGGCAGGAGGGCCCACCTGGCATGCCAGGAAACCTGCTTGACTCTTCACAAACAGGAAGGGAGAAATAAGAGTTATCTCCAGTGTTTCCCACCACCTATTTAGAACCCCGCAAAACAATTTCATTGCTTCAGAGCAGTGCAAAAAATCATACCAAGAAAGGAAGAAAATCCTAACAGTTAAAATTCAGCAGATGATTCAGTTGTAATCAATCCATTCATTCCCCAAATGCACCTTCCTCTTGCCTGTGTTTGAGAAATCAAATTCTGGTCCATGCATGATTCAACTGAAATGTGTCATGCAAAAAGCCATCCAGTGCTAATGAGTTATTTTTCTGTATCTTTAAATATTTGAGTCATTTCTGTGCTCAAAAAAAGTCACATTGATGGAACCAGTTTAAGCCAGGCACTGAGAGAGAAGGTGTTGTATAATCTACCCCTTCCACAGCTACAACATATGTCCAAAATAATACATAGTAGAGGCTGTTGTTCACACCTAATGACACTTCACAATTTTGTAATCTTCTCCCAAAGGGATTAAGAGCTCAAATACTAAAGATTAATGCTGGAAAAGATTTTTTTATTGTAAGAAAACAAAGAGAAGTTAAATTATGGTTTAAGGCAAAGACAGACTAACACCAAAACAAACTGGTCAGTTCCAAAAGCCCTCTGACAATACAGAGTGAATCAATGGAAGTGACAATTTACACACTGTTCCTAAAGTCAGGCACCACACACCCCAACAGGACAGTGTCATTGTGTTCCCAGGTAGCAGTGCTTCCCTTTAGCAGTTTAACTCCTGAATATCAGTTAAGCTTAAAGCAAGACAACCACAGCCCACACCTTTGTCTCAAATTTAAAACCATTTCTGGCTGATAAAGGCCAAATATCCCAGTGACTGTATCCTTACTTCAGTATTACACCCTCACAGGAAACCACAGCCCCGAGTTCCAAATTACACTTTGATACCGGTTTCCTGATACACATATAGGTGTTTTTTTTGTTTTGTGGGGGGGTTTTTTGTGTAAAGAACTTAAAAAAAATCAGACTGAGATAAAAATCAGCAAATCGCTACCATGATTAAAGGATCTGGTAAAAAAAAAAAAAAAAAAAAAAAACAATTTCAGCAATACAAATTTTTACAAAAAATTTCTATTGCTGAAATTGTTTTGTTAATTTGTGTAATATATGTGATACCAAAGCAGCACTTAATATTTTGTTCTGAGCAAAAATGACAGATTTCTGATACAGCAGGAACACTGACTGGAGCTACTGCTAATGCAAGAATCTGATGTAGATGTCTCTGAGAGGTTTTACCTCCAAGGATTTAAGAAGGGGCACAGACTCAATAAATAATTCATATGTCTTCCTCTTCTTCGCATTGTTTTTCAGTATAATTCTTCTGAACGTCACCCGATCCTGCAAGAAACAGCACAGAGAAATACATTATTCCTCTTCACCAAAATGGTCCCTGTTTAAAGAACTGACAAAAGTGAATGAGTATTTACAGCAAACGCCAGGGCTGGGAAAGCAGCTGCTAAAGTGATACCAAAAGTGACTACAACAGCTCCTGTTAGAGTACTTCTGGCAATAACAAACTGAAAAACAGGGAGCTGTAAGACCTGGTCCTTCTCAGACAACCATTTAGGAATTCAATTTTTATTCTATCTTATACTGTTTTTCCCGGTTGAGTTTTGGGGCTTTGTTTGCCTGTTTGGTAATATATCTTTCATGCTTCTGCATTAAATGAAGAAGTTTGGCTCTTCCTGCTGAAGCCAGTGAAAACTGGCATTTCCAGCACTTGTAAACTGGCATTTCCAGCACTTGTGAACTGGCATTTCCAGCACTTGTTAAGGCAGCTGCAGAACTAAGTCTGAATTGGATTCTTCTCCACTTGAGTCACAGATTGCAAAAGTTGGAGATTTATAGGGGTCTCAAACAGGTCAGGAACAGAATATGAAACAGCAGCATGCTTGTTCACTCCACCTTCTCAGATCCAAGAGCCGGCTTCTGGAAGGACGGCTTCCCGAGTGCCAGCTGTCTACGCGCTCCGTAAGGAAGAACTGCTCGGGGCGTTTGTGAAGCCCGAAGGCGGGGCAGGATCCCCCTCCCCGGCCACAGGGCGGCGCTGCGGGCCCGGCACCGGGGCCCGGCCGGGCCCGAGGGCTCGGGAGCGCCGCGGCCCAGCGGCAGCAGCGCGCTCCGGTGCCGCCGGGACAGCGCCGCATCGGCCCCGGCAAACGCCGGCCGGAACGGCCTCGGGAGAGCTGCAACTGAGCCGCACGGACAGCCTGAAGGGAAGGGCACCTGCCCACCCCGTGTTTCTCATAGCGTCTGCCCCGTCTGGATCCGCGCAGGATCGCGAACCTAGCCAGAGATGCAGTTTGCCTTGCACGGGTGGGGCCGTAAGTGTCAAAATCAGAAAGCCAGAGGAAAGGAGCAGAAATTTGGCTAGGAAAATGGTACCAAAAAACCTACAATTAGTAGAAACATCCTGAGAGCCATTCCTCCAGTTCCCAAAACCATCAGCTGGTACCTAAGCAGCAGCATTTTGAGGTGAAGAGGTATTTTCAAGTAAGCAGATATTTTTAAGGGATGCATGCTGCAAATACGTGTAACAAGGACTAACAGAGGAACTTTAAAATTGAAGGGTGAGGAAGATGAAAGGCAGGGTGGTATTACTGTTATCCAAAGGAGAACAAGAGATGATAAAGCATAAGGGATTTTTCAGTTTTTAAAGGCATTTTTCAGTGGTAAAAGTCTCTTCAAATGTTCATGTTTGGAGAAGCAGAAAGATGCAGAAACAGTGGGGGGATTGTAAAAGCCTAAAAAATCAGAATTCACCTGCTTGAGAGTATCAGTGAGGGAGGAGAAGCAGCAGTATTTGAATATAAAAAAGCCAAGCCGTGAAGGCAGCATGTGAAGGCAGCACGTGTGGTAATAAGGTTCCCCCAGACACATTCAGCAGCAAAGGCTGAGGACGCTTCCCTCCTCCAGAAGGGACCCACTGTGATAACTGCTTTGTGCTGAGCCTTCCAGATTTCTGTTGGCCTAAGCCTGCAATGCAGCAGGAGTAATCCACACTTCCCAAACGGCACATAACCAAAGAGCTTTAGCAATGACTTCTACAGACTAATAAAAATATGTTTAAATTGCATCAGGGACAAAATAGTACAATAAAACATGGCAACAAACAGAATAACTGGAAGAAATAACTGAAGTTTGAGAGCAAAATGCAGCCTTAGTTAATAAAATGTTCACAGAACAGATGACTAGCAAGAGGTCCCTGTTCATCTACACCTTGCTAATTAATTGAACATAATCACAGAAAAACTAAATCCAAAATTAACCCAATTCATGCAGTTCTTTTCAAAGGCAAACTGGAACAAAGAATCATCTTCTCATTTTCTTCCTTTTATAAATGAGCTCAGTTTGTAGCTAGCTGCTTTGTTCTGTCTTCTTCCAGAAATGAGATTCTGACACTACTCCCCGGTTGATTTACCAAACTCTTTTCTTTCACCTCACAAATAAAAGAGAAGTCAGATCTCCCAGCAAGCGTTGAGATTGCATAAACAGCCGTGTGTAACAGCCTATCAGTCCTACAATCAAGGTCACAACACACAGCCAACCCCCAGTGATAGTTGCCGAGGAGCCCAGGGCACACAGACAGCACACAACACTTGTTTGCTTCAAAGGCTCGCTTGATCGCACAATCCACTTATTATGCCAACCCTCACAGATGAGTAAGAGAGCACTGGGAAAATAACCCCATCCAAATAGTGCAGAGAAAAGAACTAAAAAAGGAAACTAATGGCTACAGCTTCACATTCGGCACTGCTGGGCTAGAGACAAAGCAACACCATCATTTAGCTTGGTATCTCATAGGTCATGCTGACCCAAGAGCCTCTTCCAAGGTAACAGAAAAGGACCAGAAACATCATGACAGTTTATTGTGAAGGAAAACAAAGCTTTGGGTAGTTTTCTGACCTCTTCAAATTACTAATATCCTCAAGAAGATATGTAACACCTTCCCATTCCATTAAGAGACAAAACGGTAGGAAGGTGAGTTGAAAATAAAGGACATCATTCAGATATTGTTTCCTCCTCCCAAAAAAAAAGTGTATTAATGCCTCCACTGTCCTCTGCAGGATGAAAACAAAACCAGGAGGCTTTTTTCCCCCCCTAACAAAAGCCACAATTACAGCAAAAGCAAAACTATAAAGGGACAGATAGAACTAGTGATATACTTTTTACAGACAAGTTGTTCCAGCAAGTCAGCCAAAAAGATTTGCACAATGGATCTATCATGCCAGGAGATGAGAGAGCAGATCCTGATAAAATACCTATGAGCAGAGGAGCCATATACCAAGAGAAGCTCTGGATACCGTGAGCTACTGCTTAAAATATTATGTATGTAAGAGCAACTTCCTCTCCTTACCAGTCCCCAAAGGGCTCCTTCTGTTGTGGCAATAATGGTGGCAGCTCTAGGAGTGTTGTACATCAATGCCAGTTCCCCAAAACTGCCGTGATTATCGTAGCGGCCCACACAGCGAGACTGGTTGTCTTTTGCTACAACAATATCATAGAGTCCTCTGGAAAACAACAGAATAAACACTTTTTATTAGACAACATTCCAGTACAAATCTCGAAAACAGCTTTTTGCTGTTATGCAAATGGTCCTTTTATTGCTGTGTGAGATGAAACTTTTTGGGCTTTCCAATTGCCTGATTCTCGCCTGCTTCTATCTACACTATTTTCACCATAATTGTCTTTTAAAAAAGCATTTCACTGTGGATAGATATGGGCAGGATCTACTCGGTCTCCTCTGCACAATATTTTGACGTTGCTGTTCTGGCCAGGGTGAGAAGTAGTTTCATCATCTTTAAAGAGCGACATTTCACAGCATGTGTGTTACCCAGTGAGGCCTCTTTAGAGTGACTCAGATCCATCTCTACCCATTTTCTCAGTGACAGCATTGCTGCAGGACCTTTAGGACACGCTCAATCCAACTGCTCACTTGCTACTAACGGGTTTGTCTCAGCTTGGGGTATATCATAACCCCAAGATGCTCTAAACCCTCTGATACCTAGCCAAGATCTCTGAACAGATGAAGAGGAAATGTCCAGCCACCAGAAATCTCCTTGCACTTTTTTTCATACCCAGCTGTAACCTGTTAAAATTTGAAAGGCCTCCCTTGCCCTGTTCTCCATGAGGCACACTTCCTGCATTATAATGAAGTTAAGAGAACATTATTCCAGAATTTACAAAGAATCAAAAGATTACTCTGATGAAGTGCAGGTACAAGTACAGCGAGTCAGAAGTCAAGACACAAATCTGCATCAAACTACACTTTTTTTAAAAAAAAAAAAAAAAGCTGTGCACAGAAAGCTAGCCCTTTGAAAGTCAAACAAGTGTCTGTAACACCTTCAGGACTGTCATGCTTGGGGCTTTAAAGAATAAATTAAAAATACAGTTGAAGTAGGTTTGATTAATTCTTAGCTATGGCAACAAAGATCGTTCAGGGACTACCCACTGGCTTAATACACTTCACAAAATATATCATGCCCAGGAGAAAAGCAGGTAGGGAACACCTTCCTGGCTTTAAGCAACTGAATACAGGTATAATTTTCCTGACAAGTTTAGATCTTTGCCAGAAGAAATAGTATTATATCCCACAACATCACCAGGCACATAAGAAGAAAAAGGAAAAAGAATGACCAGAAATGGTACTAGGTGAGGAAGGTGAGGAAGGCAGGCACATGAGACTATAACAATCCTAGCAGACACCTCTTCTACTCTACTGCTTACTCACACCTAGGAGAGTAACAAACCAGCAGCATACTAAAAGTAAACTAGAAAAGGATTAGTGTTGATGGAAAGTGTCATTAATTCTTGTAATGTCTGATATCTATTTAATGATTCTCTGAGAGGCACCAGAGGCAACAATCTTCAGAGCTGTTTTTTTGATCTGGAAGAGCCAGATGTGAGCACCTTAAGCAAAAGCAACAACAACTTCTCCCCATCTTTCAGCCTGAAAGTCACTTACTAGTGCTATTTATTTCCAAATAACTATAGCCACATAACCTTCAGCCAAGCATTCAGCTGTCTTTAGCCCAAGGACTAAACTGGTGAGGCAACACTGCGTGACCTTGGCTCAGCTTTACTGAGAAAACTGTTGCTGAGCTGTGAGAGAGTCCATGAGCTAAAGCCCTGCAAGATAAGAAGAATAAAAACAGACCAAAGTGTAATTGTTGAGATAGTAATCATTACAAGCCCAAGGTGAAGCTCAAGTGAAAAGTACTGACATGAAAAAATATAAAACCCTCAGGCAAAAAAAAAAAAAGCAAAAATGCAGCTCAGCAAGATTGTAGATCAGTCTGTTCCAAGAGGCAGCAGAGGCCAATGCTGCCCCTCCTGAGTGATGACTGGTCCATCAGCACAGACCCAGCAGGTGCTCTCCTCAGCAGTGATGAGCATCCCATGTTCAGCCATGCAGCACATTCCTCTGAGCTCTCCCCTCCATGCAGAGGGCACTAAACACCTGCTGCATCCTCAGGCTGCACCTGCCCTGCCTGCTGCCCCTCTGTGCATGGTGAAAGACACTGACACGAGCCATCTGGTGAAGAAGTACTGCAAGCAGAAGGAAAAAAAGGCCTGTGCCAGAACACAAAGTCACTGTTCATTTAGACAGAAAGAAACTTATCCTCAGGAATATTTAGGCATTAATTACTTGGGAGTAACAAGACATGCCTACTCATGAAAGAGCCAGAGTCCTCCAAACTTGCACTTGCAAACAAGTGGAAATATTGTGGTTTTCCATAAGGTCCAGTATTCTGCTATTCTTTTGCATGAAAAAATAAGCGAGTGGGAGGTGGAGGAAGACTGGAAAGGGAGAAAGGACTGAAAATTCCTAACTGCAGAAGTTATTCCTAATAACCAAATAGCCAACAAAAGAGTTGCAGCTGAGTTACTTCACAGCAAAGGCTGCTATGGTGTCACTAGACAACACCAAATTTAATTTCCTCCACTGTACAACCTTTCTGCCACATACTTTTAACTTGGGAATAAAACAAAACAAAAACCTAAAAGCCTGAAAACCAACACAACTATCTCTTGACAGAAAAAACCTGTTGTGGAATAACATAACATCAGTAGAACAGAGACCATAGAAGCATTTACCTGAATATCTAAGATAAGGTTCCATTTCAGTTCTTCATTTTAGGTTAAAACTCATAGCAGGGAGCTTTTGATAACCAACAGGATAAGAGCCTTGCACAGAAACAAATCAAGATAGACTGATGGTATCTAACATTTTTGAGAGGCTGCCAAACCGAGTGTTAGTTTCCTCAAAATTATGAACCACTGCTCTGCACAGATCTCATCTTTGCAGAAATGGTGGCTCTGGCTCCCACAAGTTCTGATCTGCAGTACCTTACTCTTATCTGCAACAGCCTGATCTCTCTGGTGAATATGGCAAGAGCAGGGACTTGGCCTGCCTAGCCAAAGACATAGGATTGGATTGAGGGAGAGCAGTTGAGGAAGATACCAGAGTGCAGAAATGGGGTGCTGGTTTAGGCTAATGGGTTGGTATGGCAGAGGACAGGGGAATGGGCATATGGTTGGAATATATTTGCTGCAGCCTTATGTTCTGTAATTATACTAATAAGAAAGGGGAATGTCCTTAAAATGAACAAGAATCATTTCAAACAAACAATTTCTAACCTAGAAATTCTTCTGCAAATTCCTTAAACACAGCATAAGCAGCAATTCAAAAAGCAACAACCTGTCTTGAAGACCTGCTTTGAAAGCATTTCGTACAATATTAATGGTGCCATTATTTCAGTGATAAGCAAGATAACAGTGCACCAAAAGCAGTTTGCTAAGATCATGTTCCAACAGACATTTATAAATCACTCAGTAATATTCTGTTTAATATTACAGTTTTGCAGAAGGAAATAAATCCATGTTCTGAATTACTCTTTAGATATGGTTATTCAAAGTAACATTAGTCAGATTTCTTTTCAAAAGGGTAAAAGATACTCAAAATGTCCATGCACACATGTATCTATTATATGCCTGTTGTACATATAAGTGATCCCCAAAATTATGACGTGAATTTGCTTGATGCAAGAAATTCCAAAATGGTACCTTAAGCTCTGCAAATACAAATCACGACCAACAGAGGCAGAGCAACCCCAACTCTCTCTGAAGTCAGTCATCAAAACTACCTGGATAAAGTCCAGGTTGTTCCATGGTAGCCACTACCATGGATTTTTATTTCCTATATTCTCCTTCCTGAAAATAATCTCCTACCCCTTCCCCTTACCACAGTGCTACTTTTGCTGGTTCTCCCCCTCCTTCCTTCAGAAAAAAATATAACCTGGTCTAGAGACAATATGTAATATGGCTGGTGTTAAGCTGTGCTCATGCTGATGGGCACAAAAACTGAACCAAACAAATAATTTTCCTTCAGAAACTGTCGTGTAGAGTAAACATTCCCTGCCATTTCTAAGAAGCTGAAAAGAAACATCCTCTACATTTTACAGGCACAGCTGCTTACCGCTCAACGACATAGAAGTTATCTCCATCATCACCTTGGTCAATCACATGTTCCTGAGGTTTCACCTTCCTCTCAAACATGGCATCAAGGACCTGAGACAGCTGCTCCTAGAAAACAAACAGGAGGGGAAGGGGAAAAGCGAACTATCAGAAAACACACCTTAGCATTACTGCTGGGCAAGGGTGAGTTCGTTTCATTCGGTCTGGATAGTGAACTGGAACATGCACCATGCTTTTGTACATTTTACTGTACAAAAATACAAGTAATATTGATATTACATGTTGATTTCCACTAGCACCTCACTCCTTTCCAGCTTATTAATGTAAGTTTAATAATGCAGACAACCAGACTTCTATCACAAAAGAGCCATTATCTCACATTTATGTCCAAATGGCTCAATTTTCACATAGTATTTCAGTGCCAAAGCACACACATACGTTTGGTATGATCTTCACAGCTTCACTGCAATGGACACACATCAATTCATGTTGACAGTACGTGTATTTCATTGTATGTATATCTAGAAACTGCACCATGATCTATTAGTCAATTATCTGTACAGTCACCATCTAAGAGCCTCAGTCATGATCAGGAGTATATTGAACAAGACTCTCCATAGACTTATCTCCCTAGGTAGTCTGTGTCTTAGGGAAGCTGCAATTCCAGCCCCAGATGAGACAGGACAGGTACAGATGTGGAGCCCACACAGAAAATGGGATAATGCTGGTCTGCACAGTAGGCTCCAGCTGGATTTCCCTGACCAGCCACAACTAAACTTCGTTTTTTTTGCAGGCAGCACAGCCAGGGAAGCTGTGAAAGCCAAGAAAGATGACACCATATAAATGCCTTGCCTTGATGCTGACCTGCTTTACCATCTTTGCAATTCCCAAGCCCATTAACAATATACTTTCGCTGCATTTTCAATGACCAGATGTTCAAAGTTGAAGATGTAGATCACAGCTGAGTTTCTAAAAATACACTGCACAAACACGCAAGCCAGTCTTCATGCTGCTGATACACTTGAAATATTTACTGCACTCCTGAAGTTGGGAATTATCATTGCAGTGTCTCTAGGCACCACTACACTGAAAATATTCTGTATCTTTTAAATAGAATCCTACCTTCTTGTCTTTAAAAACTGTGTCTGGACTTTCAGATCATATTAACTGTACCTAACAAAAAAATAACTGAATTTAAGATTTCCTTAAAATGCTGTTACCTGATCTAGGTTTTTGAAGAGCAGGATATCTTTACATGCTTCCTGCAGCCTGCATCGCTGTTCATCAGTTTTTGGATGAACTACCTTTAAAACAAAGTAGAACAGAACAGTCATGACAACAAAGAAATATGATTACAAACTTCAGCATGAAAAAGCAGAACACAAAGTGTCAAAAGTATACAGTCCTTTTCTCTTGTTTGCATAAACAGTATTTTATATATACATATAAAAACACACAATGCAAAACGGAATTAAAGATACATAAGAAAAATATTATGCTGACAATTAACATATGAAAAGTAACAGTCACAAAAGACAAGAAAGAAGAGGATGCCTTTTCTATTCCACTCCCTTCCCTTCTAACACAGCCACAAGCCGCAGTCAAAGCTTGAGAGCATATGAAACAGAGGAAGAAGTGAACAGTTTTCTTCCTAAATTCTGGCTATATTAGTCCCAGTATACTTACTGTTGGCACACAGGGAGTTTATACCATATATCCCACATATGAGTCTCAGCCCATCCAATAAGAAGAAGTTATTGAAGAAGTGTGGTTTTTTCTAACAAAGTTGCTTAAACAAAAGCTTTGTTGTTTGAGATCTTTTGTTACTTCCTTCCTATAAACATCAGGTTAAAGGAATCAATACTCACTGTATCATAAAAATGTTCATATATGTACTTGTTAGGGTCTAATTATGGAAATATATTTTAAAATTAATTACCTGACATGCACCAAACTAACATTTCTTATTTCTGGAATAAGAATTCCAAAAACCAGTTGTATCAGCAGGCATTTCTAAAAAGTTATTTTCCAAAGTTAAGCAGGTCTCAGATCCTTGTTTAAAAGAAAATGGAGTACTGAATCATCAGTCAAGAAAATTAAGACTTTTGATGGAATAAATGTGTCCAAGTTTACAAACATTTAGATCACCAGACAGATTCATGATCTTTTTTTTTATAGTATATAAAAATTATTTATTAAGTGTATTTATGAAGTAGCCCTTCTTTTTTTTAGAGAAATTAAATTAGATTTTCATTGCAGAAGTGTAAGCATCCTTGCAACGGAATGTGGAAAGGAATGCCAGAAGTCCAGTAAAAAAACATTGATTCTCACCAACCATGCTACAAGATTTGCTCACACAAACCCATCTGTAAAGAAATACAGTATCTGGATTTGCAATTCCTAGAAATTCCCAGCTTTCAAGAACAAGAGAAAAAACAGGTGGCTGCAGACTTAAAATATTTCAACCAAGCATTTCTCCTACCCAGGCAGAACTGCTCTGACAAGAAAGACAGTAAAAAAGCATGTGAGGAATTTTAAGCACCCATGAAGAAACAGCTGTGGTAAAGCTTAACTAATTCTTCTCAATAGCATCGATGATCTAGGAATTGCCTCAACAAGCCTTTAAGAGAATTAAGAAAGGAAAATAGCCAAAATTTTAAACATGTTAGACTTAAGCACAGCTCTCGAGTCCTTTGAAGTAAAATTGTATTAAAGCTGTAGTGACTAAAAAAGTCCATGAGACAAAGTGGCTCAAAATTTCCAAGCAATGTCACTTTATCAACGTCACCACACCACGCTCAGCACAAAAAGCACAAGTGGTAAGAAAAGGCAATGTACATCTGCCTGTCAATCTGTAGAGAGAATCATGCATGGAGTGATTCCCTCACTCTTACCCTTTGTTCTGTATCTTCTTCCTCTTCATCTGGATTGAAAGCTTCAGCACAAACTTGGAAGAAAAAGAGAGAGGAGGTAAGTAAAAAGAAGTAATTACATGAGAACAGCAAACAAATCAGTTTAAATACATTTCTTCTATTTTACTAGAGGATAAACAAAATCACTTTTCATATTGTCATAATAGTGTCAGAGGCCAAATCCTGTCTGTTCTCTGAGCAGGCACAGCATGGCTGTTCTCAGACTCTCTGTGACTTAGTAAATAATCTTGCCTAGCAAGTACTCTGAAGCATGGACACAGATTTCCTTTCAGCTGGTATCAAAGCATAACAATCTCCATTCAGATTCATTTACAAGCATCTTCTCTAAAATGCAGGGGGAAAATACTGCTGCTACACTGCTTTGTTCTTTGCAGAGCAATGCACAGAGCAAAACACTAAAAAAAAAAAAGGAGCACAAGGAAGGATGAGGCACTTGCTCCACCTCAACTCTGATTTGCAAGTGAGTATCTATATTTTGGGAGGTTTTTTCATACAGAGAAATAATGTTTTCACAGAAATCAACCTGGGAAATTAACAATCCACTTCACCATAGTATAGTCTATGAAAAAATAATATTTAGTCACATCCCCCACATGTTCCTTTATCTTACTACATTTTAACCAAATTAACATCAATTGGTGATATAAAACCAACTCCAAAATTTACAGAGAGTGATTTTTTTTTTTTTTAAAGGATGAGAACAGTTGTGGAAAACCACACATTATTGTGCTTTGGAACAAGGCTCTGCCAAACATACCATTATACCTACAGGATCAACTGGAAGAGAGGCAATAATGCAGAGCTGCTGAAACTTCAAACCATTTTTGTTCAGTTTTAATTCCTCAGAAAAGGCCTATCTTCAGTTATCTTAACACACTATTACACAGTTTCACAATACTAAATACAGACACTTTAGCTGCCAAAAGCCCATGGTTCTAGCTCAGATTTTCTTATTAATTCATGGATATTTACAGTTCTTGCATGTTGAGGTGCTCTGCACATTCTACCCACCTGTACAGACAGTCAAGGAAAGTGAGAGTCAGTCCTGTTTTCATCTAGCTGTGTTCTTACTTTAATAAGGGTGGTCTCACTTCTGAGGTTATACACTACTTACAAAATTTTACAAGGAAACACAGACAAGCATTTTCCCTTGTACTTCATCCAGCATCCTGACAATACTTAAGACTTAGCAGAATGCCCAGAAGCCCACTGCAATGATATCTAACTGCTGAATGGACTAAGAAAGCATCAATAAAAATAAGCAGAAAAAAAAATCCAGAAAGTCTAGAATTCAGCAACTTGTAAACAGTTCAAAAATGTACACATGCCTGTTGACCCTGTCATTGTGCACTCAACAGGACTATAAAAATGCAAAACTCCAGCATAATTTACTAGGAAAAATTTGGTTGGCTTTGTGTGTCTTGATTTTTTTATTTGGATTTTTTTTCTCCCTACCTAAAAGATACAAGTCTTTCCTAGGACACTGGATTTTAATTCCTTTTTTTTTCCTGGAGAGAGTGAGGAGACTCAAATACAACAACAAGCATTCCACTTAATAAACTACAATGTAAAAATGCAATCATATAATCATTAGGCATCAGGCATTTATAGAGTAAGTATTGCTCATACAATAACCCGTTTAACAATACAGAAACAGTGTATTGACAGCGCACCTACCACACACATGCTTTTAGTTTAACAGAACCACCCACGCTTAGGGCAGATACTCCACAAAGGATAAACAGCATTCTTCCCTAGCTGAAAAAAAGTATAGTCCACACCAGAGTCCAAAGATGAGTGGTTTATGGGAAGGTGGATGCCTACAAAGCTGCAGAACATGGACTGATAGGCTGATCCACTTAATATGCAATACAGAGGTACTTACAAAGAGAACATTATTAGCATTTTGGTGTGAAAGCTTTCCTCCTCCTTCCATTTTACACTAAAGATCAAAGTCTATTGTAAAAGCTTTGGGTTTTCTAATAAGGAACAGTTACTAAGAAGAAAGGCTCCATAGTTTAAACAGTATGGTGAAACTGGAGATAATAAACTCTCTTCCTATTGTACAACCAGTGTATCTTACAAGAAATTGGAGTCCAATTCTCTATTAAGCACAATATTACATACTATAAATGCACTTCTATACCTTTCTGAAAGTAACTGGTGCATAAGCAAATTCAAGATCTATGAATTCAGAGATCGCTGTACTACAAGATCATTCTATCATTCAAATTTTAATATTAAACTGCAAATTTGATTTTGTTCCCATCTCAGCTGCAGGGAAGCTATTGCTAAAAATGCTTTGTAATTCAAGAAATTCTATTCAAGATTTCCTTGGGAAAACAAGTTTTATTACCAAAGCTAAAACTACGGCATTAAAGCAAAACCTTATCTTAAAACACACATCAATCAAAGCAACACAATCGTCTGTAACTGCAGTATGAAATGGCTTTGGTTAAGGTTTGTACATGTAGGTTTCCCCTATTTCATCTTACCCACTAAGGGTGAAAACAGCTCCCAAAGCCCACCAAGGATACAGACTAGGACTTAGTGCCCTTCCCTACATATGGAAATCACTTCTGTAATGCCCATGAATGGGCACCACAGAAATACAACAAAAACGTGGCAAAATACCACTTCTTCCCATGCTGTCCCATAGAATGCCTTCCCATTATACTTTTCATTCTTCAGCCTCCTGCTGGGATTTCTTTTTCCATGGAGAAGAGTAGGCCAGACATTTTGACTTCAATTTTGGACAGCTCTGATTGACAGGACCCTGTTTACTTGCAGGCAGAACTGTCACACTTAATGTAACATCTGTTGCAGTATGGTTAAAAAGGGGCAGAGACACAAAATTATTATTTTTGATCTCAAGCTTAATTAATATTGAGATATACTGGAAAGCCAACAGAAAGCTTTTCAGACTACTCATAACAACCAACAGTATTTTCCAAGTACTTTAAAACACGACTAAAGAAAAAGCAACATTACATCAAACCCATCCCATGTTTTACGTCGCAATATGTCCAATTTTTCTTTCTACTATTTTTAATTGGTAAATCACTTGGGGAAGTCTGTACAGTTGAACATATTACCTTTGTGTCTGTCTTACCTTTAAAATAATTCATGTTATCTGTGCTGCTTTGCTATTCTTCTGGCTGTGAAGGACCCCCATGACTACCCTAAACTCTGCCAATCCCTGTCAGAAATCTAGGGAATTTCAGGACTCCTGAAGGTTATTCACTTGTGCATTACAGTACAGCCAGTCCTAATGAAAAAACATTTGATCTTTCATCTTGACAAAGTGAAAACGTCCTTGGCCCATTATTTGATACGTGACTGAATTCACATATTAACTATTTAAGTGTCCCAACAAAACAGACACTCTTGAGGCAAGCTTGTTCTCACAAGATTCTCCTGAAAAGAGTTGTTTTTCAGACTCATTGAAATGGCAGTTGGAAGGGATCTCTCTCTGAATGAAGGTCATCCAGTCCAACCTACCCCTCCAAGGGGAGTTATATGGAATGCTAGTTTGGGGCTGACCTAGAAACCTCCTGGGGCAAAGACTGCACCTCTCTCTGCTAACCTGCTCCACCACCCTCCCAGGGAAGACGTTTTCCTAATGTGCAACTTAAGTATGGCGTGCAACCTAAAGCTCACCAGTATCGTCATACAATTTGAAGTGACTTCTGAAATCACACCTTGCCTAGGTGAGATTTTCAGCACAACTCTGCCCCTGAGCAAGCACTGAGCAAGAATTCATAAGTGGAAGTTACACACCAGCGTGACACATCGACAGCTCTATCAGCTCACACCATGCAGACCAAGCTTCCTTCCAAATCCACCCATACATAGTTCAAATAGCTTTGGAACATAAAAAAGTTCTCAGTTTTATGAAGCTTTGAGATAAAAAGAAATTCAGGCTTTTATCCTACCATCTACATTTAGTCTCTCTTAGCTTCTGCAGCTTCTACAGCGAGTTTAGCTTTCTCTCATGCCACACCTTCTTTGGCTTTCAAGAACATCTGTTAACACTTCTGAAGGCTCAGAAATGATACAGCTCCATCGCTGCTTTCTTATGCAGGTGACAGCATCTGAAAGCAACCAAGATCTCTGTAGCTGCAGCAATGACATCAGCAGTGGATGGGTGAGGGGGAAGCAAGGGGTGGGGAGAGTATGAAAAGCAGTAAAACAAGTTTGCCAGTACAAACACCACCTTTGTTTATGCAAGTTTTAATCGCTCTCAAGATAATACTGTTCTGCAAAATATATGCTTTGTCAAGATCAAAGTCCTTGCACTCTATGCAAATCTGTATGCAAATAACAGTTGAGCATTTAGCTCTGGCAAGTAAATTCAGCCTCCAAGAGAAATGCACACCATTCCTGTCCCTGAGAGATCAGTTTTTTTCAAAACAACAACCAAGAGGCTGAGGCCTGAAGACCTTCAGACACACACAAAAGAAGGAAATTAAAGTTCTATGTTTTATGTAAGGTGAATGCATTATTAATATTTCTGTTGCTACTGAAACGAGCAGCAAATAGATGCCCTGTCATACTCTCTTTTCAATTTTGGATGCCACCTTCTGTATTGCAGAATGAAATCCTATTCACCCTTACTTATGAGGATGCATCACCTCCAATTGATCCTATCAGACCCATTAATGAAAATCCACCCAGAGCAGTACATGCAGAACCGCTTTTCCAGTTATCTATTCAGATGAGTAATCTTAAACTATGTTTAAGGCAGTGTTCTTTGCATTTGAGTTTGTCAAAGCTTCAAACATTTTCTGTCTCTCAAGGGACAGATGCATAGCCTCTTCTGGGAGCACTATGCCAGCTGGAAAGGTGACCACTTCCACTGTCATTCTCTCTGACAGCTGAGTTGCACTTCAAAACGATGCAGTCACATGAATTAGGAAGCTTAAACAGCACTTATACATAGGTCTTTGCTGGCACAGCTAAACGTGATTTTCCACACTTGGGAAACAACTTCAAGTTTCCTCTCACTTCTATTGCTGGTTAACTCAGAACTTTTTGGTTTAAAAATTGCACTTTGTTTCTCAAGTGAAAGCTCTCACCATGTCAAAGCAGACGACAGATTCATACCTCGATCCAGCAAGTAGGAAACAGAACCTGCACCCTTTTGCACCACCTGAGCCATTTTCACATTTATGACAGGTTGGAAAGAAAAGCAACACTGAAACCCAAAGAACAGTTAACATGTGCAGGAAAATCAGCTGTTTCAGCCTTCAATTCACTAATGAGAGAACTGACTGAAATCAAGGGTAAATTTTCTTGTTAAAACCAACGTTGCTGCATCAGGCCAAAACTCAAGATCTTGGGTCTTAAAAGACTGGTCTTTCACTTTATGTGCCACATGGCAATCTCCAGATGCAGTACCACCTCCTGACTTCATTCTTAATTCTCATAGAGGCATAACTGAGACATGATTTACAATGCCCAGGACGTGAGCAAACAACCCCCCCTCAAACTCTGTCAAACAGCAAAGCAGAATATTCAAACATGCAACCACTTGCATGGCCAAATATGTCAAATCAAGTGTAAGATTTTTTTCAGTGGAGAAATATTGAAAAATAATTCATTTCAGGGGGAAAGGAAAAGAATGGATTTTCAGTTCTTGAAACAGCTTCAAATGGCATTTAAAGTTAAAAGGAAACTAATTCAAGTTGGTTCTTCACAGGCAGAGTTCTTCTGTATTACAGATTAACTATAAAGGCACTCAGACACAGTATGCCTGTGCCAAACCAGCTCTGTCCAGTCAGGATTACAGGTTCAGGCACACTCCACACTTGGTCTCAAACCCTGCTCAGGTTGAAAAGCTGCACAGATCAGGCAGCTTCTTTTGTCAGGCAAAGAAGCCTATGACCACTGATGGAGCCTGTAAGGCCCTAAAATCCTGCACTGCTGAAATGCTCAGCTGGCTCTACCCAAAGCCTTGCTTACAGCCCCAAGTCAACCTGAAAATGCCCACCTCTGATGTGGCCACTACCTATGCCCACTGCTTTAACAGAGTAGCAAAACTGAGGTCCCAGGTAGAGCTTGGAGAGACTCCACTCTAGTTCACAGATGGATAAACCCTTTTGCCAAGAGAAGTGCATGATGTGTCACAGTGCTTGCTAACCTTGCCTTTAGAAATCTTTGATAACCATTTCCTCACCATGGTTATGGACTTTCCAATAAGGTTATCTAAATCAGACTTCTCCAGCTTGTTCTCTTTCCATCAAAAGAGAAATGCCATAGTTCCAGCAACAATGGCTTGTGACAAAACTGTAACACCATTGTCACACACTCCTACTTCATACTACTTTTCAGTAGCAAGTTCAGAACAGACTGCACAATCAATTATAAATGCCACCTTTTATGATAATAGGGTTTTTTTCTTCACAGGAAATCCAACTTTACATGAACAGACACCTTTTCTCCCAAGATGCGTAAGTAAAGGCAACATAATAAGCCCTTTAAAATTACGATAATTGGTTGACAACTATTTCCATATGTGCATTTGTTTTATATATTCTGAATAATGCAGTTTTCAAATATTCTTATTACATTCATACAGAAAATCTGGTTTTAAGTGTTTCTTTAAAAGGCTTTATCATCAGATGTACAGTAAAACAACTGAGACAATGCCTTACAGCAGAATAACCATTAAAATATTTTTTTCCCCTGCTACAGGAAGATTTGGCAAAGTATTTAAAATTACATTTCCCTAGGGGCAAACGAGAACTTTCATCATGAAAGAACTAGAATAATAAACAGAAAGTAAATAATCACAATCTCTTTTAGATTCATATCTTTACACACATATAATAAAAGCATTACAAGCAGACAATACTGCTTCAACTAGATTTTAAAGACAAGCATAAAGCACTTTTAACAAGATACAATGCATTCCTACTTAATTATTATTCCTAGGTAGGCTTTGTTCAGGGTTGGTTTTTTGTTTTGTTTTGTTTAACTCCTTCTGCAGCCTGCAGGATCTGGCCTGGAAACCACCCCCAGGTTAACTGACTCAGGGACACAGCACCAGACAAACCACAGACAAAAGGCTTCACAGCACCCCGGGAATCTGCTCCAGGGACCTGTTAGGAAAAGACATTCCCTATCAAACTAAGAGGCAACTTGCTGGGGGTCTTACTGAACTGCAACAAAACTTCAGAAGACAATCCTCATCCTGTATATCTTTATTTAAATCTTCCTCCTACTCAGGAGCAATTAAAATAAAAAAACTTGTGCCAGTGTAGGACTAGAGACAGAATTCTCCTAAGCACTTCTCCTACCTCTTTGGCATAACCAAATGAACATGACATTTGCCTTTTTTTTTTTTTTTGGGGCAACTAAACCAACAGCTGTTTATCATTGTATTTGCTTCATGTGGTTGCCTATTTAATTATATCAAGGTGCAAATTTTACTTAATGCCCTTATTATGCCAAATGTTATAGCTATAATAATGATTATAATAAATGTTATTATGAGTTACATATAACATGTTATATATATTAGTTACATATAAATGTTATAATGAGTTATGCCAAATGTTTTAGCTTATCCTTCCTCTCTGCATGCTCACACATTGGAAAGGTTATACTCTCACCTCACTGAAGCCACATGCTGCAGGAGAATGATGATAAACTCATGAGACTATAATTCCTAGACTGCAATTTTTGATAATTTGAAAATTTACAATTTCCAGAAGACTCTCCTGTACAGCTGGAAGAGCCAAGGGACAGTACTGCCTGATTTCACAGAATCATCTGCTAAATAAGCCACAACTAGGGCTCCTGCACTTTGGGCTTCCATGTCTCAATTCACAACAAGAGAGCCCAACATCCCATCAGACACTGGTGTGCTCTGGGACCTCCAGTAAGAGGTAAGTCGGCATGAAAATTAAAACAACAAAAATACTTCCATCACGGAAGAGGACTAAAAGAAAACAAAGTTTTCCATGTGGCTGATCATTGAAGTAAACAGCTCTGACATAGTAACGACCAAAAGCAAAATACTGCCTTTTTAATCTTAAAACAGTAATTTACAATTTGCTACTTGTGTTTCCAATTCCATTTACTACATATAAATAGAAATCTAAAATGGTAGCAGGGTATTTTGGAGTTACACATTATTCTATCTGGTGAAGCCTGGGAAATTCAAATGGAGCAGGCTTTATTCTTGCAAGTTAAGAAATCAGAAGACTGAAATGGATAAACATGCTGCTGACCTTGTTCAAGCCTTCTAAGAGAGCCTTACCGATGAGATAGTCATCCATAAAAAAGGTCTCCTGGAAAACATGATGCTACTACTATTTCAGAGCACACAGATTCACAATTGTAGAAGTAAGCCTTCTGCTTTAATGATCTTCTGGTTTAGCCCATCACATAAATCTTAACACATTTCCAAATGTGTTACGTAAGCAAGGCAGATAAAACCAGAAATTCAGCACCAATAATGTTTATGTGCCTGAAACAGTGATACTTTCTCAGTTAAAAACAGCACAGAGAAAGTACACTTTACAGTCAGTTTACATCAGAACAGCACAAGTTTCCAGAAATGGCTCAAATATATAGCCCCCCCCCCCAAAAAAGGCATGTAGCTTACAGGCTTTTAGTTGCAAACTGTAGATAGAAGAGAGAATTTAACTAGGAATAAAACAGGAAAAGTGTTTTTCTAGTATAGAAATAGGAAATTTTCTTTCAGTTTACAGATAAGGCATTTTTTGGTTTTATACTTGCAATTCTGCCATATGAATTGCTAGAACTGCAATAAGTCAAATAATATTTTAAAAGAACCTCCATCATCTTGAGAAAGTGTAGTGAAGCACTCTTTGCCTTAAAATTTCATTTAGCAATGAAGATTTCCTGTATCCTTCTGACATCTATCATGACAGAGAACCAAAGGATGTCTAAGTGTTAGAAGGCACTTCTGAAATCAATGGTTTAGCAACCTATATATGATTTTTAAGGATTCCTAGAGAATGTCCAAATATATTAAAAACCACATTACCCTGAATAGAACAACTAACACCCATTTACCTGTAGCAACAGGGAACAATAAAAAATTAGAATGGCTTGACACAAAAGGATTGTGTGCAGAGGAATGATGTGGAAGCCCCCAGGTCCCAGTGCTTGGAAACTACTGCTTCCTTTCCTGGCACACCAGAAAAGCAGGAAATGTGGGAAGTTACTGTCCAACCTCTTGAAGAAAAACCTGGCAGCTCCCCCCATTCCTGTGTGGCTGCTGAGCAATTCCAATGCCCTGGTGAGCACCAGCCATGGCAAAGGTGTAACTCTTTCACTTGATGCAACTCATTCGTTTCCAGCCAGCTCTGGACTTCAGCGTCTCACTGAATAAATGGATTGTCTTTGGAGGAAATACACAGTTGCAGAGGTCTGGCAAAAGACTAATACTGGGTAGGACTTCATCAGCTGGAATCTGTGTGCTTTACCTATGACCAGTTTTGTGTTTTTCCATTAGAGAAGATTAGTGAGCTTATGAAAATTATGCTCTTTCCTCTCCCAAATTTTGGAGACGTGGGAAAAACACACCAAATCAGGTAAGTGCTTCAGGCAGCCAAGTATCCACACACAAGCCACCTCCCAAAGTCAAGCCCTGATTCAAGTCTCTCTTCAAATGAGAACCCTATAAAAGTGCTCACAGCAGTTCCTGAGATTGCTTTAATATTTCCTGTAGTGAGTTTTCATATTGCCATTATATTCCCTATAGTGAGGTTTTTTGTATTCTTACGAAGTTTTCTGTTATTCTGGGGTACACACAGACTCAGCAAAGGTTCTGAAATTACAACCTTTCATATTTAAATCAGGTCTGTTTAAACTTTTCTGTTCTGGACATGGACTATTCAATCAATTTCACATTTAAACTGAAGTTACAGCAACCTAAACTTGCATGAGTGTATTAATCAGTATAGGAGCCTAACAACATCTGTGACTTTGTCTGAAACTTTATATTAAAATAGAGATGAAGTGCAGCCTTACATATTCACAAGAAAAATACAAAGCACATCTAATTAATTCTACTCCACTGTAGCACTTATGTGCATTAAGCAGACTGGATCAGATTTCTTCTGACCAGGTATTGCACTGACTTAAATTTTAAGTAAGGATGCTCACAGTGCTGTATTTCCCTTTATGTCATAAAAAAAAATCCTGCAGAATTGTTCACAACACTGTGAAATCCAACTAACTGTGAAGTCATGACTATTAATTTCCAAAAATAAGCTTTTTATTATTCACTGAATGTCAATCACATGCCAGGAATTTTTAAATAAGTCCCAATATTGCAAACAGAGAAAACAAGCTTTTTTTGTTTAACGAATAATGATTCAGACACTTTCTTACAGGAGAGCACCCACACAATTTATCACCACTTTCATCTGTCATCCCACATGCTTGGCTTTTGCTCATATCAACATTTTTTAAAATGAATTATTTTCACTCTAGTTATGATATCAGTTTTGCTATCATTAGGGCTAGCAAAAAATCATAGAAGCTTCAGGTTTTTGATACAGGAAAACTGTGCCATTTGTAAAAATGTGAATTTTTGAACTCTTAAGTCTCTTATCATTTATCACCTGCCTGAAAATCTTTCAGCAGAAGTTATTATGCCATCAGTTTTGTAAGATGGTGACTAATCAATACAGAAATTCATTAAATAGCTTCAAGAGAAGAAACCAGATCATGACTTTCAAGTCAACCTAATGATCAGATAATAATCAGATAAATATACAGCAAAGAGAACAGCACAGAGAAAGTCCATCATCACTCTCTGTCTTCCTCCCTTGATTATTTCAAGTGATGAGATTTTTATCACTGAAGTAGTAGATAGCATTCTGCAAGAGCAAATACTCAAAACAACCTCCCAAGAGAAGTGTTGCCTCTTGCTTCATTGCTGCTATTTAGATGTCCTAATTTAACAGGGTCCCAAAACAGTATTTTTTACCAAATACTAACATGCTGTGTGGCAATAATTAACAGGAAAGTTTTATTAGAAAATTACTTTTGTTAAAGCTCCTAAAAGGAATTTACTATGTGTAATATTATCATATCCTGACATCTCAACTTGCCAGGGTGTGAAGAAAATGCTGTATCGCACTGAAAGCACAGAGGAATATCAGACTTCAGCAACATATGTACGTTATGAGATGATTGCTCATCCTTGGCAGGACCCAGACTAATGAAGAGTTCCAGGTAAAGAATCCCCACCATTGTCAAAATAGAGAAGAACCAGTGAGTTGAAGAACCAACAGTTCAAGGCCTCTTACGGAAGCTTATGTGATGAGGAAAGAAAAAGCCAGAAACTGACAGGGAATATTGATTTACACATTATTCAAAACACAAAATTACTCAAATACAAAAAAAAAAAAAAAAAAACAAAACAAAAAAACTCCACAACACCAAACCATAGTGTCACATCAGATTGTTAGAGGCAAGAGAAATATCCAAAGTACTGATTCTGAACCCAGCATCTGCTGGGGACACTGACAGCCGGCGACTGTCAGGGTCACACACAATGCTAAGGTTTGTTCCACAGAGGAAAACAGGATTCAGTAACATTTAAACAAAATTAACCTCTACATACAAAACCTTTATTCAGCAACCCCATCTTAGGGGAAGGTTTAGCACCCAGCTCCAGGAACAGATGTGATCCTTCTCACTTCACTCAGTCTCTGCTGAAAGCTGCCCCACCAAAGGGACCAAATGAGGCAAGTCTTGTTCATCTGATTATTTTCTATATTAACATGAAAACAGGCACAGACCCTGACAGTCATGTTACTATTAAGGAAATAACTATCATATATTGCCTTCCCTAGATTATATAGGTCAATTTTCTGCTTATAGCTGTTAAATGTGAAAACTGTAATCTCATCCCACTGGGGCCAAAGAAAGGCTCATGAGGGAGTACAGGCAAAGGCAAAAGAAATATATTATACCAGTCACTCAGATAAACAGAAATAATTGGAGAAAAAAGATTAAAACCTTCTGTGACATATGTATGGTACGGGTTTCATTTTCTCAGATTTTCCTATCCCAAGAAGAAATCAGCAAGTCTGCTGGAGAGTGGGTGTTCTGTGGAATGAATCAAAGGTGTCTAGAAATGGCAATACAGAAATCTATCAAATAACTTAACTTTTCTGAAATATGCTAAAACTAAAAGAGGAGAAACTATGCACAAGTGAGACTCTAGTGGGCGTCACACTCTTCATTCCAAAAACACAATTACCTTTTCATTCATATCCTGCCAGGAGCAAAATTCTCCTCAGTGTTACATACCAGCTGTTATAATGGGACAACTATCAATGCTCTCTTCCTCTAGTTTTGAAACAGCTTTCATATAATCAAGAAAGGAGGTATCACTGATTTCTGCCACCTCCCTGCACTGTGTAGTCAGTCCTCAACCAAGGGCAGAGATACAAGCATGCTCTGCAGCCTTTCATTACAGAAAATTAAGTGACTAACATAATTAAGTTTATCAGGAGCCCCTATGCTTGGAGGAAAGTCAAGGCACATAATGAAGCAAGGATGAATTTCAACCCAGTCCAGTTCTTGGGAGGAAGGAATTTATAAGGGTTTCAGGCCATTCAATCCAAGCCTGGGCAAAGGGGTCAGCAATCCATGTAACACAGGTTACACTGGCAGAAGGCTCAGACTTTGCTAACTCAATTAGAGCCGCAGCAAGACAACAGCTCTACTGGATAATTAGCACTGAAATTGCACCACAGCCTATGGCACCCTAGAGCTAGGAGGTTTCCAAATTAGTGAGGTGGTTTTTTTCCATTTTAGTTCCTACAACAGATATAGCTTATGATTTTACAAACAGATTATTTTAATTAAGTCAGCCACCAGCTCAGATACAAATTAGAGCTGACCAACTGTTTGTGCGCACACCATGGATCTCAACAAGTTACATGGCCAAACATGCCACACACAAGCCAGCTATTCACTAGATTAGTTTCTAGGATAACATCAAGCTCTCATTTTTCCTTCTCCCTCCAAGCATTCCGTGGAAAAGGCTGTTTCTCTTCATGAGAACACTACTTTACCACTCTGCACTTCTATAAATAATTACTTTAACATGATTAGATAAGTCTCCCTTTTCCAGGATGACCCTCCTGCACAGTCCATTTTGAGTAAGTTTTAAAGAGCAACAGCTAAATATTTACAACATTGGCAGTATTTGCCAAAACAGTTTATATATTTCATAACTAGAAATAAACACCTAAATGAAAATTTAGTAATCATTAGAACAGATTTATTCTATGGGTTTATGTATCTCTAAAATTTGCAATCGTGCACCAAGGGAATCATGATCATCCTGTTATCTGTAGGCAACTAATCACAACAGACCAGCAGAAAACACTCCAAGTTTAATATTATGAATTAATAAAGCAACTTAAAAGAGATTCTCTAACTGCTATGTTTAAGAGAGCATAAAAAACACTTGTTAGCCTCCAAGAACATATCTCTAGTTGAATGATTTACCAGAACAATTATTAGCCTGTCCTAAATTGTATGTATAACATAGACAATTACTTTATCAACTTTTCCTTTAATTAAAACCTAGTGAACAATGAGGACAATGCTGTAATTCCCTAGGCAGCCAAATATTTAAAGAGAAAATTCTTGCTTGAATTTTTCTTCAATACATCCCATGTTAGCTTTTAAATTCTCTGTAAATCTGCAATTTTGTGAATGTAAATGTTGATAGCAGCAAGCAACTGAGCTCTGCTCTTCATCCCCCTTACAATCACACACTGCACTGGAAATACAGAAATACTGGTTGGACTGACAAGGTTCAACATGGACTAGCAGAAAGCTCTTCTGAAGAGAAGAGCAGAAAAGGATACACTAAATGCAATTACAAAAAAGAATTACATGCCGGCTTTTCTTCTCCATGGTTTGTTCTGCTTTACTTCATTAGTTAAATCCAGAAACATTTAGCTACTAGGCTGAGTAATCTGTAAGGCAACACTGGTTCGGTGTTTGCTGTTATTTGTTGGTTTATAAAGACAAAAGCTATCTTAGAAAAATTGCAGAATGAAAACTTGCTTAAAACCTAATGCATCTAACACACAAGTCAAACCAAATTCAGAGCACAAAACCCAGGAAATCAGTCAGTCATTTTATGCGAGGGACTGTAAAATGTGGTTGCCTATGGTGGCAGGGGGCTGAGCTTGGTAACCCAGCAGAGCCCAGCCAGTCTCATTCCTGTGTAGGTTTTGACAGACACAGCAGGTACAGAGTGAAAAAAAACACCCCACCAAAACCACCCCCCACCCCAAACCAGCAGTTTCTCTACTTTTCCTGCCAAGAGGAGGAAAACTGCATCTCTTTGTATACACTTGGATGCTGTTTGCATTGCCTGTGCATTTTAACAAATCCCACACTGATCATGACCTAGACAGTGTATACAGAGAGAAACTGGATTTTTTTTTTGTGGGAAGTATTTAACACACAGTAGTAATATACTATATATTATATATTCTATTATGGTTTGTCTCCATGATAATTCTAACACGAACTGTAAACCCTGAATTATTCTAGCTCTTCCTGAAGCAGGAGCATTATTAAGCAACTAAACAGTCCTCCTTAATCTAATTGCACAAGTTAGCAATTCAATTTTACATTTGCCTTTTAGTTGTTCACATTAACCTTTAGACCCTCTAAATGACAGAAACTGTTTTTTAACTAAGAGCAGCTCAGTGCTGTGTGAGCACCAACACTGCATTTCAGTATTGCAAAGTCAAAAAGATTACAAATGCTTTCTGATTAAGGCTCAATTTTTTAACTTTGGGAATAACTCAGCCTTTATTTAAATTTAAATCTGAGATGCATTCACTCCTCATTTCTAAGATTTTTCTCCATCAGCAGGTTCCAAGATGGATTAATTTAATTAGCAGAGAAACTGAAGTGTCTTAGGCCTCTCCAAATTAAGATACTCTACAATATATGACTTTCAATATTTACTATCAGAGTATCAAACTCCATCATTCAAGATACAATTTTTTCCTGCCTAGATTTCTCATGTAATCATATCTCAAAATGACCAGCACTGTCAATTTTTAAGAGTTATGAAATTCTCATACTCAGTTATTTGTTTGTAGTGGCATAAAGACACAATCATACCCTGAATCATATCCAAGCAACCAGTACAAAAGCAAATGAACTGCATGAGTATAAGGACATTTTGCACATAAACATGTATTTATCTTACGTTTATTTATATACCACAGATATATTATCAACAATGCCCCACCATACTAACATACTCAAGAACATGTCAGATCATCCACACAAATTACAAACTGAGTAGACTTGAACTCAAAACTAGAGAGAAAACACTGAATACACTGGCACTTTCATAGAGGTATTTGTCAAATCACAACCATAACTTTCTAGACCAGCTAAATGTTAGTAAAATATTTGAAGACAAAAAAAGTACCACATGCAAAGCAATTCACACTGTACCTCAAATGAAAAAAACAATGCAGTAACTTCTCATCTACAAATAACATTTTGTTCATGTCATAGACTTCAAAATCAACTTGTAAAGAAATTTTTTGGGAATAACAGTTTCTCATTAAAGCATTTCATACTGGTTGAGATAGAAAACAAATAAATAAAAAAGTATAATCTGTGTCTCTAGAACAAGTGAACAGTCACTAATTCAACAACTATAAATATCACCTGCACAAGCAAGGGACTGAAACAATACAAAAAGGGAGCACCCCCCCCCCATTTCTGCTTTCTAACTACTCTAAATGTGTTGCCTATTGGTGTCTACAGCAAATTAAGAAACAATTCTCATTATTTCAAATAAAAATAATGCAAATATTTTGAGAAATAGGGCAATAAGAGTAAGGTCATTTCTAATGTAATTCCTTTAGTCAGATACACATTTCAAAACTATTTCAGATACTTTACACTCTTAAAAAGAAACCATACCTGATACTCTTCTGTTGTATCGGTTAACAACTGGAGCTGGAAAAAAATAAAAATAAATCAAAATTACACATTTGTATTTATTATTACAAAGTATAATTAATGAATAATCATTATATACTTTTAGTACACAAACCCCATACAAATCTCTTTTAAAAATGCTTCAGTATAAAGCTTTCATCCAGTTACTTGCCAGCCAGTAAGTGTTTATTCAAAATAAACTTCATATTCCTGAAGGCCATTACATGCTAAGATGGATGGTAAGTAGTTTTGGGTTGAGGGGGGTTTTTTACTTAATTCTGAAAAAATATACCTCTACACAGATTATCCAATCCTAACCTATCATCAGTTACCAGCCTCATTTACTTGGTATTATTGCAAAGCATTGCAGCACTTTAGGTCAGCTGTACCTACTTAACGTGGATCAAAAGCCAAAGAACTTATTGCCAACCCATTCTATGCTCCCACACAGCACAGGCTGTGGAGCTGCCAAGGCAGTGCTCCCACAGTAACTCCAGTCATCCATCCTTGACCAAGGCTGTCTCATACAAGGGCACACACTGAAATTGGAAAAGGCTGAGATGGAGGATCCATTGCTTCTTTGTTCATGCTGTAGCTGCACAAGGTACTTGAACTTTAGATTGGGATGAACTGCCTGGCTTCCACTATTCACATACATTTCAACATCAAGCCAACCTTCAGCAAACAGTGCCTTTTCCCCTTTCATGGTAACCAAGATACTGTCTTTGAGAGTTGCTTCAGTCTTAACACCAAAAAAAAAAAAAAAAAAAAGAAAAAAAAAATCAATCAACCTGTAAAGTTTCATCCAGAACAAAATCAAGCACCCTGCTGTCCTTCACCTCTAAACCAACATCATTCTACTCCGAGTGCTTCATGCTCTCCCACTTGTCTTCCCTTCAACAGGTAATCCTATTTTTCCTGATACAACCTGTAACCCTTCTATTCCATTCTTTAAATATTTAAAAATTAGAGGAACCTTAATGCCCCATCAAAGCACATGCATCACTGAGCCAGATTTATTGAACATCTGCCAAGAAAATCTTAATGACCCATCATTTGTTAGACGTTAGAAACTTTTGAGTATCTCAGCACCATCAGAATACAGAGAACAATGATTTCTTAGCAAAGACAGAAAAACTCAGCTTCTTTGGAGCACTTAGAACTACCCTGCATCTATATGAAAATGCAAAACTGAGAATAATACCAGAAAAATAAGATTAAAATTATTATTGTTTATTTTTTTGTAAGAGTAAAGGAAATCAAAAGAGGTTGGGGGGGAAAGGAATAATCAGACTAATTCCATCGAGTTTTCAGCCAATCTATCAACAGGGAGACAATGTTCAGCCTCAAAAGATGCTCAGGATTAAAAGCAAGATTATTCTGAATTGTACCGTTTAGATCTTAACTTCTATAATATGACATAATCCTTATAAAAATAACACTGACACAGTGTTTCATACATCAAGCTTGAAGAGGTTCAAAAACACTGAATAATAAACCTGAGAATTCAAGCAACTTTCCCTTCAAATCTTTAGCAATTTATGACAGTAGCAACCCTTCCTGCAAATAAGGGAGGGATGTATCTCACCTGCCAGAAGACACCATGGATGTGAGAAGTTTACCTCACCTTGAGGGGAAACAGGCATTGGGAATACAGATCCATTCAGGTTTATTAAACAAACTTGTGCAACATCCTGATCTGAAAGTGTTCACACATTTTGCCCTGTTCTTAGCTTTTCCTCATGGGTCTGCCTGTGGCCACCAGCGGTGACACAAAACTGCTCCGGACAGTAATTTGCCCTGCAACAGTATATTCACTCTCATCTCTACTCTAACTGAGTAACTACTCAAAATTGACCAATTTGGACTGGAAGAAATAGAAACACTTACTACTTTTGTCCAGAGACAACAGTCAAATGCCTACCAGTTCTCTAAGGTTTTGAAGAATGAGAGAACCAAAAGCAATTAGTTCAGTTTCCACTACCAAGTGATTTATTACAAAAGAAAATACTACATTCAAAACATAACTTGGTAAGTTTGCTGTGAAAGCACCTCATCAAGGTCATAATAGTTTTAAGTAAATGTTTAACTAGCCTCATGGATGGATTTGCATACTTATAATCAACACCATTAGTGAGTAAATACATTATTTTAGGCTCTATCTTGCACATACAGAATTTTTTCTCCACCTTGTGACTTCTACACCCATTTCTTGCTCATGTTTAAGAATAACATTTTCATGTCTTTGAACAGAGTTAATATACTACAGAACACTCTGGCATACTTTGTGTAACATAGAAAAAAAATTCAACAACTATGGCTTCTTTTAGAATCTTGACTATTTTATCCCATAGCAGGGTTCAGTGTAATCAAAACTGCATCAAGTTTTCCAGTGTTAAAAATGAGAAAAACACATACCCTTTTAAGGACAGTTAAGAGAGTACTATTATCCTGCCTCCACAAACCTTTTAAGATTAAAATGATAGTTTGCATCTCTTACACCAGTGACAGTTCTAACATGTATAAAATTCACTTTTATGTGTTGTCAGATGACTATTTTTATGCTAAAGAGATAAAATCTGACATTTCCTAGTAGAGAAGATTAGTTGGGTTTTTTTTCCTTCTGGCTTACCAATGAAAAGCTCTCTTTGCTTATGACAATTTTCAGTATTGCACAGTCAGTATAGCCACTCCTATGGCATCCTTGCCATCAGAATTACGTGAAGGAAAAGCCTGGCATTGAGCACTGCTAAGAGAAACAACTCCTGAAGGTCCCACATACACCTACACTGGTCTGTGGACAGATTCCAAAAAATTAGGTGGGGAGGAAAGGAATAATACATTTACTGTTAACACAGCCTACTTCCTAGACTGACCACCAAAGGGCACCTAATTTAAAGCAATAGTGATGGACACACCAGTAACAACCTCTTACACCAGCACAGCCCTCAGAGTACAACTCTGCCTACACTGTGACAAGAATCCAGTGGATCCAGCACAGCGACCGGGTACGACTCAGCGATCTGGGATCTCCAAAAGCAAGATTTGCTGCTTCAAAAGAGGAAACAATTGCTTTTTTTTTAATCTCCAGTTAGAACTCCCCCCGCCCGCACACCATGGCTCAGACTGAACAACGGGCTATGTCTCCGGTAATGACATGAATGTTATTATACGTTAATTGCAGAAACTATAATGAGATTAAAAGATTTTGCTGTGAGATGATTGCATTGTAAACTCTCCATTATGTCAAAACCTCAGGTGCAGCAATATTCAAGTTCAAAATGTCTCATACCTTTGGCACAGCTCCTGCTTTTACTTGGCTCGTGGGAACCAAGACACAGTAATTGGGTAAACACAACAAAAACTGAGGTAAATTAAACCATTGTACCAGAAGAGAGCAAAACGGCCCAATTTCCTCCCTGGCAGCCAAAGGCAAGTGATTCTGGCAGTGGAAAGGCAGATCAAGCTGTGCATTCCACATTTTTGCCAGAAGTGACTCAGGACAATGATCCTCCTACTCCACTGTTCAAGAAAAATCAGGAATGTCTGCTCAACATGTACATGTTCTCCATACTGTGATGAGGCACAGACTGAAGTAAGCACTAGATAGGAAAACTTAAAAGGCTGCTTCAGACTGAAAAACCTTTCTTCCTCAAAGTAAAGGAATGTCATTACATTTATTTACTAGAAAATACTTTAATAAATTGCATAAATATATCAATACTGTACATTCCATTACTTAAATTCAAAATTGGTCCTTACATCAAACAGCAGTAGTGCCACGCAGTTAGTGGCTACTACTAACTATACTGCCACTTGCCAGTGGCTCCATTTCAATCCGTTTTCTCACTTGAAAAATTAGGGATGTAAATCAGACACTGGGATTTTTTAATTTTTTTTTTTTTAACTTTCCATAAGTGACAAAACAGGAATTTCTCCAGTATCCTTCTGCTTGCTTTGGCATTGAGATTTAATTTGAAATATCTGACACTCAATTATGGCTCACTATGTTTAACTTACAAGAGTTCTGACTATGATTATAAGCGGGTATAAAATACAGCCCCATAGGTGAAAAATGGACACAGATATTACTTTTTTTACTGTGTTCAAACCAAACCAGCAATTACAGTATTTAAGGCAAACAAGTGACAGCAAAACTACTTTTTACAACCAGACCTAAAAGCATGCTTTTCCTACAGTGCGTGGGCTCCCTTCTCTGTCAGTGACTTTGAAAACTGACTGGTAAAGAAACACCATCAGGCTTTTTTAGATGTACACTACTACCATAACAGGGAAAGCTGTTTCTCTACACTACTCACAAGCCTGAAATTAACAGAATTACAACCATCATTCTCCCAGCTACTGCTACCCACTTCTTACACATCCTAAGAACATTAAATTCTTACAGAAAAAGACAAAACTCAAAAGATCAATTCAGGGTCACAGGAAAAAAAACTGAGGGACAAAGGACTGGCATTCCAGGCATGACAGCAGACTATTAGGTGTTACTGCTCTGTTCTAGATACCTTGAAAACTTACTTCTCTTTCTTCACAAGCACTTTGGTTTTTACTAGGATCCATGAACATTTCCTAATTACAACTATGGTAAAAAAATCCCCACATGACTGTTTGTGATTCTGAATACAATTTATAGCGGCGTACTAAGTTAAGCTATTGTGCACATAAATATTTAATACAGCTCTTTTGTGTAACTCTAATCAACAACTTTTTTAAGGTTTCCTGATGGAAGATGGAGCAAAGCTCATAGTAGGTGGCATAAACTTAGTACAGTACTCAAAGAGCATAGGCACAAAATACCAGCTTTACTAAAACAAAGTAGTTCAAATCAGTGATTTACAGAGTACTTTCCCATCAAATCACAGCACAAAATCATCCTATGTGAAGAGAGACAAAAAGAGAAACAGAATGTAAACTGTTCTAATTTAACAAGTCAATTAAGTTTATCCAAACAACACGAGTTCACACTATAAACCATTAAAGCCAAAATACCAGAAGCAGAGTGGAGTATAAATCTGAGGCGTGACTGTCTCTATGGAATGTTATATCAAGTTACGATAAGGAAGTGCCAGACTACAGCTGTCAAACTGTTTTTCTACACACCAAGATGTTAATGGACTTACAAAAATAGGAACCATCACAACTCGGAGAAAACTCGTAGATTCAACTATCAGCTTTTTAGGATTCCCAGCAATTAAAAAGTAATGCCAGAGCAGAAAGAAGAATTTTCATCATCAGATATGCAACTGTACTTCAATAATTACCAATCTGAACCTTTTATTTCAACAAGTAAAACAACACAGTTCCCTGTGACTGTTACTAATAGTTGTGTATCCCTGATTGCCGGCAGGATGTCCTTGCTGGATACTGGCAAATTCTCACTTACCCCTTCCACATCTCTGCTTTATAAGGTGGGGACCATGGGTGGGGCTACAAACTACTTTGATTTTTTCAGAGGCAGCTCTGGAATCCAAGAGTTCTCCTCATGGCTTCTCTCAGAAAAGCAAAACAGACAGAAACAGATCAGAGTTTTACATACACCCTTTTATTTTTCCTTCTATTCCTCTGCCCACCCCCCCAGACAGGAGGATGGAAATTCAGAACCTGGTTAGAGACAGGCAGGAGAGACCCTGATGGTGTCAGCTGAAGCATGCCAGACATTTGGAGGAAGACAAAAGGTCACAAAACACTAGGGAAGAAGTGAGTTTTCAGAAACAAAGAGAGGTGCACAGAACAGTAAAAAAAAAAAAGGCAGAAAAATGGAAACCATGATCCATGATTGGGTATACACAGGCTTTGCTTTTCTGTAAGAGAGTTTTACATCTATTAAGTTGGAAAACAATAACAAAAATTATATTGTTATTAAACATTGTTTTCCTCTCTTCTGCAGTAAAAATAACAGAGACAGACACCTTATTATTTCTCAGTATTGAAAAACAGCTGTCAACAGTAGCAAGAGAATAAAACATAAAAACAAAGTTGCAACACATCCTGGTCTCCAATTTATTTGATATTTTAAAATTTGGATTTTAAAACTACTGACACAAAATGGAGAAACACTGTCTGAAAGCCTCGTTTTAGAAAAGTCTCTGACCCTTGCTTTCCAAGTTTTTTAGAACCCCTCTGATAGAAAGAATGTAATAACTTCTGAAGGGAAAAGTTGACTCAACAAGCAAAGCATTTATGTCAGTGAAAGAAAGACGTTTATGAAGTTAAAGCTGTTGTGCTATTTTGGGTTGGCTCTTTTTCGGTTTTTAAATACAGTAGAAAAATGAATATGCACTCTAGAATGGACAGACTTTAAAACAGCTGATAAATTCAAGAAAGAAATCATTGCTTGACTAACTGAAAGGAATCTGGGTGAATCTCTGGTTATGATGGCACTCCTTGACAAAGGCCTTAAGAGTTTTGTTTGTTTTTAAATCAAAGATCCTTTTTACCAATGTATCACTATTTCAAAATTCTCTTTCCACAACTGAATCTGAATAGTCATGCATGGTACTATTTTCATTACATTTCTCAACAGATATGAATTCTCACAAAAAAGGACCATAAACCTGCTCTCAGAATTCAGGAGTTAATACAGCCTGACTGAAGCCTAAGTACAGGAGAACAAATACCTGTCAAGCAGCACTTCACATTATCTGACATTGCAATGACATGACCCACACAGCCGTCTCCTATTTCTTGCTGACATGTCTCAGATCAAGCCAAACACAGCACTTTTTTTTTTGGTGTTGATTTTTTATGAGTGTAATCTATATGATGAAGATCAAAGAGCAACAAGGCATGCATCTGCTTTACAGACATGAAATTAGAAAAACTTCCCATGCTAAGGTACAATCTCAGCTAAAAGGACACATTTCACAGTGATTAAAGATATAACCATATTAAAACAGAGATTGTCAGGGACTGAAATGAAAGACTTAGGAATGTTTTCAGTTATTAGAAAGACAAATCTATGCACTGCACAGAGAAAGAGGAATGCTGCAAAGAACCAGAAGAGTCAAGAAGCAGCTGACAAATCTTCAAAGCATTGTCAGAAGAGGCAAGACATTGGAGGGTACAGCAAAGCAAGTGAAAAAGAGAAATTTGCTTGGGCTTTTAGGAGCAGGCTTAGAGAAGAAGGCATTTCAGAGAGAGGGAAGCTAAGGAGCCACATTAGTAATATCAGAAAAGTTAAGCTTACAAACCCAACATTAAGTAGATGATAAAAAGAAAATATCCTAAGCTATTTGAATGTGACTTTCACGGGGATTGTGTGACAATAGAAAAGCCAGAAAGGGTCAAAGATGAGAATGAGACTGCAGAGAAACAGAAATATCATCTCAAGAAGAAATAACTGGAAGTTCCCTTAAAATAAATGCTTCATACAGAAAAAGACAGTGGCATCTCATCTAGGGAACCACAAGGCATTTCCTAATCAGCAGGAAACATGGGCAATTCACCCCCATGTCCAGATGCAGTGCCAGAGAACAGAAAGCTGCCTCCTTTTCCAAGGCTCTTGACTAACTCTTCCTATCTTACCAGTCCTGCTTTCAAACCTCATCTTTTTATTTACCAGTCTCCTGATCCACCAGAGATCAGAGATGGAGGAGGCAGAAGGATTAATACCTCAGGGTACTCACGATTTTTGAAACATAATGAAGACAAATTTTGTCTGAAATCTTCTCATTAGAAACTTCAGAAGCGCCGTTTAAAGCAACATTCGATTCTGACAAACACAGTTCTTTCAGAGCAACGCTTTCTGTATTTCAACCTGGTTTTTTACTGTGGCTTTGATTTCTAAGACTAAACACCACATCCTCATTCCTTTTAAAACATCAAACCCCAAAGACTTTTGGTTATTTGGAAAGCTGAATTCCACCAAACATACTTGGAAATCTTGGAGATAATTCCTAAATGAGTCATAAAAAACGTCATTTCACTATATGTAGCACATCAGTCTATTTTTATTATTTCCAGCTGTGCCTCTTGCATAAATCTCTTTCTACAAAATAATGAACTGTATACAGGTGAATGCAATCTGAGTAAGCTAAAAGATGTGAACAAGCCAAAAAATATCAAACAAAAAAACCCACAATAAACCTGAGACAATTTTTTATATGTTTCACTATTATTAAATTTGCATTCTATCACAGTACAGAGCCACTGTTAAGTATAAGTCTAAGGTACCTAAGTCATTGCTCCAAAGAGAACAGTCTCAGTCAGTCCTGATCTGCCACTGGAATCGGTCAAGGGGATTTGTCTTTCAATTTTCGGAAGCCTAATTAAAACTCCCGCCGTTATTCTGAACATCTGAATGCATTAAACATTGTAAAAACTAACAAGAGCAAAAACCCACTGAAGGCCTCTCACACTAGGAGGTTAGACTCACCAGGCAATTCCTAAACTCCTCCGTAAGTGAGATGGTCCCCACATCTGCAGTCCGGGACATCACCATCAAAACCAGCTTCAGCAAGGTCCAGACACAGCTCTTTCTCACCCTGACAGTGCCATCCTCTCCCAAACCTCATGGGCAACTCTGTTCTCAGGCCCAATGTGGTCTAGATTTTTAAAACACTCTTACCAAATTAATATTATCCTCAGGAATAGCACACACTCAACTTCTCTGAAAGTAGGCATGTATCAAATAAATACCATCAGTGAAGCCAGGAACTTTTTCATAACAGCTTGGCCAGTAACTTTGAGAGAAATATTAGCCAGGCAATATAACTACAACAGACAAATATAATCCAAACGCAGATCTGGGGGGAAATCTTCATAAAGTAACAGGGATGAAGTAGAAAATGTTATCACTGGCACTGGCTTTAGTGTTTACATAGCCTCAGATATAAGCAGTTGTAAAATTAAGTTTGAAAAGAGTGGAAGGCAAGCATGTCACAGCTATGGTAATGGCACAAGTGAAGCATTGCACTGGTTCCATGCATTTCACACCTCCTGTCAGTGCCTTTTCTATAACCTCTGCCCCCTGTACACTCCCCTCACACACCTCCATTCTGCCACAGAGGAAAAGACAAACGCAGTTGCAAATAGGAGAGTTACAATTCCCACTGCCACAGAAACCCTTCTACTTTCAGTTTCGATACCACACTTAACCTGCCTGTTTTTAAGGCCTTAAATCTATTCCTACTACTAAGGCTTTACTCCGTGTCTTGTGAACTGCCATGGAAGCATAAATATTTCAGCAATTAATACACACTTTCCCAGCTGGATTGCAGCTCTCTTCTGACAGTTAACTTCGGGGTTGCTGGGCACCACTGATATTCTTGTCATTCTCTACATTCCCCGGTTTTGCTCTACCCAGCCTGTGCAGGATGGACTTTTCCTAATACACCACACAAAACACCTCCTAATCCCAGTTAAATACACACACACCTATATATACCTTTACAAAGCCTTTTCCAATGAGCAACTCCTCAAATAACTTACAGACATCCTACATTTCAACTATTATCTGCCCTCTAGGCAGAGGCATATTTTAAGGCACAGCAAATGTTGCATGTGTTCCTAATATTTCTCTAGGTACATCTGGCATTTGAGAAAACTTCAATACGGCATAATGCTGTATTTTTATTTGAATGCATAATGAAGAGTTGATTTCCTCCTATATGTAAAGAAAGATGATGATGATGCACAGATATTCTTGTGGGTTAGCAATGAAAAACAAAGAAAAAAGAAAATTTTTGACTGCCTATTAGTTTTTCACTAGAAACACAACCTTAATTTTACATTCACTGCATTGTATTTTAAAGAGATTCCATCTGCTCTGTCTGTAATGAGCATTAATATTCAGAAGACATCTGCAGTGTACAGACCAAGCTTTTAATTGGAATCGTGTCACAGCTACCATCACACAACACTGAATGTAAATGTTGGCTATCTGCACTTGGCAGCTGCTTGGCAGGCTCAGTATTAAGTCCTACTGAGACTGATAGTGTCTTTAAATAATGCGGTATCAGGATATAAAAGCTATCTTGAGAAATCAAATATTGACTATCATATCCATAACTAATATAATTTACTAGCACCCTAACCTACTTATAAGCAAAATATGGTTCATATTCAGCTGTAATTTTCAAAGAGAGACAACAAATTGATACAACTGAACACTCACATCTTTCACTATAATAGAGACTTAAGCAAATTTAACTTGTATACAAAAAGAGACAATAACTGAACTTCAGTCAACCAAAATGGTGTAATGAAGCTCAAAGCATTTATAAAAATCTAGAACTCAAGCATTGCTAAGGACATGAGAGTACCTGAATAAAAATTCAATTAACAGGTGTGATCAGTGAATTAAGATACTTTCCTACATCAGACTAATTATTCTAGAACGAACAATATAGTTACCTTTTATTGGAATAAAAAAAAAAAAACCAACCCTGAGTCAACAGCATTATCATTTGCTTCAAATTCTTGCCAAACCATGGCAACACAAAATTACATTTTCCCAGTCATCTGCATATTTTCTGCTTGTACTCTGCTGTAAGTTTCTGACAAATGGGGCAGTAAGCAGCAATCTACAGAGAGAAAACTGTATGTGTGCATGTATATACACACAAACCAAAGTTCTGTCCAATACAAGCAACTGGTTGTTATACTGACACACTGATCTTAGATACCTTGCAAGAAATTTCAGTCTAATCAGTATGTAAGAATGACAAAGGAACTCTAAGAACAGCAACACTTGCTTTTCATGAAATACACCTTTTCTTGGGGAATTTATATTCCACCACCTTTGCCACTGTATTTTAACAAACACAAATCAAACCAAATTTCAAGACCACAACTCATTAAGGTACACAGTTACACTGCCACGAAAATAATTATGCAAGTAGAGGCAACATCAGAACAGAGAGTCATCATGATCCAGTGCCCTCCTCCGATAGACTAATTGGATTACTGGATCCTCTTAGCCTCAGACCAGCTCCCAACACAGATAAGGGAAATTACACAGAAGGGGAAGACATAATTGTTTGTGTTCAGGGCATACATACATGGTCAGTTTCAAGCCTGTACTTGCAGATCTGCCACCATTTCCGAACACATTACGATGGAAGGGTAAAAAAGTAAAAAAACTGAGAAGGCAGAGCTAGGTTTCAGTCCCAAACCTGAGCACACAACAAACCTATCACTGACCACTGATTGCAGCAGCACTTCCAATCTGTGTCAATGCCAAGGAAAAAAAAGGCTGGTCTTAGCATTTTTCATCCGTGATGTGCGGCTGGTCTGCTTGAGTTTGGACTAGAACAGAAAGGAAAAATTAACATGGGCAGTCACAGATGAGATGCAGAGTAAGAAGCATTTCCTTTCTCCTCTTAGCTGTTTAGTCTCAGACAAAACACACTGGAGTCACTCAGTCAGGTGTATCTCATGTGACAGTATGAAACAACTGTAACTGAACTACTTCTACAAAAGAGCAATTTAGAAGAAAAATATGGAACAGGAGATTTGAAGCTCAGCAGAAACAACCAGCAACACGGAGAGGGCCTGGTGTTTCATACACCCAGCAGGCATGTTACACAGCTATACCTGCCAGGTCAACCCGAGTTCACGACTGTTTAATTATAGGTATCTAGGCAGAATTTAAGAATAGCATCCTACACGTAAAAGAAGCACATAAAAGCCCACAGTTCTTTGCCTGGGTCACTTCACATTTCATTACCAATTCCTGCTGACATGACTGATTTGAATGATGAAACATAAATGTGTTTTAACATAAGGCAAAACTGCAATAGGTTATGCTGTCATCTGATTTGATCTGAATAGAAGAGCACAAGGAATTTCAATCAAGTGTCATTTCAAGCTGATTCAGAGCTTAATCTCACACATCCACATTTAACTCAAGGCATAAGCACACCTGTATTTGCCAGGCAAGGCACGCTCGTTCCAGGGTATTCTGGACAGCTTTTGATGCAACGTTTCCATGTCAAGGGAGGTGGTCCTTCCCTTCTACTCAGCCCTGGTAAGGCCAGACCTGGAGGAGTTCTGTGTCCAGTTCCAGGCTCCCCAGTACAGAAGACTCACAGACATACGGGACAGAGTCCAGCAAAGGGCCATAAAGATGATGATGGGACTTGGAGCATCTCTTCTGTGAGAATAGGCTAAAAGAGCTGGGACTGTCAGCCTAGAGAAGATAAGGCTCAGAGGAGTTCTTATCAATACCTGAAGGGCACTGAAGGACAATTGAGGCAGTTTCTCCTCAGTGGCACCCAGTGATAGGACAAGAGCCAATGGCACAAAGTCAAATACAGAAAAGGTCCACCTGAACATGATGAAACACATCTTTGCTGTGAGGGTGACCATGCACTGGCATAAATTCCCAGAGAGGTTCTGGAGTCTCCATGCTCTGAGATACTCAAAAGCCATCTGGACATGGTCCTAGGCAACCACTCTAGGCAGCCCAGCTTCACAACAGGGGTCAGGCAAGATGAGGCCCCTTCCAAATTCAACCATTCTGTAATTCCACAAAGATACTCAACAGCTCATTAAAATTCATTATTTGCTTCCAGTTTAAGTTCTGATGGCCAGAAGGCAAATAGAAATAAAATTCACCTGCAGGTAGATGCATCTAGTTTCAGACATCCTTCTTCCAGGTAGGTAACTACAAACTCTGACACAGCCATTGCACAGATTTTGGACTGCTGAGGTTTAATTTGTTTGGCTGGTTTTTTTAAGGGAATAAGGTAGGAAGAGCGAGGCTGAGAAACAGCCTGGGCTTCTACAGGTTGTTACTATGGGCATGTTCCTCATAACTGCAGACTGAGCACTTTCTTGGGCATTTTTAAAAATGTTCAGTGTTGACACTACTGCAGTATATCAAACTAGTTCTTATTCTAGTAATGCCACATAAAAGTAGCATCCACATCCTGGACAAACCTCAGCAAGAGTATCAGCCAGCTTAGCCAGTGTCACAAAAGGCATCTATTATCAGCTGATCAGCTATGACATCAGCTTTCTATGGTTTAACACTCTATCCTGCACACATAATCACCTCTGAAGACTCATTCTTGCTTGAACAGTTTGTAAATGCCCTTTCTCAAACCAGTCTTTCTCAAAAGATCAACAATTTAAGAATATGTCTCAATTCTTCTAGAAGTCTGACTTTTACAGTTTTGGGGTTTTTTTATTAAGTGCCTAAAGTCTTTTTTTATAAAAAAGACTGACAACATGTTGTTGATCTGTGAAATTTTTAAAAATGTATTCAAATAACTAGTGTTCCCATATGTGATAAGTTAAAAAAAATTGCAGAAAAAAATTGTATAATGTATCACACCACATTTTTAATAACCCAAACCAGAAAACGTTGGTCAGTTGCTTATAGGAAGTTCTACATATACTTGGAACTGAAGTGATTTGCTTTCCAGTTAAAAAAAAAAAAAAAAACCAAAAAAAAAGGCAAAACAAAAACCAACACACCAAAACCCCCACACCAATCCACAGTTTGTGTCCTTGCTATATATAGATTTATCTACAGAAGTGACAGAAGAGGTACACTGGATTTACAGGATTTTATACTGTAGTGGGAGCTTCAGAGTCACAGCACTGGACAGCAGGTTTTCTGCCTTGCTTTCCCTCATCTCTAAGGCGCAGGATCCTCTGTGTAAGCACAACTGACTCTACAATTCATGATCATTTTCTTGTCGGGTGCTTTTCTAGTGACAACAAAATGTGAATTGCACCCAGTCCTTCCACGCCTCTCCAGCAGCCAGCACAGCCCAAGCTCTGCAGGAGGGTGACAGCCAGAGGACTGAGGGGTGACACATACTGATCAGGGAGAATGTACACAAGAGTATGAGCAATTCCACAGAAGCATCATTAACATCTCCAGCAATTTTGTGATATTATGAGCATACAACATGAAGTACTACTTCATTGCCAGTACAATATATTCATCAGTAATTCACAAGTGAACCTTGTTTCATTGGTTACAGCTCCTTTTAGTAAATAAAGTATAAACAGATTTGACTGGATTATAAATACAAATGTTTTAAAATTTAAAACTGTTTAAACTTCTAATCTGGTCAATCTTTAGGCTGCGGTACACAACCAAATTCATGAACAAAAAAAACTTCTGTACCACATCTCAAAAAAAAGTTGTGTAGCTTTTCTTCCTTCAGATTTACACTTCTAACAACATTCAACAGTTACTTAAAACATATAGCTGTAAAAAGAATCATCTCCATGTGAAAACATATTTTGACAAGACAGCCCCCCCACACACACTTCCAGTAATTGCATCCTGTGCACTTTCACAGGAAGAGGATTTTTGGGAAAGAGGAAGCGGGAAGACAGACATATGTTCTGTATCCTAAGGAGTAATAGTAAAAAATATCAGTGTGTTCTACCCAGACCAGGAAAATCCACTTTTACAGAGTCATTTAGGTTGGAAAAGACCTTTAAGATCATTGACTGAGTCCAACCAACAAACCCAACACTGCTACAATCCACCACTGAGCCAGGTCCCTAAGCACCGCGCCAAACCTGCTCATGGATGTCCGAAGTCTTGGCAAGAGGCTTGGACAAATAACATTCATTCTGACAACATCTGGATGTAACAATAAAAACTTCCTTGACCAGAGCGAGCTGCAGCAGGTGGCAAGTGCTGCATGGTTCAGCTTCTAGATGAACTGGCTTTTAGTAGCAGAATTTCTAGGATACAACTCCCCCGAGTCACACAGTGCTTCACAACAAACGTACACACTGCAGATCTTCCAGCTATGAAAAGCTAAGTGTCTGCATGTAAAAGCTAAGAAAAGCTAAAACCACTAGCAAAAACAGTACACATCATCCAAAGTTAAATTATTTCACAGTGCTATGAAAAAATTGGTAAAGAAGTTAATTATTAAATGTTTCCAGCAGTAAGAAATTAAAGTTACTTCACAGGGATGTAAGAGATGCTAGTAAAAAATACAAGTTGTGCTTATGGCTTTTTATCATAGTTACACCATCTCAAGATTAGAATTAAAAACATTGTATCCAGTGATGTTTAACGTCTATATACTGCAGAAGTTGGTCTCCAAACATCACCACTGAATAGCATTAATTTTTAGCATTTTGTAACAAAAATACACATGGAATCTTTCCCCCGCCCTTCCCTGAAGGTGTGAAAGACAGAAGACTAAATGTTAATCTATTCTAATAAGCCATCTTTCATAATTTAATAACCTGAGAAACCTTTGAGTCTTACAAATACTTACAAATTTTAATTACAAACATGGATAACATCAAATGTTTAAAAACTGTTTCTGAACAATTACTGTCAAAAAAATACAAAAATATTTTTTAAAAAAGAGGTAATGCAATCTTCGAATTTTCATTCCAGGGTGCTGTACAGGAGACATCCTTCAGAGAAGGGTACCCTCCATACCCATGACAACCAGAGATTGACCAGCTCCTTGTACTACAGATGTCCTTGAGGAAGCAATTCTTCCTGAACAATCATAATTAGCACAAGTGTTGCCACAGAAGTAAGTGTTTACTGGAGCCTCACCAGGAAAAATAACACAAAAATATTTGTGGGGGTTTTTTTTAAATTTCTTCTATGGAATACAGTTTTCTCAATAGGAAGGAGAAAACAATATGCTGTCCCAAGGGAGGAAGAACCAAAATGGAAATGAAGAGCCATTGTGACATCCTGCTTTATAGCAGTTTGTCAATATGCAATCACCAAGAATGAGGAAATTGGCACTACAGTTGATTTAAAAATACAGAGGAAAACTACAGAGCAGTTTCTCAACCCTCAACCAAAAGCCACATTTCATTCCCCACACAAACTCCACACGTTTTTACAATGTTCTGCAACAAAACCACTCAGATCCAGAAGGACAGAACAGTGACTGGTGGGAGAACATGCACTTTCCCTCCAATATGCAATCCTAACCCTTCTTCACACAACAGTTTAGAGTGAGATTTTGTGACAATTTGCTCAGTGTTGCTGGTCAGGCCCCTGATCTGACCACCTTGGTCTGGACTTCACTAATACCCAAAAAGGAATGCAGGGTTCCAGACTTCTGTAAGATGACCTCACACCAAAAGCTGACATCATGCCAGCCCCTGCAGGCTAGAGACCATTTCTGAACAGAAGCAAAGCTGTTCTGCAAGCCACCAGGAAATAAAATGAAAGAACAGAGAGTGCCTTAACATTTCTTACAAAATAAACCCCAAGATTGTTGTTGGTTTTAAATTACAATAAAAGCAATGCTATAGAAGGAATACCTGTAAGTCCCTACCTCATGCCTCGAAGAGAGGCTGCTCCTAAAGATGTTTTCTCCCCTAAAGGGAATTTCCATGTCTACACACAGAGAACTGCCACTTTCAATCACTTGACATTTCTACACAGAAAAGAAATGCCCCTGTATGGAAAGGACTAGAAGCAAAACTGCTACTAATACAATGCCGGCCTTTATTATACACAATTTATTGTGTATTTATGAAACAGAGGCCAAATCCTAGCAGTATGAACACTGTAAGACAGGGTGCTTTACTCTAGATCTCCTCTGTCTTCTAAGTATCCTTCCCACTACAGCAGAGAACACTGCAATCATCTCCACAATTCTCACAGGCAAAAAACACCAATGACCACAAAACAGCTGCTTGTTCTGCACAATGGATTTCTGGAGTTTCCATCCAATGGCCCCGTTTTCAGATCCATATTTTTAAAAGAAAAATATGCTTTTTCATTAAAGGATCTCATAAGCACACAACCTTTATTAGTATTACTATCTTGGTGCAAGTCCTTTATACATGAGCATTTTGTCCACACTCAGGTTTCCCAAATTCGCCCAGAGTTGCTTTTCTAACCAATGTTTTTATGATTTACTATTCCCCTTCTCTGTTTCATATTACAGTGGCACATAAAGACAGTAAAACTGCAGATTGGAGAAGAGTACACACCATTTGCTGTGGAACTGATAGTACCTCAGGAAAAAAAATTAAATCTACATGAATCAAAGAATCTTGATGTATCAAAAACCACCAAACAATTATTACATACCAAAAAAGTACTGATGCAAAGACAGGCATGGAACACAAAGAAGCATAACTAAAGGAATCTAAAGTACCATTACAGAGGAAGGAATAACAACCCTCTAAAAGAGGAACCAGTACGTTTGTGAGTTATATTTATTACTGTCTCCCTCTTCTTTCACAAGAAAATATGAATGATCATTCATGAAGCTGAAAACGTTACTGAAGCCAGTGGGAAACATTCATAGCTCATCTTGGCTACATTTCCAGTCTTCATTTGAATAATGAGCAACTGCTCTGTCAGACATTAACGCTTTTTAATGACTGACTGGTGAATAGCTTGAAGTGAGCTTGTTCTCTGCTGTCTCCTCCTCTTCCCCGAGATCTCCATTGTTCTATTTTAGGTAAGAGGGTACAAGAAAACTTCAGTATGAGCACAAGGGGAACACTGACAGAATTGCCCCAGCATTCTAACATTAGTTTGTTAAATGAACAGAAAATAGCAAAGTTAAATAGAAGCTAATGTTCAGTGCAATGTCTAGTACTGATATACGATATTCTCCTTTAGCTTAATTTTAGAACCAGCTAGAAGAATATAATTTCAGAAGTTTCATACAACTTTTCTTACCATTAACTTCTTCAACACAGAAACACATGCTTTTAAGAATTCAGCATATCTGTACAGTTATAGCAACTACCTAAAGCTCTTTCAGAAAATAACAAGCCTAATAGTTATGTGAAAAGTTACTGGTATGCAACAGACTACAAACATTAATTTAAATGAAATTTTAAACAAACAAACAAAAATACTGCATGCTTCCTCACATTTTATGACATACTGATCACTTAAAGCAGAACAATTATGTCAAGCCATTAACTGCAAACTGAAACAAGAGGGTATCTTTCTCAAGAGCTTGTAAGGAGTATCTAATAGATGCTACAGGAATATTAACAGTGCTGAGTGCAAGACATTACAAATAACTCTAAGTATACTATGTCAAAATTGCAAGAAACTTAGTTTTTATAATTAACATAGACGTTCATCCTTCCTGATGTAAACCAACACACACTTAGCAATATCCAGAGATACCTGAATTTAAGTCAACCCATCTATAATTCTCTGTTTCTCAGCCAGTCAGCACCTTTTATCCCTTTATTTCATACTTTTAGTTCTTTTACTATCTCAGGTAAGGATGTATTACACACACATTCTGATTAACTTCCCTTTGTACAGAGGATTACTGATGAAACATTCCTTCAAGCGCCACTGAGCTGCAATTGGTGGCTTCCTTAGAACTACATTATTTAATTCAAAAAATTCCTAGTCTAACCTTGTAATACAGTAATTGCAACCTTAAGAACAAATGCTGAAAAGCTGTTTTATTGTGATAAACAAAAACAGAAGCAAAAAGGCCTCCAGGAAAAAAAAAAGGATTTCCATGTTCTGCCCAAGCGACTAAGCAACTAAAGAAAAGTAAAATCAGTCTTCCTTAATACTTAGTTTATCTTCAAAATTCCCCCGTGAGAACAAGATAAATATAGGGAGTGAAGTTCCATTAGTACTAACAGCAGCTACTCTACTTAATCCTTCAGATTTAAGTCATGGAGAACTGCCTCTGTACAAGCAAAGACGTGTGCAAGTATAGCAGCTGCACAACAGCAGCCCTTCACTTCGTATTTTTTATGTTAAACTCATTCAAGATACGATGCTGCCAGAATTAATAAAATTAGAAAATTAAATGCAGAAATATATTCCTCTTAAAACATAAATGCATCACTAATACTTTGCTTTAATTCATGTCATGTCATTGATGGAGATCAAAGAATAAATAAAATTCTAAAGTTTCTTCCATACCTTCAGGTCACTAGGCTTGCTTGAACATACCTTTTAAAACTTAAAGCAAGAATGTGCATTTCTTTTCTTTGTATACCAAATTCAAAGGTTTAATACAGTCAGATCATAGAAGTGTTTAAGGTGGAAAAGACCTTTAAGATCACTGAGTCCAACCACTAACCCAGTGCTGATCTATAGCTTTTTCCTCCACCTCCCTAAAAATCTAAAGACTACTAAAGTAGAGCACAAAACACCTTTGTTATAACAACTATTAAAAAACAACTATTAAAAAAAAAAAAGGTATGCAGAACTAGTAATTATCAGATTATGAGAGTGCTCACTCTGCTACCTAGATTTTAAACACAGTAGCTACTCTTTGGACTGAATTTGTATTGCACATTTCAGAAGAGAGCTACTGTGCTTTATTCCCAGTTAATTAACAGTTATGGATGAAGTAGGTAGGCGAAAGCACTAGTAAAAAGTTCAAAGTACTTTAATTTTAAAGCTGATGGTATCTCATAGCAACATGTGCAGTATCCCATGAACCTGAATTACATCTGAAAACTTCCAACAGTATTTTTCAACAGGATCACTATTCTTCTTATGCTATACTGCAGAAGTCTTAACATCATTCAACTTCTATAATTCAGTAAGTTTCATTGAATTATTTCAGGGAAACAGCAAGGAGTTATGCCTGACCTGTGAATTGATGTAGGCAGAGCATAAATGCTTTGTGATTGATATAACACAGTGATTTCTGAGGAATTCCAAAGGATATCAGTTCACAATAAGAAAGCACAAGCAAATGATGTTTAAGAATAAGAAGACAAGCAATCTAAAACAGGTTTAATATCAAGTGTTTCCATTAACAATTAAAAAGTTAAATATTTCAAAGATGCACTGAACTCTCATTCTGTATCACATTCAAGATCTAACAATGTAAAAGAGCATTTCTCTACTCCCTTCTGCTCAGACATTCTACTGATGTTTTAAAGATGACATTTAGCAAATCCTCGAATTTTAATTGAGAAGCTCAGTGCAGAGCTAAAGAATCTTTTCACCTGTCCATGATTCATATGCACCATTTCCCTTCACAACAAGAGAGCATACTGAAGAGGATTATTTCAAAAGCAAAATACTAAGAAGGGTTTTCTCTTGCTCAGGGAGCAGCTGAAAAGCACATCATCTTTCCTTCAATATCAAGGCGAAATCCTGAGAAGGAAAAATTTTATTTGCAATAAAATACTTGTAATTAGTTGAAACATCTGAGTTGCTCAAGTTAGCATAATTCCAAAAATATTTTAGTTCCATTTTTAGTTGTATTTAATACCTCCAAGAACACATACAGGTGTGGTTTTATTGCTATAAAAGAAGACAAAGCAGCAAGTTAATGGTGCAGCACTTTGCACCTTTGTGCAGCTGCCTCAAGGGACAGGGAAGCAGAGCTTCTGCCTTCCTTCAGGTGTGCTCCTCAACAGATTTCCCAAAGCCGTGACTCAAACAGTGAACAGACCATATCTGTGGCTTTAATTTCACAGTCTTAGCACATCCATTCAGAGCCTGCTTGTTAAAAGTACAAGTGTCATGGTCAAGGACACACTTTAAGAATATTCATCAGTCCCTGGTTACATTCTCAGCCTGATTTTTGAAGGTGTTGCTTTGCACCTTTCCAAACCTCCCAAGTTCTCAATTTTGCAGTTATACCAATCAAATAAAGGCTCTGAGGAAAGCTTTGCACCTCTTAAATTCTCTGCCACAGCCCAGTGGATAAATGTTTCTGGAGGTTCCCCCACAACTATCATCAATTTTATTTCCACATATGTCTTACAATGCACTCTGCTGAACAGCCACATCCTGATGTCCTTAAAATGAAGGATGAAACTCCAGGGTGGTCAGACAGGAAACAAACCTGGAAATCATTTCCTAAGCATCACAAGAGAATAGAAGTCTTTTTTTTGAAACTAGCTAGCCTAGCTAGTTTCAGTGACTTTTACCACATGGATGCAATGCCACTATGGCATCACTATGACTACTCAAAGACATTTGCCGCATGGTTTACACCACAGGCCAAGATCTCCTTCTGACTTATTCTTGCTTCTATTACCATATGCACTCAGAGCATACAAAAAACTCCACATAACTTATCTAAAACGTTCTCTCAGTCTGAGTGTGCAGGTGCAGCCTAGCGACATACACAGATTTAGTACAGGGCCAGAAGCAGACACATGAAGACAAGCACATTATTTGTGAAGATCTTTCCTACTCGAACATCTACAATAAGGGTAATTATTTAAACTAGCTTTAAGTTTCCTTAACGTAATGATTTACAAAATCAACTGCTCCGTTTCATCTTTTTATTTATAAACAGACATGGAATCGTGTTTAAAACATCCATTTGACCTGTCACAGCAACTCAAAGGTAACAAAGCATAACCTAGGAAAGAACAGTGAAATTCACTGAAGTCTTTCCTAAATCGTCTAAGATGAAAAACTGCAGTCTTAAGGAACAGGACTCTGGTCCGTCCAACGAGATTATCTGAGTCTCTTGTTGTGTGTGTTTTCCCTATCTCCACATGTTCTTTAAATACTAAGCAGATATAAGCACCCAGGATCTTGTCTTCCACAAGGCACAAGTACTGTCCTATCCATGACAGTCATCAGATATCAGAACCTCTGACTTAAAATTTTTTCATTGATAGAGATAACAGTTACAACAGAAACCTAATTAACACATAGCCATGGTTGACTGTCACCCACACTGTTAAACAATGTAAGAAACAATCATTTCTCTGACCCTACCGAGGGATCCTCACCTGCTGTTACAGAGAACATGGCACTGTTCCTGAGAAACCACAAGGAGGGAACAGCACAGGTTTTCAGAGAGGAAGCAAAACAGCATTACTGACAGTGGCACTTGCCCAAAGGGCTCTACTACAAGTGACAATGCCCAACCTTGTTAATTTAATTTTCTCTCTAAGATAGAAAGATGATAAGCAGAAACATGAAGCAAAGGAACCACCCTTCTGCTTTGGACAGCCTCACCATGTAAAGCTGCATTTGCAAAGCTGTATGCCACCATCTAATTTTCACATTTTTATCTGGAAACATTTAAACTTCAGAGGATCCTTCCAGCTGAAGTTGCAACATTCAAAAAGAAAATTTTACACTTACTTCTGTGAAAATGGTAGTTCAAACCCCAAATCTAGGTAAACTGATCTCAAAATAGCAAAATTGCACTCAAAGACATTAGATGTTCTGGTGGAGTGGGTTTTTTGTTTGGTTTTGTCAGTTGGGGTTTTTTTTTGTGGTTTGGGTTTCTTTTTTTTTAAGGAAAATATTAATTACAAAGACACTGAACATTTTTTTTTAATTACATCCGACTATCTACTGCAATTTTTCCAACCTGGAGTTTAATTTTAAAATATATTCTGCAAGAAACTCTATCTTCCTTCATATTTAGAGATGTTTGAAAATACCACTGACTTGGCTGCAGGGCAAAAAATCACTTGTAATTTCCATAAATCTCTGCTCATACTTGAGCATTCCCTTAACTTCAATTCAGTCACCACCAGTGTCCACGTCTTTACCCTTCGCCTCTCATCTTTTCTTTTTCGTGCCCTAAACAGAACTTCTGCCTCATGAGAAAAAACATCCAAATCCAGACACTGATTGCAAACTGTTTTTTAATTCATTCTGACTGTACATTTCACTCTTGTCTCCTCATACATTCCATGTCCTGTTTAGGTTGTCTACTTTGAAGAGCTTAAGATGTGTTTTACTTTGTGAAGTTCCCAGACTAAAAGCGCTGCAAAAATAGCTGGTGTCTCAATGTTTCCTTAATAAAAACAATTATTTGTTCCATAGCGTAACTTCTTCTCTTTTCTCTAAAACTGTTAACCAGGGAGCAGATGTTAAGAGCACACTTCATCCACAAGGTGACATCCACTAATTGGTCTAAAAGAGGATCCTCTATCAATAAAAGTCAGAAACCTTTACGTTATAGGTCAAGGGCACAAGACCTTCAAACGAGGGCACTGAAAGTTCAGGGAAAGCATGCCTTTTCTCACCTTTCCCTCCTCTTTAAGCTACTTTCTTATAATGAGAAAGTACCCAGTGATTTCAGGTCCAAAATTCTGGGTGTGCCAAGTACCACCATGCACAAGCATTTTTAAATAACTTCTCACACTGAGGCTCAATTACAGCCCAAATTACACTCTGCATAGCGCAACACACACAGTACAATTCTGACAGAATAAAAATTTCAATATTGCAAGTGGCATTTCATTGTCCAGCTCAGGTTAAGTATCTTTTCCACCTTCGAGACTGGCAGTATAAACAGCAATATACAGATGGCTTTGAATTTTAATATGTTGCTAAATAGCGAAAGTTATTTCAGTGCTTTATAACAGCCACTTTAAATACACCACAGCGGCAATAAACCACCCCAGTTTCAGTGAAAAAAACCCAACACCACTCGTCCACAATGATTTAAAGACAGAAATGTAAAGATAAGTACAGAAGAGGTTGCACAATAACACATGATCTTCCCTATCACATGCTTGGCAGCGCGCTCGCTGCCCGGCGATACCCGGTCAGATCCCGGGGCACTTCGGCCGCCCAGGGCAGCGCCGGACACCCCCAGGACGGGGCTCTGGCCGGAGTGTCGGGGCGATCCGGGGCTCCCGGAGCACCGCCGGCGGCCCGCGGGGAGCCCGGGGGGCGGGAGCGGCGGCACAGCGGGGCTGCGGGAGCCGGCGGAGCCTCTCCCCCATTCAATCCCTCCTTGCTGCCCGCTCTGCCCAGCGGCGGCGGCCGCGGCAGCGGTACCGGGCACGGCGGGGAGGCGGCCGACGGCCCTGGCTGCATCCCGCCGACAGGACCCCGCGCTCCCGGCGCCTCCTCAGCGGCAGCGCCGGCACTTACGCTCGAAGTCGGAGTCGGACTCGTCGTCGCCGCGGTCGGGTTCCTCGTCGCCGTTGGACTCGGTCTGCATGGGCTCCCCGTCGAAGCTGACCACCCTGCGGCCACCGCCCGCCTCCTGGTCGCGGGCATCCCGCAGGCGGGCGAAGTACTCGGCGGCGAAGCCCAGCAGGTCGGACGGCCGGTGCCGCAGCACCTCCACCGTGTAGCCCTGCAGCAGCTCGGTGAGGCCCGGCGGGATCTCGATGCTCATGGTGCCGGACACCCGGGAGGCCGCCTCGCCTCCCTCCCTCCCTCCCTCCGTCCCTCCCCGCGTCCGCGGCCGGCGGTGGCGGTTGCGGTGCGGGCTCGGGGCCTCCCAGGCGGACGCGAACCGACTCCCGCCGCTCCGGTCACACGAGCCGCGGGGCGCGGAGGGGAGGGACGGGACGGGGCGGGAGCGGCCCCGCGGCGCAGGCGCGGAGCGGGCGCGGGAGCGGGCGCGGGGCTGCGGCCGCGCGTGCGCGGGGTGAGGGGGGTGGGGGGGCGCGTGCGTCACCGCGGGGCGCGGCGGGGCCGGGGCGGGAACGGGGAGCGAGAACCGGGACGGGAGGCGGCGGAGGCTCGGGGACAGACGGGGCGGCTGAGTGGGTGCGTGCGTAGATGGTTCCGCTCTTTGGAGAACTGATGGGCGCCCGCGGTTCTGCGCCCGCCGGAGTCGTTAAGCCCCGGTCACGGCGGGTTGGGCCGAGTTTGAGCGGTGTTGGAAAACCTCTTGACCAGAGCTGTCGGCGGGATGTGTGGAGGGGTGGAGATCAGGCAGGTCCCTGGTCGTTGCTGCTGCATTTTTATTTTTCTCTGATTTCACATCAGTGACCCCGTACACTCATTTCTTGTCAGAATCACAGAACAGTTAGGTGGGAAGAGGCCTCTGAGATGATTGAGTCCAGTCGCTGACCAAACACCATCGTGTCTAGACCATGACACTGAGTGCCACGTTCAGTCTTCCCTTAAACGTGTCCGGGGACGGTGACTCCTCCACCTCCTTGGGCAGCCTGTTTTGTTCCAATATCTGATCACCTTTTCTGTGAAAGAATTCCACATAATGTCCAACCTAAACCTCCCCTGGCACAACTTGAGGTCACGTCCTCTTGTCCTCTCGTTGGTTGCATGGGAGAAGAGACCAATCCCCACCTGGCTACACTCTCAGGTATGTGTAGAGAGCAGTAAAATCTCTCCCGAGCTTCCTTTTCTCCCGGCTAAACACCCTCAGCTACCTCACTCCTCATCAGACTTGTGTTCCAGACCCTTCCTCAGCTGTGTTCCCTTCTCTGGACTCACTCCAGCACCTCAATGTCCTTCCTGAATTGAGCCCAGAACCAGACACAGCACTCAAGGTGTGGCCTCACCCATGCCAAGGACAGAGGTTCTCTTTCCTCACAGAGCATGTGAGGGTGTTTCAAAGCTCCCGCAGGAGCAGGAGAACAAGGGGTTTTTGACCTGGGTCAGATCCAATCAAACTTCCATCCAATTTTGCTTGGAGTTGGATTTAGGACCTATGACCCCCTGGTTCTTGTCAGAATGACATCATTAAAGAACAATTCTTAAGTCGGTGCAAGAGAAGCAACGTGCAGGTCTTCACACCTTTTGGTAAATGCTGAATAGAGCCATGACATAGTCTGAAAGGGTGGCAGTAGTGCTGATCTGATAATAATAAAGCATTAAAGATAAAGAATTTCAGGAAAATGAAACACAGAATCATAGAATGGTTTGGGTTGGAAGGAACCCTAATGGTCACCTAGTGCCAAATCCTCTGCCATGGTCAGGACACCTTCCACTAGACCAGGTTGCTCCAAGCCCCATCCAATCTGGTCTTGAACACTTCCAGGCATGGGGCATCCACATCTCTGCACAACCTGTGCCAGTGCCTTGTCACCCTCATAATCGCTAATATGTATGAGCTCTGGAGATACTCGTTCATATGCTGTTAAAATGTGCTTTATTCAGATTTTTGCTTGTGTTTGTTGTACAAAACCTGTTACCTGTATGTACAAGGGAGGTTTGGCAGATGCCCAGGGGCTGCATGGAGTGGAGCCGTCGGCCCTTAAGGTTTGATGTTGCTGGGAAGCTTGTCTTGGGAGAAAATAGGCCTGTGCAAACATGACTCAAAGGGAATACGGATGTTGGCTTAGTGACGCCGCTGCGTGTTGTCAGTGTACATATTTTTATTTAATTCTTCTTTTGTTTCAACAATAAAAGAGCAGAAATCAACTCATACTCAAAATATAAAATTTCACTTAGAAGCCCAGAAGTGGCTGAGGCAGTGTACTGTGTGTTTTGGTTTTGTTTGCTCGTGTGCCAAGGAGTCCCCTTGCTCATCCAGATGGTTCTCACTGCGCTCCCAGATAAAGGCAGCCTGTTCATCACTGCTGCACAGAGGGCACAGCAGCAGATCCCTGAACACCACATCCAGTGCTTTTACTGGCTGTTCTCAGTGAGGGAGGCCAGTTGCAAATCTTATGGCACATAAAGGTGTTCTTTGTAATACAGATCCCATATTTTCATGCGAAGTAAGATTACATTGTGTATCCATACAAAGAGAACACTTTTTTTAAAAAGCACAGAAGGTTGATTTGCCACATCTCATCAGTTTATTCAAAGATGTTGTGTGAAGCTGTTTCTCTTAATTTCTATTCTTTTCTACAGCAGGAACAACTGTTGCTCCATCACCTTTTTCAAAAGTTTTCATTTGCCACTCCTACCATTATTGTCTGTCTGATGGTCTCAAACATTACAAGAGTACATTTCACTGCTCAATATATGTACTTCAGCCACTGACAGAACTGGTGCAGAGAAAGGTTCTGATCAATGAGATCAATGGTTAGTCCCCCCACAAAATTAAGATTTCGGATGAGAACTTTGCTGGTTGGGTGCTGAAGATATTGCTGGTGGTAAAGAGGTAAAAATGAAAGTTTTAAAATGCTGTAGAAATGGTAAAACAAAATACCAATAAAAAGCACTGGGAAGAAGGTTCAAAGAAAGAAAGGGAAAGTCTAATTCCAAGGGAATACACTTACTTTTCTTTCCCACTTTTTTGCACAACAGCCAGCCACTTGACAACTGCCTGCTTTTGGCATTAGTCAGCTCTTGTATTAGCTTTTAATGTTTGTTGATAATTTTATATCATTTGTGTCTGTGAATATAAATCTGGTTATTTATATGAAAAAAATGTGTTACTAGTAAATATTGTTAAGTCTCTGAAGGGCTACATTGTATTGGCCTTCTGATATTTATATGTCCACACACAATTAATCAGCTTCAGAGGAAAGTAAAGAGCAGAGCTCTGTTTATCCTCTTCCTGAAGGTCAACGGACAAAATCAAAAGCATCCAAGGTCACACAAAGTACATTTTCAAGTTGATTTATGCCACAGTTTATCCTTTATATACCTTTTTTTTTCGGTGAGCGTCAGAATGGATGGCACAAATATGTGAGAAGCTCATCGGTGATCAAGTTAATTGTTATAGTGCCTGCTGTGCATACATAGAGCTCATCATACGCTTTCCTTCTCCCTGAATTTGCATAACTTTTTAAATTATTACTGTAATAAGCATTCACATTAAAAGAATGATAGAAAATAAATTAGAAAATGAACTTGCAGCCTTAATTTGATCCCCTTTATAATAACATTTTTAATTCAGGCATCATGACCAATGCAATTTCTTTCCTCTGGTTTCATGGCATGTTCAGCACCCAGTATGTAGTTAGATTAAGACTTATGTAGCTGATGAAGCTGGTCACCACAGTATTCCTATCAAAAAATACATATATATCAGAATATAGTTCTCCTAATAATTTCTTATTTTCTTATGGCTGAAAGCTATTCCCATATATACCACGTGTCTGTGCTCCCAAATGGTGAGGTCTCTTCCCTTTACCCTGCCTGTTCTACCCAGATCCATGTGACTTTGATGTGTCATTAGTGAAAGTGTTGTGGAGCTTCATTGCTTGTCCTGCTCAGGCAGGAGCAGCAAAGTTGCCAGCAGAAAAAGCAAAATAGTCTGTGTAGTCCTGAACTGGGGAAAAATAATCAGATTAAACCTCCTGACTGGCTCCTTAAAAAGTAAAATAAATCCTTTTATAACAAGTAATATTTCACTTCTCATAAACCTGTCAGCACCAGCCAGAGCTCAGACACTATATAAACATATGTACATCTTGGATTAATTACACTTGCCTTTAAACTCCGTACAAGGATCATGCAAGAAAACACTAAATATTCTGATGACAAGTATTAGTGAACACAGCTTCACGTTTTCCACATCCCCCTGGTGCTGAAGCCAGTGACCAAGGTTTCTCAAAGCAGCAAGTTCCAGAAATACCTGTTAGATAAAGCAGCACTTCTTTTTCTAAGATCTGGAGCATTCTCCCCAGATTTACCAAATGCCCCCTACTCCTGGTATTCCAGGATTTGGCAAATTATATCTACCTGTGTTTTTTTGCTACCTTGTGATTTTTGTAAACCTCTTATCTTGCTTCAGCCCTCTCAAAATTAAGGTCTCACAGTCCTACCAGTCTCTCCTCCAAGAGCAGCTGCTTCTCCAGGATCACATTAAAGTCTCCTTTCTGTAGCTGCTCAACTTCTCTGTGCCTTTCATGAGCACTGTGTGCAGTTCTGGTCTCCACATCCCAAAATGTGGGCTCACCCTGGTTTTACACAGCAGAAAAATTATTCTGTCTGTTTTGTTCTCTAACACGTTTCCTTAGGTTTTTTTGGCTGCCACATCATTATGAGCTGAATGTATCCAGTCTTCATTTTAAGATATAAAGAGATGAAAAAATTCCCACTTCCCTTGCTCTGTTTCTCCTGGGGCTGACCACCCTCACTGCAAGAAACATGCTGAGTTTTAAGTTTTGTATGTTTAACATTCAAATACTTTTCTACACACTGCTTGCTCCTGTTGCTGTAAATGTGCATAAACGTCATATAACTTTGTGCATAATGTACACAAACCTTCTGAATTTGCCTTTTACCAGAAGTAATAGTAACAAACAAGTGATGCTGGGCTTAGCCACCAGGATGCAGAGATCCTTGAACACCATATGCAAGATGAAACTGCTTCTCCTGCCTCTCTTTGGTTTCCTTCTCAGGAAGGTGCTAAACCTCAGAAACCAAACTTTGGTGCTCTAACCAGTTGGTTTGCTTGTGACAGTAAGCAAGATTTAGTAGGTATTTTTGTTAGCCTTTAGAGTGAGTAGCTTGAGTACTGTGTACCTCAACAAATCGTATGGGACTGTCTATCACTAGTACAAAGGAGAAAAAAAAATCAATCTTTTTTTAAAATAAATGCATATAAATACTTGTGTCAGCTGAAATTTGTTACCTTGACACTACCTTTAGTCCATCAAAAATATTTTGGATAATTCTTTGAAAGATGCTTTGCTGCATTTGTTGATAAATGTCAAAGTATCGAGTTGGGAGAAACATCTGTATAAATGTCCAGATTTTCATTGGCATAATTCAGTTTATGAACACAGAAAGCACTGATTCTGTTGGTAACAATTACAATTTTTCAGGCAGTAGAAAATGCCAACTTTAAAACACCTGATTTTGTAAATCATTTGTCCTATGTGTTAGCTAGACGTAAAAAGGAATACCTCTGACTGTCATGTCATACTTGTGACGTAAAATGGCACGTGTCTGAATCTAGATAAAAGTAGTATCTGTGACATAAGACATGTGGGCTGACCATGTTGTTTAAACTATCCTGAGCAACACTACGTAGCAGATGCAGAGTTTATGGTTCCCACGTCAGAGAAGCCCTAAGCAACGGCACTGCTGTGTAAACAGGGGATATTCAAATAAGGACTTAGCTAAGCACTTGGTTCTCTTGCATACAAAGCAAAGCTGTACCCATTTTGGTTGTACTTTAGTGTCTGGCCCCAGCACTTAAAACATTATATTAAGAACTTCTTAACAGAGGCTGGTGTGAATTCTGGGCAGAGGGAGCTGGTGGGAACAGACCTTTGTGCGTGTCCTGTGGTAGCCAGTCACTCACTGGGTAGCCCTGATCCTGCTGGATGGCTTTGTTGGCCTTAGAGTACACAGACATTGCTACTAAATAAAGGTAGAAGGTTTTCAGACTGTTTGGTTTTAAGAGAAGAAAGAAAATTAACCTCCCTGTGAGTTGTTCAAAGACTAATCTGAATCCAAACTATCAATTTCTGTCCGTGTTTTCCAGCAGAACCTGTTCAAACACAAGTTTGTTGATGTTGAGGGGTTTGTCATACGAAGAGCTCTGAAATTTATTTCTTCCTTGAGCCTTTGCTTGCAAATCTGGAATTGTCTTTTGCTCTATGTACACACTTGTGCCCTCCCCATCTTCTCCCATTTCCACCTGCCACAGTTCAGGTTATCAGCATTTCTGTACTGGGTCCCAATCTGCCACTACTCAGACATGTATTGCTCTGTCACTGTTGGTACAGCTCTGGTTTTCACATCTTCTGCTGTCGCCTTTGTCCCTTGAATGTTATCAACCATTTCTCACACTTGGCATTTGCCCGTTTGTCATGTATCTTCACTAGATGCTTGTCAAACAACAATTACCCTTCCCTTCACCTCCGAGGTTTACCCTATATCCACAATCTATCCCTCACCCCATCTTGCTTATCTCCCCTGGGGGGACACCTTGAGCCTCCTTCCAGGCTGAGCCTCAGTCTCTCCCTCCTCTTGCAGCACCTTATCTCTCACTGAGACAGGAGCCGCTGCGTCTTTGCTCTTTGGCAATGTTTTTTGGCGTCCACCAGAAGCCAGTGACACATTTCACTGTTCCCAGTGTTTGTGTCCTGCCCTTTGGTGCTCACAGATCCATTGCAGGCACAGAAGTGCTGTACACAAACACGGGGCAATACTACAATGAAGGGCTCATTTTACAGGTTGGCATGGTGTGTTAACTAATTCCAAGTGCTGAAATTGCAGTATTAAATGTAGGTTGCAACAGTAGAAATGAGCTTTATCCACAAAATCCCCAAATTTTTATATTTCCATCTGAAAACCCTTTTATGAGCTTTATTACAGCTGTTAGTACTTGTTTTAATTAAACTCATACTGCAGCATGAAGATCAGTTAACCAGTGTTCAGAGAAAATCAGTAAGCAGTTCCTATTGTATTTTACTGTCATTCTTCACATCCTGTGCTTTGGTGTACAATATGAAAATGTTGATAGAGGAGTCTATCATATCTCAGTGGATCTGATATATTCTATCTATATCTCAGGGGAGGATAATAGGGACATGAAACTTCTCACTTCTAGGCTGGTTTTCTGATTCAGTTTAGGTTCTTAAGTTTTATAAAAGTATTTGATGTCTGACTGCAGCTTGGATGTCTTCATTCAAGGAAACAGGTGGTCTTATCATCCAAAGCAGAGGATTATAAGGCCACCTCACCATTTCCAGATCCCTCTTTGTCAGTCTCAGCAAAAAAATGATTGGTTTGTAGAGCTGAAAAATGCTTGCTGCCTTCAACTATGACTTAAATCATGTCTGCATAGGAAACTAATTGAATGGGTGTTCCGTGTACAGAGCTGCTCCTGAGGGGGTTTTTGACTTTAATTCCCAAGGCTATCAGACCAGAAGAGTTGCATTAGAAAAAGAGGAAAAGAAGAATCTGGTTTTAGAGAAATGCAGCAGCACTGCCTTTTGTTGCAGTTGCTTTGAAGTGTCTCTCCATTGACATCTAGTGTCCGTACAGGAAGATCTTTAGATTCCTCATAGCCGTGCTGGCAATATTTATCTATAAATTTTTAAGGATTTTTTCCTTGTGTAGTTATTAAGAGTTGCTACTGATCATACCAGGTCAGCCAGTAGGTGAGACTGATGGTGCAAACACATCATACAAACAATCTCCCTAATCCTAACAGTGATATCAGAGACGTGCATGTATGTCTATGTTCTGAATGGCTCCAAGAACCCCTTTCAGTGCTTTGCAGTGCAAAAATATTATCCCTTTTTATTTTTTCTGTAAATACCTGTAAAATATTTTCCATCTGTATCTCTTTCCTCAGAGCATACAAGCAATTGTGAACCAATGAATATTCAATACAGATCTTATGAAGTATTGTACTTTGTAGTCAGGCATTATTCTAAATATATTTAATTAAAGAAGAGTATTTTCAATGATAGAAATATTTTTTACACTCCATTTTATCACTGAAAGATACTTAATAGAGAAGTGTCTTTATTCGTAAAATGGTGAGATTTACTTTCATACTACTAATATATACTGTAGAAATCCCAAGTTTTTCCAAAAGGATTTGTTGTTCTGCTTTTGCAAAATTTTGAACAATGGCAGTGAACAATTAATCATGTTGTTACTGTACACTTTGCTCTGTTAACTCTTCCTTTGCAGTACTTCCTCCTGCTCCTTCAGCCAGCCTGAAGTGCTTCTGTTGGGGTGTGCACAGAGTGGCGGTGCCAGAGTCACAGCCACACCATGCTTGGTCCTAGACTGATGTGAAGTCCTTCCCTACTCTGAAAACCCCCTGTACATTCATACTTGGATCATTTCCATTATTATCTGCTCACAAAGGCAGTTATTCCAAATAAATTATGTTGTGAAAGCTTAACAAGATATGTTGTCCTAATATTTGTGTTGCAGCTTCAGGAAAAGACAACTGGTTCAAGGATGCACACCAGGCACTGCCTCTGTCCATGATGGACTCTGTATATCCAGGGGGCTCATGGACTCCATCATTTCTTGGCAGTGTCTTATGATTCATCCCTTTCCAGCCTTTCCTCAATATCTCATAAGGAAAGACAAGATCTCTCTTGGATTGGTGATACCTGACATTGCAAGGTCCTGTCCTTGCCAGCTGGTGGAAGTTACTAGTGTGAAAATAATAGATCTTTGCCTTGGAACAGCAGGAAACCTGCTGAAAAAGAGCTAGAACAGCCTTGAACTTCTCCTGTGAAGGTCAGAGGAGAGTGAATCAGTATTTTCCACCATTCTGGAAAAGGAGCAGTCATCAGTTTCTAGGGACAGTTACATATTTTCCCTCTTTCTCCTTTCAGTGTTCTGTTATTTAAAAATGCTCATTACATTAACTGTCAGAGAGTCTGTGTTGAAAGAACCTGCTGAATCAATACATCCAGAATAAGAATGACAGCATCATTAAGATGTATCCCGCTTAGATTATTCATAATTTAACTATAAAGCAAAACATGTGATCATGAGTAATAAAGGAATGTGACATAAATGATTTCATTCAGAGCAGTGCATTAATGTAAGCACTGGCAAAGCTGCTGCAGCAGCAGCTGGAGCCTTTAATTGCAACTGCTTATAATTAGGGTTACAAATAGGTGTTTATGTCTGTCTTTGCCGCTCTCCTTTGGCCACCCCAACTTTTCATCACCGATAGGACTCAGTGCTTCCAGCAGCCCCAGATTTTCCCTCCATGGCGTCAATGGAAGGAGGCAGAAGGCAAGAGTATCATGTTGCTATGGCAACACATCCCACTTCCCTGGGGATCTTGTTGCCTCGGCGACATCGGGCGGGCAATGCCTGTGGATCAAATCGACTCAGAGCAGCTGCCCCCTAAAAAGCAGGACAGCTCTGGCCTCCGGTAGCGTGGGAGCCCAGAGCTTCATGGCCTGGCACGTGTAGGACCCTGCACTCACAGCAGGGTCTGGGCCAGGAGAAGGTGACCCATGTGTGTGGCCCTTCAGGTAGCGAGACGAGGCTACAGCCAAAAGGAGCTTCCCATTACCATCTAGCATTTTAAAATAAGATGGATGGCAGGAAAGCCAATGTCAGTGGGAGGAGTTTTGCTGAAGGGAGCAAATGCTGGGGCCACTGTCCTTGGTTTGTATGATCAGGACCTGCAAACATACCACAACATCAGAAGTCATTGCCTCTTGTTACACAATCCATCTGTGAAAGGAGGTGAGCTTGTACATTGATTTTAGGGCAGTCCAGTGCTGCTTTTCACTGTGTCACATCCAGTACCCAGCACCACGTAGGCAGCAGATTAAAGACCAATTTGCATAGGCAAATGCCTGTGTTAATGCTGTGAGGACAGAGCCTCCCTCCTGTGTGCCTGCAGGCACTCCAGCAACCAGCCCCAACCCACAGGAAAGCAGTGACATGATCTTAAGAGCCTCCAGATCCTTTGCCACAAGAGTGGTTTTGGATATCTGCACCAAACACCTTCTGTGGACTTCACTGGAGCCCCCTGTGTAACTGCCAGTAGGATGAGGGGGTTCAAACCTCAATGCATGGACACCAGTTATGGACATCAGTTATCCACAGCACTTGGAGAGCAATTTGAGAAGCAGGAAGATGATAAAGGACAGACAAACTTGCACAAGACAGGTAAATTCCTTGTAATTTGTCAGTTCCTATAGGAATCTCTTCTCCCTTCACACTGTTGCATTAAGAAGCCTCTTGCCTACTGTAATTAGCCCTTGAATAAACACCATCTCTGGAACACAAGCCTCTGTTGTGCTGATTTTGCGAGTTAGCAGTGCTTCACTTTTTTTTTTAAGCCTTACACTAATTATTGCAGAAGAGCAGAGCCTGCTCCAGGGAGCCTGGTATTACTTTTTGCCTCTGGAAATATTACCATATGCTGCAGAACTGTGTCTCAATGGTGTTAACATACCTGGCTTTAAGTAGATATTGTCTGTACTTGCAGCTACACCCTACTGCTTGCTCTATCCTTGTATTTCTGACATTAGCCTTATTTTCACTGAGCCATTCTGTGTGCATTTTCCACACAACATTAGCTGTTTTTCTTCTCACAATCAGAGCTATGGTTAATTGTGTTTACAAAGGATTCCTGAACCATGGGAAATGTTTCTCAGAATGTGCGGTTTTGCATCGTTTAGCCTTGAAAGGATGCTGCTTTCCCTGACCTCTTGTTGATTTTTTTCTCAATGACTCTGGTAATTGCATCAGTAGCTCTAGGAGTCAAATTTTCCTTTCACATCTAGGAAAGATCCAACCTTTCCTTACTCTTTCCCAGCTGAATCACATATCCAGTCCCTCCTGTTTTCTGTGGCTCAATCACACCAGCTTTTTTTCTGACTTCTTGTTTCACCCTTGTCCAGAATAAACTCTGCCACTTTCCTGGGACATCATTTCCACCACTCTACTTTTCTATGAAATTCTCCGTCTTTCTTCTCCTCTCCTGCATCAAATTCATTTCTTATCTTCTCCATCAGCATCCTTTACAACCAATCTTCAGTCAGGTCCATCAGTATTCATTCTGACAACATTGTCCCCAAAATTCTGACAGCATTTTGACACCATATCAAACAGATATGTCCGTGTTTTTTCCACACCTCCCCACCACAGCTGGGCAGAGCTCTCCAGAAACATCTGCAAAGGGGGTTTGGGGCACAAAGACCAGCATGGTACCAGATTCTCCCTCCTTTTGAGGCGAATCATCTGCCTGTTTCACTTATACTTAAAACCAATCTGCCTTGAGAAAGACCTTTTTTTGTTTCAGCACACTGAGAAAGTGAAAAATGACAGCCAGGAGTGCACCCCAAACCCACACATTTCAGGTTCTGATGTCACCTCAAAGCCACTCGGTCCCCACACTGATGTTCCACGTTATCTGCAGTTGTGTGTGGGGGTTCCCTTTCAAACGCACGTAAGCAATGTCAGTTCCTTGAGGTTAACCTGCAGTCATCAAGAAGCTGTAGGCAACACTCAGAGGAAAAACCTGTTTCCTCTCTCTCTTCACACCTCTTTAAAGGGAACTGGTTTTTCTGAGTCACAGCTAACACAAACCTGTTGGAAAAGATTCAGCCTAGATTTATACTACTGCTCAGAGGAACATGAAAGACCATTTAGTGTTCAAAGTATTATTTTGAATTTTTAATCAAGCCCCCTGTCTGGCTGAGCTCTGTCACGCCCTTCTTTGGATTTTGTAGAGTTTACTTCTCTTGTCATCCTGAGCAGACTTTGACGTGCAGAACACAGAGTTATTGATGAAATGAGAAGATTGCTGGCAAAGTTTGGCTCTGTCTCTTCTTTTGCAGTAGGATCTCAGTGCAGGGGATATGCAGTGCAGTAGTTCTTTTGTTCATATTTAATCATACGAGAAAGAAGAATGTAATTAAGGCCTGTCTCACTCAATCTCCTCTCTGCCTCAGAGTTTTTCAACCCTTTGAGATAAAGGAAATGGAGCTTTTTCTGACAGCAAAGTGCAGCCCAGAGAACATCAGGAGTGATTCTGCCCCCATCACTCCACAGTTTCCATTTGACAGCGTTTTCCCTCTGAGCAGTTTCCCACGTGAAGGAACACAGCCATTACAAACACAGCCATTACAACTACATTGCAAGTCCCAAATCTGATCAGAGCTGGAAGTACGGTGTTTACCCTTGGTTTTCTTTGCACCTTTGACAGCCCAGCTTGCTTCACTGTCCCCCTCAATAGCTGGCTGATTTGTCTTTATCTGAAAACACCCTTAGGCAGTTACTAGATTTGAGGATGCAGCATTGAAAGGGGTCTTGGCTCAGAAATAGCCTTTTTTTTTTCTATTTAGCTATATGAGCTGTTTATTGTCTGTTTAGCTTTGTATCTCAAGGTAAACTCACTTCTTTTGTACTCAAAACCTACCAACCCCTTTAAAGCCCAGCACAGGTTTACAAAAGAGTTGCTGCCAAAGAATCCTGAAAATTGGAAACATCTCATTGAAACGGGTGTTTCAAGCTTGCAATTTTGGTTGGCCTTGGGCTGAAATGAAACCATATCAGCAAAGACAAGAAATGACTGGAAGGGGCAGAGGAGGATGAGTCGACCCACCCAACTCCAGGCTGAGGCCTTGGGATGGGAGGTGGTCCAGGATCCTGAAGGGGAGGGATGGTGCTCAACCAGACCAAGGAGAAGCATCCCAAGCCTGAGTGAGCCCTGCCAGAGAGCTACAGAAAAATAGTCAATGAGAAGACAGTTGATTGATGAAATTGCCTGAAATGAGGAAGGAGGGAGTAGGCTCTAATATATAAACACTTTAATTGCAAAGTTGTTTATTCTGAACTGTCCTAAGGTAAGTGTTATTGCTGCTTCCCAGGCTATGTAACAGGCATAGAGACTGACAGAGAAGTTTTCCACTTAGTGGCAGGGTTATTAAATTATAAAAAAGATAAGAGTTTATCACAGAAGCAATAAGCTGCTATTCTCTCAAGACTTTGCTGCTGAACTTTAGAAGAAATACTGTGGAAATCAAAGCAGTGCTTAAAAGGGAGAAATCTGCTACAGAAAAAAATACTGATTTAAATCTTGTTTCAATTTGCAAAACTGTTTTTACCTACAGAGAGCCTTAAAACAAGGGGAAAATATATTCCAGTTGCTCAGGATCAAAATCCAAGTCTCAGACACACAAAGACTAGTCCAGAGGGAGAAGCTGCTGTAAAAAGCTCTGGCAAATGAGGGACTCAATGGGTGTGTAAAGTGAAGGGGAAAAAAGGACAAAAGAATAGAAAATGTTCTTGCAATAGCAAAAGTGCAGCTAAAACATGAGATTTGACTATGTGGGGAATAAACAAAAGGTTACATGGGAGGATTTCTTGGGAGTTAGTGAGTCTGAAGGTTGCACAGTGGCAGTGTTGGTGCTTAGAAGGAAAGCTGCAGGAAGGTTGGTTTAACTGGGAAGAGGCTATTCCCATGGTGGAAAAATACAGACACGATGAGTCCAGGAAAGACAAGGTAGAATAAAATGGAAAGGATAAAATGGAATGGAAGAAGGGGCCAGCGCTGGGTGCCCACAGTGGGAGTGTGTCCTGCTGCAGCCAAACACAAGGGGAGAGCATGGCCATGACTGGGGTCTGGGTGGGGGCAGTGGGGCCACAGCCCAGCACAGCAGGGATGCACGGGGAGCTGGTCAGGGCTCTGCTGCTCAGCATCCTGCCATTGTCATGGTCCTCCTTGTCTGCTGCAGACCTCCTTGGACCCCACCCCAGGGATGGGGCAGCCCCTTCCCTCACAGGGGTTTTCTCTATCCAAAGCAGCGCATCTGAGGCTTTAAAAACTCCCAAATAATTATTAGTTACCTTTAAACTGAGATATTTGAAGATCAAAGAAATAAACAACGAAGGCAAAAATGACAAAACTGAAAATATATTATCCTACTTCCAGAAAGTATTTGATCAAGTGCCAGACATGGAAGGTCTGCTCCAGCTGCTGTTTGCTGCAGCTTGAGCAAAGGAAAGACTTGCACTGCACTAGTGGCCTTCAGACTGAAGCTGTGTGTAAGAATAGGAAGTGATGGTATCTCATGTTAAAGGACACAGTTGCTTGCCCAGTTACCCCTATCACAGGATTCAGATTCTGCTCACAGTCAAAAGCAAATATCTTAAAATACACTTTAAACTAGGCCAGTACTTTGAGAAAGGTCAAATTCTTGTTGGAATTCTGAGCAGTATATATTTTTACAGGAAAAGACACAATAAAGAAGGAAAAATAGGGGAGGCAGCAGGCACTCACTGTATCAGCAATTCAAGTTCCGAGACTGCTGAGACAAATTCCCTCAGGGAAATGAGATTATACTTTACTTCTGACATACATAGAATAACAGATTTTTCATTCATCTCTAAATTCATATTCAAACCGATTAGGCAAGAGCTACTGGAACAGGAGGAAAATCATGACCAAAGCTTAGGAGCAGTGTTTGTTTGCCAGATGAAGTCTCAGGGAATATTCTTTTGGAAATGAATACAGCAGTCACTGGAAGAAGTTAGAGAAATTAAGGATGACTGCTCCGTGCTTTCAATAAATGGAAACTTATTTATTTATTTATTTTTATGAAGACAAGTTGCTTAAGCAATATTTAGGGCAAAGAAGTTCCTAGAGAAAAAAAAAAGAGTAATCAAGAATAAGTAAAAAATTAAATAGTAAATAAATTCTTTACATCAGAATTTTTTTAAAGTATATTTAGAATTAATTTAATTTGAGCTTCATGGCATATGACAAGAAAATCTGATCTCTTATGAAAATGGAAATCAAGTGGTAAGGATCATTATTGTCAACATTCAAGAGTATCAGTGTTTTCAGTAAGATAGTTACATATTGTAGCAAAATGTGTACTAGTGTTGTTTACTTATTTGAGAAAAACTTTTCTATTTGAGATATTTTGACATAAACAAAAAAGATGCAACAATTTATCACTGTTACATTAGTTAAATGTACAAAGAATAACAAATCTCAGAGGAAAATTAGAAAAAAACAAATTTAGAATGTCATAAGAGCGTAAGAGGTTACAGATTATGCCTTTCCAGCTGGATTCTACCAAGCATTTTAAATTTTGAAGGGCACTTGAGTTGGCGTCCTGTATGCAACAAGCTTACGTGTGAAAACAAGTCTTTTTTTCCCCCAAAATATGTCACCGCCTTCTTCACTTGAGTCTTAGAAAGTGCCGTGTCCTGCCAGAGCCAAATATCACTGCTGGATCCTGAGGGGGTCACGTCTCCCACAGGAGCTGCAGTCTGTGCTCTGGGTTTGAACACGCTGAGCCCAGGCTGGCTGTGCACAGCTGGGGCAGGGGCCAGGTCGTGCCTGTGGAGGGAGGACCTGCAGCCACATCGCCCAGAGACGTTTCTGACATTTGACACAGAAAAGGCTCTGAAGGGCTGGGGCAGAGTCCCCTCCAGGGAATTTCCTCCTTGTCCCCTCCATCATTAAATGATGCAGACAAAGTGGGTCACTGGTTGACAACACTTCAGCCAAATGTTCTGTGGATCTAAGGGTTTATGAATCTCAGAGTTATTCTTCATGTCCCATCGAAATCATCTGTGTACATAACAAAGCTGAATTTCATATTTTCATCAGCAGGTCACCCAGGGAGGGTTGGCATTGCAGTTCACCTTCACGTTCCTGAACACATACATCCCCGGATATTGGTGACTTTGGAAAGATCTTTCTCTTAAAAGGTAAATCGTAGGAAATTTCAGAAGTGACATACAATTGCCAAAGGATCTTACTTGGGAAAATACTTGTGGGCAAACATTTAACAGTTTTCAAGGCTCCTAGCAATCATGTTTCAGGGAGTGTAAAACAGCCATGTGACTAATGTGATTAGCTGCTCTGTCAGCAAGTAAAACTACACATGAAAATCTAGATGAGCCTCTTCCATGGACACCTCACTTCAAGATCTTACCATTATTCTCAGCAGAGCTTTAGCAGGTGAGTTGAAGTGTGAATAAAAGGGACACAAAGCAAGAAGGAAATACCCTAAATACAGCAGGCTGGACACTGTCAGTTTTGCCATCACCAGCAACAGTCAGGATGGAGAAAGGCCAGGCAGTCTTTTGTTTAGAAAAACAGTGCTTGTTTATTGATGGTGTAAATGTTGCTAAGCAATATGGATTAATTTAAACCCCTCATCCTTTCCCAACGTGTACACCACCTTTAGCAAAGAATGCTCTGTGAATATAGTAAAAGTTGGGGGGGTTATTCCAGATCAGTCAAATTTAATTATAGAAGAACCTATAGAAGACAGATTTTCAGCCAGCTACTCAATAAAGAAACTTTTAAGCATATTTAGAAATCAATACCCATTTTATTAACCAGATGTGCCAGTGCCCAGAGGAAAATAATAGAGTGGAATAGAAAATATCGATATGGCTGATAGAAACTATTATCTTTTCATTGAAAAATGGCATGTAGAAGAAATACAAAATAGGGGAGAAGGCATTATATCAGAATAGGTTAAATAAGACTTCAGCTTGGAAAAGAACCCAAAGGAGAAGGGCCCATAAAGTTAAAAACTATTTCAGGAAAGATGGAGGGGAACAATTTGTTATTATTTCTCACAAGACAAGATTTAAGCAACATCAGTGAAACCATTCAGCCAATCTGAAACAAAGCAGCACATAATTAAACAGTGCCCACTCACTGCCATCAGATACCGGAGAGGCCAAACCCAGAAAGGTGTCTGGAAGGTAATTGTATTGAAAACCAAGCCTAGAGCTCTGGGTGTGGATGGATACAGGCTCCAGCCCAGTAAATGACAGTCTGTGGCAGATGCTGGTGGCAGCATCCTGGGGAGGTACAGCTGGGTGCTTTGTGCCCCCTGCTCTCCCCACTGCAGGCAGAGCTTTGGGCTGAGAGACCCTCGGTCTGAGGCCCGTTCTTAGTGACACAGCCTGCTTTTATCTTTTCCAGAAAGAGTACCCTTAGCTGTATTAAACTCTGTTTGCTGAGGGAGCGAGGCAAAGGAGCCGTGCTTCACAACCCGGTTCCCTTTGGGACAGTTCTCTACAGACATTCTCACCCACGCCTGTGCCCGGAGTAGGAGCATGGAACGAAGCAGGGGGAGAGAGGAGAGGTCAGCACAGACCCGTCCCTGGGAAGGGCTGCCTTCCTGGGAAGGGCTGCTCTCGCAAAGCAGCAGGCAGCTCTGGCATCTCTGGACATGCCCACACTGGAGGGCAGGACAGCTGCACGTTGCATTTTGGGAGCATTAATGAGAGAAATGCCAGGAACAGTCTGTGCTTTTGGGGCAAACGGCGTGTGGATGCTTCATCCTCTGAGCTGGACCCATAGGGAGGAAAATGGGGAAACTCCCAACAATTTGTCATCAGCACCTAAGAGAATTCATCCACATCACAAGGAATTGCTCATGTCGGGGGAGACAGACATTTCACGCCAGTGCCATGTCGCCGTGCCTCATCCATTATCCCTGGCAGGCACAGAAGCACTCCCAGGTGCCTCCCCAGCCCAGGGAAACTGAACTTCGTTGTCCGATGAAGTTTTGCTGCATGGAGGCGGGCTGGGGGGGATCTGGGACAGTGTTCCACCTGGAGCGGATGGGCAGTGGGCAGGCACAGCGATCGGGAGGAGTACCCAGGGCTCTGCCCACGTACATTCCCCATCTCGGCAGCAGCAAATGCCGGCCCGTTTCCTGGGATGCTGGCAGAGCAAGAGGAGACCCTGCTCCGGCCTCCTGCCCACCGCAGCTTCAGGCTCCTTCCCAGGAGAAGCTCTGCGGCAGGAGCCAGGGCTCACCCCCGCAGGAGCTGGCCGTGCCTCGCAGCTGAGCACGCCTGCTCCGATGGGGAGATGGATGGTGGGGCTGGGAGAACAGCGAGTTCCCTCCGCCGAGTGATCTCCTGCCATCGACTGCCAGATCCTGAACTTTGGCTCCGGCCAGCAGGCAGTAAACGAAGCAGATAATTGCCTGGCAGTGAGTGATAGGGAGTCAAGGGTGAGCGGGCAGGGAGGGGCGGGGGATGAGCGGGAGGATTATGTTTCAGAGGGAAGTATTTTTTTAGGATTTGTCTATGCAGGCATTCAAGAGCTTTTCTGAATCACATGGGCTTAGCCCCAGGAGAAGGAGGACTTGCTGTAATTTTACACCTTTTCAGCATTTCAGCTGGTTCTGCTGAAATCTGCATAGGGATTAAAGATGGGAAGGGACAGAGAATTTATTTCCTTGCCTTTCATCTCCAGGACAAACATTCAAAGCTAAATCAGTTTAGAATTTTTTGATGGCATGAGTGGAGAGAAAAAGGAGCCAGCAGCTGACAGTAATAAATAACTATTAGGAAACAGTATTAGGAAATAGTACCAAGGAGAAATGTCGCTGCTGGGATATGCTTTCAGCCTTGGGGAATCCATATCCAGGCAGCTCAACATTTACTTTAGTATCCAGAGCTTGTGTGCAACTTCTCTCAGGCCCAGAGCAGCAGCAGCGCTGAGGGAGAAGCCTGAGCTCAGGTCTCCAATGAAGAAGGGAAGTCAGCTCATTGCACAGACAAACATCTCAAACTTCCACCCTCCGTGCCAAGGGTTAGCAACAGCACTGTGTCCTTCAGCAAACTGACATGCAAACTGTCACCTGCAAAGGGAAGTGGTGCTTATCTATGGCCTATTGCTAAAACTTTGATACTGATCTTTATGGCCATGCTTCTAGTAAGCCTAGGGACAGCCTGTGCATCATAAACTGCTGAAACAGATCTGTCTGAGCTGAAACTGAACTGTCTGAGCTTAAACTGAACTGTCTGAACTTAAACTAGTGTCTGAATTCAGAGACACGTTAGTAAAAATCCCATCCAATGTCCCCTTAAAGTTTACGTTTTTACCAGGTTTGAGATACACTTGCAGAACTATTCTAATCCGTTGAGGTAATGGAAAATGTCTTCAGTTTTATACACAAATCTCCTTAAATTAGAAATGATTTTCCATTTCAAGCATCCAGCATCAGGCAGCCTGTTTCTCCCCTTCAGTGGACAGCTTTCTCAGGGCAGGGTCTGCTGGGCAGAAAGACAAAGTGCGGTGTAAAATGGCATCAGACAGAGCCATGTCCAGAGCCTGACGTTGTGAATGAGCACAGCCGCCTGTGATCTGATCACCCAAAAGGCATCCTGGGGAGCAGAGAAGAGGCAGGAATCCCAGCAATCCCTACACCCACCCTCCTGGGAAGCCCCCGGCTGCAAGGCAGGCATCTCCCTGCCATCATCTGAGTCAGGAGCAAAAGTCCCCAGGATGCAGCTGCCAGGGCAGCCGGATCTATTTTCAGCTGGGATAGTTGGGCAGCGCCATCGAAGCCCTTCAGTGCAGAGCACACCCGGTGCCACTGTCACAGTGCCACAGCATGCATGGCTTCCTGCCACTGACTCAGCAGGCATTTTAGCCTGTGGCCTGGACAAGCCAGTAGTGCAGTCACACATTAAGGTTGGAAGCAGGATGTCATGAGGAGAAGAACATGGGCCACCAATGTGCCGTTGTGGCAAAGAAGGCCGCCAGCCTGCTGGGCTGCTTTAGGAAGAGCTTTGTCACCAGGCCTGGGGAGATGAACCTTCCCTGCTCTCAATGCTGGTGATGCCACAGCTGGAGTGCAGGGTCCAGTTTGGGGCTCCCCAGTACAGGAGAGGCATTGACGTACCAGAGCAGTCCAGTGAGCACTGCAGAGACGGTGAATATGAGGAGATATGGAGATATATCTCCATATATGCAATATGAGGAGACCAGGAGAGATGGAATTGTTCAGCCTGGAGGAGGCTTCATGAGGAAGCCTCATACACACTGATGTGTATGGATCCCTGATAGGAGAAGGTGTAGAAGATGGAGCCAGGCTCTTCTCAGTGGGATCTAGTGACACTGAAATACATGAAGTTCCTCTTAGACATAAGAGAAAACTTGGTTTTCTGTGAAGCTGGAACTGGTTGCCCCAAGAGGCTGTGAAGTTTCTATCCTTGAAGATATTAAGAACCCAACTGAATATGGTCCTGGGCAACCTGCTCTAGCAAGTCCTGCTTTGAGCAGAAGGGCTGGACTGGGCTGTGTCCAGAGATGCCTTCCAGCCTCAACTGCTCTGTCATCCTGTGAACCGTGTGGTGGCGAAAACCACTTTGCTCAGGCTGTGTGCAAGGCTGGTCTCTCACCTGCACAAACAGGATATCGACATAGGAGTCCTCTTACCCAAGAGGCAGCAGATAATAAGGACAATGTAGAAATGGAAAACTGAACCAATGCAGGCCAGCTGGGCACATGCAAAGCTATAGGTGGTGCTGTGTCCTAGTGTATGTTGTTATTTGAAGGTACACGGCCAGCCCACCCTCCTCTGTGCAGATCCCACAGAACTAGTCAGGGTTTGCCCATAATTTTGTAAAAACATCAGCCAAACTGACAAAGATCAGATTTGAGGCCTGTCTCTTCCTCTGCCAAAGAGTGTCCAGCAGCAGATGCTTACAGAAATAACACAAGAAATAAAACACTCGTTGTGCCTTCCCTAGCACACCCTCCAAACCCCATCAACCAGCAGTTCAGGGACATCCTGTGCCAAGGCTTTGCAGCCCTATCAGTTTTCAGTAGATCTTGATGAACTGTGATTTTTTTTTTTTTTTTGCATTCTGTTTAAATATTGCTTGAGCTCCTCACTGGATGTCTTGTCCCGTGAGAAATATGAGTAAATGCACCCTCTTGACATTGCTCACCATTTGTAAGATCTACCTTGCAATGTCCTTTTCCAAACTGGAGAGTCTGTGCCATATGTCACTCCCACAGGCACCTTCCTTTAATCAGGCAAATTTGATCAAGACTGACTTGTCAGGGGTGTTCCAAGGACCTTTCTGTCACTATAGCAATGCTGACTGTGCACAAAAGCCACTTGCACACAATGGGCAGAGAAATGCAAGCACAGAAGATTTATCTGTCAGGGATTACTTCTGGAATACTTCCAGACACCTCAAATCACCACTGGAAAAATCACTTGCATCAAAGCAGAGGGGCCAGGAGGATATACAGCACAAGCAGCTTGGGGCATTCTATGCTGATTTTGATATAGCAAACCCAGATGTTATCAGTACAAGGAGCATGAACAAAAATATCATTGGTATCACTTGCTGGCACCAGTGTACCAGCTGCTACTGTGTGCCCTTAAACTGCAGATACACTGCCTGAATACCCACAAGAACCTGGGCAATTAGAAAATAACATTTGAATGCAAATCTGGGCCTCTGAAAGCAAAAGAGTCCTCAGGGTATAGGAAATTATGCCTGTGTTAAAATCCTTCTCTCTTTCTGAGGCTGCACACATTAGAGGCAAGGAATTGGCAAATTTTGTATGGCAGAATCTTTAGAAGCATGAGCAGCTTTTAAAGTATTTCCAGGGTGCCTGGGTTTCAGTTTTTGAATAAGCAACCAGATGTGTCTGATGAGCCTTTGCAAAGCTCTTCTTCTCCTGCCACTGCTGTTGGAAAGCAGCCCCTCATTCGTGATTGTCTTCTGCCATATTTTACTTAGCTTAAAAACACCAAATGAAATCAACCATGGTAAACAGCAGAATGTTATCATGCAAAATACAAAGCTCTGCAAAAACCTTGGAGTGGGGAGAATGTAGAATATAATTAGGATAAGTCAGGATCTGAAATGTTTAAGAAAAAAGTATTAAAAGGGATAGTTGGCAGAAGGAAAAGAGTCTACAGTTACTAGTAACAACTGAAGTAGTAGAGAGTGAAGGGAATATTTCAGTCTTCCAGAGAAAGTACTGCTTAAGACTGGTGAGGCTCAGCTGGTGACAGCAGAGCCAAGGTGAGGTCCTGAGCACCAGGCCAGAGGCCAGTACACAGACTGAGAGTGGGCTCCTTGCTGCTCAAGTGCAGGAGCTGTGCTTATAAACCCAGAAGCTCCATCTGGGGCATTACTAGTCCCTGATTTGGGCTTCAAGAATTTTATGTTTTTCACAATCTGCAGCACTTAGGTTTGCTAGGACTGGGATGGGAGGGAGCACTAACCATAGTGCACAGCTCATGACCAAGCCTTGGGCATCTCAGCCTTCCTCTGCTTCAGCTCTTCCCAGCTTTCTGGGAGCTTAGGAGGTCAACAGGATGCAGTTGACAGGGCAGCTGGAGCATGCAGCTTTAGGCATCACTGTCTGGAATTTTATGAAAGAATATGCACTTCTGTCCCTCCCACGAAGTGTCAGTATTTCTGGAGCACATAAACAGAATTGAAAATAAGATTCAGCTTTATAGCACTTCTTAAAATTGGAAGTTGCTTCTAAGTACCACAGCCCCAGGATGGAAATCAGAAAGAGGCCAGAGCAGCCACCAAAGCCATACAGCATTTGGTGGTGAGGCAGCACAGAGCCATCAGAGCAGACCTGATCTGCTTGAAACTAGCTGGGATTTAGCCTCAGTAAACCCAGAACAGTGTTTAAAACCATATGAGAGGTTCATATCCTGTAATCACTTCTCCAAACCAGTACTAACTCAGCATCCACAGTCAGTATTGCATTAGTCTGAGCAGGAACAGCAGCTCCTGAGCGCTGAGGAACGGGGAAGGCCCATGGTGGGTACGGCAGCAGTGAGAATGTGGAGGCAGCTCCGTGTGACTGGAATTTTCCCACACCAGGGGCCACCCCTCCTCCCCTGTAAAACACAAGAGGTGGACTCTGGGGAAGGCAGGTTCCCTTCTGGTCTTCCCAAAGAATTGGGAAGGAAAGTGTGATTCGAGACTTCTCAGCAGCACAGAGTGGGAAGTTTTTAGGGCTGCCCGTGCCTGTGGAAAGCGAAGGTGAAGGCTGTGTCCTCGTGGTACAGGTCAACAGACCACGCCAAGTACTTTCCACAGAGTATGTGTTATTTGTTCCAAGATGTGTTATTCAGTGTGTTGCTTTATAGTTAAAAACTTGCATCCACAACGCAGCACCTAACAGGACTTGTACAACAATATGCCAAATGCAGAATATTCTTTTCCACAGCTCATGTCAGAAATTGAAAAGCTAAAATGCAAGGGGTTAGCAATCAAAGATAGCACAGCACAACTTAATTTCCAATGAATCTCAGAATTAAGAATTGAAAACTTTTGCAAAACCGAGCATGCATGACCATGAAAAAAGTAAATGAACCAAGGCACACATTCTAGCCAAGCAGCAGCTATTTTTATTGAGTTCCAATAACACTGTGTCACAACCAAAAGAAATTAAAAGTTGCTTTTTGCGTCTCAGTATTAGACATTACTCAAATGAAAATGTGATTATGTTTAATAATAGTACGAGAAAACCAAGGAACAGGAGAAAGAATAAAGTTAGACAAGACTGCACAGCCAGCATCCTTTTCATGTGTTCCCCTTGTGTCAGAGAAATTCAGTTCTTGGAAGTGCTGTTAAATTTTCTCACATCAATGTCAGGGATTGAATCCCAGGACACAGTATTTGATGAATCAAATATATCACAGATTGCTATGAGCCATACTGTACTTTTGAAATCACATTTGGGCTCTCTTCAGTGGGACAGAAAGGGATTTGAGAGAAAAGTTCAGGTTAATCAAACACATTTCCCCACTGGCTCCCTCAGTAAAGCTTAGCTCAAATGTTAAACATAATGCATTTTTGTCCTAGTTCCACAGAAAAGATCAGCATGCAAGACCTGATATGGTACCTGCAACACCCCTCAACCCACTGAAACGTAGCTCTGGCCTCCCCTGCTGAGCTGTGTTTGCTGCTGTACACGCACAGAAGATTAAAACCAGTGTTAACACAGAAACAGCCACAACTGAAAAACTACAGGATTTGAGAACATTGTCTGACATTGCTTGCAGACACGACCATGTGCAGCTGCTGACTTATGCCCTGAGAGTTAAGTACATGCTGCCAATTATTTTAAGGAAGTTTTTCAGCATTAATAGCTACATGTTTCTTCAGTAAATAAAGAATTACATTTTAAGATGTGTCCCCTTCTTCCATGAGGAAGTACTTAAGGTAGGGTGTGTGACAGTGACAGCTGTCTGTTAGCAGCGTTACTGCTGTGGTTGGCTCAGAGGATTTGTCACCCCTAACTCCTCACCAACTCTGTGTCACAGATACAGCTTGCATTTCTGACTGGCACATAGCACCACCTAAAGAATGTGAGGAAGGCAGAAAGGTATTAGGCAAACAATAATTCCTGAAACATTAAGTGATCATTCATTTATTCCTTTGAGGCAGACTTGCGCTCTCTTCCTTCTCCTCTCGCTTCCAGACTTCCTAGTCTTCATAGACCAGGTGCAACCCAGTTAAGAAACTTCATAGCAACTTCAAAACCAAGAAAACATGCCTGGAAAAGAGAACACAGAACAAATAAGGATTCTAAAAATCTGTTTCAAACAGGGCTTTTGAAATGCTGCACTATGAACACCTAACATGGTTTATATGGAAGGAGGAAGAGGACAAAAAAGGTCTTCAACCAGAAGCAAGAATTCTACTGTATCCCTCCACACAAAGGCAGAACTTTGGCTCTGTTAGGCTCATTATTTATTGAAGAGGAAGAGAGTCCAAACTTATTCCATCTTCTACAGTTGGATGTACAACCAGTAGAGAAAAACTATCAGAGAAAGTCAACAAAGAGCTTTCATGAGAAGTTTTGAATAATGATTTACTTGTTGCTCCTAGATTAAAGTACAGTTTTAGAATCTGGACACCAACAGTCAAAAGTACCTGCAGTGACAAGAACCTCACTGAAATGGTACAAGAATAAACAGGCAGTCATGTCCTCTCCAGACTGCAAACACTCACTGTGAGCAGCCACGTCCCCAAATCCCATCTGGAATCACAACATACTCACCGCGTTAGCAGGAAAGGCCCTGATCATCACAGCTGTGAACCCCTTGTACAGAGATGCAACTCCTTCCTCTCTGATGAGTTCCCTTAGCACATCTCTAAAGCCATTTGGGTATTTTCCTTCAGGAGCTGAAAGGGATGCACAAGGCATTAGCCCAGATGTGTGGCAGTGACAAGGGCTGAAGGATGTGCCATGTGTAACAGCCCAGGATTTTCAACAGGCTCACACTGCTATAGCAAACAAACAAGACAGCTCAGTAAAGGCTCAGTGAACAGAAGCTAGGTGCTCACCATCACCAAAGAATTTACATCATCAAGTCATTGCAAGCAGGGAAGAAAGGAGAACAACTTTTGTCAGGGTTGAAGTCTGAGCTGTTATTTGCACTGCTGATCACAGCTCTCCTAAGAGCTGCACTTAGGTGATAGGAATGTCAGATATAAAAACTGATGAAACTGGTTAATAAGAAAATGATCCTATCACATGTCCCAGCCAAGAACAGCAACAGACTTCAAATGAAAAGCACAGGATGTTCTAATGCTGATGTTACATGGATTTCCCGAGGTGTTTTTTAAAACCTCTTCTACTCAAAAAACAATTTCTTCCTTCTCCTGACACTGCCCTGGGAAATATTGCTTCTGCCACTCCTCCAAAGAGGTAATCCACAGATCAGCCCAGTTAAACAGAACCACCATGGACCCACATCACCCACACAGCAGCACTAGGGACTGGCTCAGTGGAACAAGAATAAAGCTGTGATGTGTTTCCCTCTTGGCCTTGGTATGGTACAAACAACCACAGCAGCCATTGCTCAGAGAAAAAGAAAGTAAGTTTCCTGCACTGATTATCATGATTTGTGAAAAGAATGAAAAATGGTCACTGTCCAGTGGAGAGTTGAGTCCACAGAGACGATGGGGAGCCTTAACAAAAATATTCATTGACAGGACTGGCAGAGAAACCAATGAAAAACCTGTCAAACTCTGCTGAAGCACAAGGCCTGGGGCCATCTTCACTGTAATTAGGCCACAGACATTAAAGAGCAGAGCTGCCTGTCCAAAAGCAATGCTCTCAGCAAGTCACACCCTATTACTATAAACTGCAGATAGCACAGGCTACAATTTATACAACTATGTCTGAAGTGAAATAACAAAACCTCTCAAAGAATTACATTTGTAATAAAACAGCTATGACAATTCTGTTATGAGTTCTATGCTTAGGTTTCAAATCAGGTACCTCAAATCAGGATCAGAGAGGCAGAAACAGAGCAGTGCAGCCTGATGTGCCAAAAATTTGTGAGGAAACCAACTAGAATGCTAGGAACACCCTCGAGTTTTTCATGCACTTGTCTCAAGCAGTGCTCAAGACATGATTCCTCCCAGAAGGCATCTTCCATCACTGCCCAGCCCATTCCCAGGAGCACCACACTGAGTGTGGCTGTGACACACTGGAATGCAACTCACCGGTCTGGAAACGGGATTTCAGCACATCTGGTGGAATGGCAACTACCCAGTTGAAGATCCCAGCCAGGCCCCCAGCAAAAAGGATCCTAGGCACACTGAGGTCACTCACACTGTGGCAGGATCAGAGTGGGGTGGGAGGAAAAAGTAAAAAAAAAAAAGACAAAAAAAGGAAAAAAAAGTCAAACTCATTGTTTTGACTACGGTGACAATCCAAAAGCCTGGCTGGCAGCCAGAAGGCAGCACAATGCTGCAGAGACAGAGTGCAGTATCTGAGCAACCTTCCCAAGATGGACCAACTCTACCCTAAAGATTCAATTTTTTTTATTCAGCAGCACACACACACATGCTCCGGGGGAAAAAAAACCCCAAGCCATCCAACCAACCAAACCCCCACAGAAAATGCAACAAAGCCCCCCAGCATTTTGTACACATACAGGGTTGAAAGTGAAGAGACCTACTTTAAGTATTCCTTGCTTGGCTAACAAGATCCAAACTGGAAGCTGAGAGAAACTCAGAGTATTATTTTAATTTTCAGTTAACCCCAGACCAAAACAACTTAACTCACAAGATGAGCAATCATTTTTGGTTTTTTTTAAATTTGTTTAGATACTGCTCTAAATCTCTTTGTAACTGGGGAGATTAATCAGCAGTGTCTGGGAAGTTCAGAAAGTGATGACTGTGAGATTTCACTGACCTCTTTCCCTCAGGAGTCAGAATGTTTTTCAGCCACTCGTACGTCATGAAGTACATTCCACTGGCCGGGACGTCTGGTGGGTAAACAACAAAGGCTGTGAGGAGTGGGAAACCAAAGGAAGCCCAGAGGCACACCAGCCCCATGCCAACACAGCAACACCACTAAGTACATCCAGATTCCTTTTCTGAATCTCTTCTACAAACAAAATAAAAATCTGCTGCTGCCCTAGACATAGGAGTCTGAACTTTCCCATGGAGAGCAGGTGCTAAAGGCGAGAACTGGGAAAATAACGTTTCTGTCAGCAGCCTTTCAAACCAGACTGTAACCTGGTTACATGACACTAATGATGAGGGAGCTCTAAACTGTCCATATTGCTGCACAGCACATCACAGCAGCACAGGAACTTCATGAATTTTGTACACTATTAGTTCTAATGATTCTACTTGAGGATTTTTTTTCTGCAGTTGATAGGTCTTGTTGTGGTTTTCTTTTAAGCTACTCCCACAGCCTATTCTTAACCCATACCTAAACCAGAGAACCATCCCCTATCTAGGGACACTGCCAGAGTTACACTGCAGACTGCTACACTTGTGTGAGAAGCAGAGGGTTGAACAAAGTCCTAAACTGAAGTAACAAAATATAGAAATTTCAGCTTTTCAAAGGGGGATTACTGAAATACGTAAAGGATTCTGGGTCTGGCACAATTACTTAGTTGTTGTTGTATTGAGAGAGGGGTCATGACATCCCAGTCCAAAATAACCCAGACTCAAAAGGGTAGAAAGCGTAACTGCTGCCACCACATATTTTAAAGCAGCCAATATTATACAGCAACAGTCACAGACAGGCACAATCCTTCTCTCAAGGAGAAAAAAAAGAAAAAAAGAAGAAAATAATTTTAAAAAAAAGCCCACTTCTGTATTTTTCTCTTCTCTTTGTTCTCTCTGCTCCTCTCCTGAAGTCTCTCATTCCTCTTGGCTTCTCAGATCTTAATTACTTCCTATATCCCTCTGATCCTTGTCATCTAATCTCTTCCTCACTCACTGAGAATCTCATGTTTATTTCTCAGGCCCTTTGAGGCACTGGAGTAGCTCTGCAGACTGAAAAAAAAAAAAAAAAAAAAAGGAAAATGGGTGACACAGGCCCTCCAATTGGCTAAAGGAACAGTGAGATCTCCCATACTGTGTCAGACTTCTTATCCTGCAGACCCCCTGCAGCAGGGACCAGGACAGCCCCATCCCTTACCTCTCATGAGGGTCAGCACCGTCCCCTTGTACACGCCCCGGATCCCAGCCTCGCGGTACAGCTGCTTGGCACAGTCCAGGGAGCCACTGTACTTGGTTTCACCTGTAGCTGCCTGGATCTGCAGGATTAAAGTGAGAGTTTCTGACCAGGGAAGGTTTCTGGTCAATGCAGAATCATTCAGCCAAGGGTTAAAAAGCCACACATGTGTTTCCAGAGAGGAAGGAGCACACGCTCCTGCCTAGGGAACCTCTGCCTCACTTCCTCAAGCAGCTCTCACATTGAAGCTGAGGCTGTGGTTACTGTTCCACGCAGAGGAGAAATTCTCCTTTAGTTTTCCACAGTGTAAGTTTGAAACAACTCGAGTCAGTTAGGTAATTCCACACTGACAAAAAGTAGTCTTCAAATAGTTCAGTGAAATTCAAACCATTTGTATGTGTATAAAAGCTCCCATGATAATATCCTGTCTGTCAGAACTAACATGTGACCACCCATCACCATATTAACAGAGTTCAACACAGTCTGAAACAAGCAGAGCTTCCCACACCTGCTAAAGATGTCATTTCATTTGTTCAGGTTTACGTTTTCCAACAATACTTTAAAACCCCCGCAGGAGGTGCAGAGCTAGCAGCCACCCAAATGTCAGAACACTGTTTTGAAATGAATTCCTTAGCTCTGCATGGGGAACTGTCAAAGTAACAGAACTTCTTTACACTAGAAAGAGGCTCATGATCTTGCAGGCTTACACTTTTTTTTTTTTTAGGGAAAGTTTCATTCAGAAAAAACTGACTTTTCCATACTTTGAAGTGGACTGAGGCATCCACGGATGCCTCATATGATGCCTCAAAGCATAAGGCTTGTGCTCTGTAAAATGAATAGAGCAATTAATGCTGTGTGTACTTATACTGCCATGGTGAGTTTGTTTAATGCTTCTTCGTGACACAGCTGCATTAAATGACAGTTGTCTCAGTCCTGTCAAAAAACAGAACAGAGTAAATGCACTAACCAAAGAAATTCCTGCTATGGAAAGACAAGACCCCTAAAATTAAATTCCCATCACCACCATCCAATGCCTTACCTGCAAAAGGCACTTGATTCTCTCTCCTGGAGCCATGATTACTGTTGTGAACACTCCTGACAACATGCCAGCAGCAAACAGCTGAGGATATCTGCCCCAAGGAAACAGAAGAGACCCTAACACAACACAGCACACAGGAAACAAAGGGCAGAAAGACTCCTGCATCACCAGATTATGCTGTTCCACATGAACACAACAGTGGAACTTGAAATGCATCCACTGCTTTCGATCAGTGCAGAAGTGCTTTGTCTATGCACAATTAGAGCTAAACATTTAAGATCTCTAGGACTCAAAACACTGGTTCCTACAGCAACCACAACTCAGCTCTTCATATCCATTCTATTTGCTAATATTCCTTCTACTTGTATTTTTTGCTATCGCACTCCCCATTAATTTTCATTCCCAACAGTCTCTTCCTCCTCCAGTCTCCCATACTCTCTCAGTGACCCCAGATTCCACACATATTCCTGCTTGTGCAGCCAGAAGCCTCCTTTCCATAACCTCTCACTCCCTCACTCCTTCAGTCTCTGCCATAGTCGAGTCTGTCCTACCAACCTGCCATTATCTCACACATTCTGCACCTGCTTTCACGTGGCAAAGTATCCATGACAAAAATCCCTTAAACAAGCTGAATTTCTCCATCACACAACAGCCTCCTGCTACCTTCCCTAGTAAGATGACCTAACATCTCAATTTAATCAAATTCCACACCTCCTGCTTCTCTCCACTTGCTCAAGAGATGGCATTCTATTCCAATTCTTACACCTTTCTCTACTAAAATTCCCATGATATCTTCCAGACCACTCAGACCTCCCTCACCACTCCACATGCACCTCCTGCTTAAACTAAGCTTTGAGATTTTTAGCTCACCTTGGGATTATGCAGCCCCAGGAAAGGCAGGATAGACTCCTCAGGTTTCTCTCCATCTTCTTCCTTCCACAACTTCCCTTCACAATCAGCATGGGGAACCACAACCATCCTGCCTGCCTCTAGACCCATAACCAAAGCACTAGGAGTCTGACCTTTATTTTTGGGTCTCATGTCCCAAGCACACTGTACCTTCAGTGTGTCAGGTCTGCACACAGAAAAGCACAGCTGGGCACAGTGACAGTACACACACTGTTTGTTCTTTTCCACTGCTCTGCTTGAGAGGAATTCTACATAAAGGCTCAAAAAACTACACTGTCCTTTTCCAGCTTGCTCCTTAAAACTTCCTGTTGGTACCATGTGTATGAAACACAAGGCATTGAAGCCATCAGGCTTCAGGGAATAAGTTCATGGTGCATTTGTTGTTCAGTCCCTACTGTTCCCCTGGTCTTTCCCTTCAGTCTTGCCTGCATGGGGACACTGCCATGGTATAACAGAGGGTACGTGAGCAGCTCCCCAGCACCTCAGCACTGCTTCCCTCTGGGAGCTGTGCTTGCAGTGGCTCATGTTGCAGGGCCAGCTGTGCTCACACGAGCCCTGTGTAGGCAAGGCTGCAACAGAAACCAAAACACCCCACCACAGCTGGCTCCACACAATGGGCTCCTGCTTTCTGACAGAGCTCCTACCTAGCAGACAAATAATGGGATAAAATGTTGCTAAGCTACAGCCCAGTCCCTATAGAACTGTAAATCACAGCTCAGCAAACCCATTACAGGAGTACTTTAAGGGTGGGGGGCTTTCTTCATGCACAGGTTGGCTTGTAGAGAGCCACACCAAGTTTTCTCAGCTTCCTATTGCTGCTCCTGAAGGTCAGACATGCCTAAGAGGAGGGCTGCTCATAAACACCTCTTTTCATAAATAATAATAAAACATTTTTATGGCTGTTTTCATATCCTAATGAAGGGACACAGGAAGACTCATAACTAACAGGAGAAAGAGAATCAGGGCTGTGAATGTTGTCAAGACTGCTTGACCATGAATTTACTGCTCCCATAGTTTCTGTTAATAGCAAGACTGTTGGCAGGCAATCATTATATAACTCTCACTGTACTCATCTAAACCGGAATTGTTCCTTAATGGCTCCTTCTTGCGTAGAAAGGGAATTGCATCGCACCTGCCCACACAATGTCTGTTTTTAGCCTGTGCTATCAGCCCCACGCTTCCAGAAGCATTAAAACATGAGGGTTTTATTTTTTAGAACTGTATTTATAGCCTAGGAGAAGACACAAATTTACGCCACAACTCAACGTGTGACAATACAGGAACAGCCTCAGGACGCCTTTCCCAACCATCTGATTAACCAGGAACTCACGTCAAAACATCATCAGGTTTTCTCTGCTGGAGTCTTTTTCCCAAACCAAATCCAAAGAAGCACACAGCATACATGGGTGTCACTCCAATGATAGGAGCTGCCATTCCTCTATATAAGCCTCGGACTCCCTGCAAGAAACATTATCACAGAAATTAGTTGGTTTGGCATAAACGTTGCACATATTTCAACTTGTTGAGAAGAGACAGGTGACAATCCAGGATAGGATCCATCTAACAGTCAAATTGATCAGAGGACTAAAGGGTTTTTTGTTCATTTGCAGTTATACATGTTTAGCTGAAGCTCAGGGACTGCTGCAGAGGCAAGTTATCCTTTCTGGGAAACACAGGCACCACAAATGCCCTTCCATAACAATACTCATCACCTGCATGTACATCTCAAGTACGAGGAAGTGAAGTTAAAATCCACCTGAATAAGAGCCTTAATAGATTATGTCAAGAGAGAACACTCTCAGCTACACACAGAAATGCGCCTGTGTTTTACTGGTAACTTGTTAAATGCAGTGCTGTAAAATCCTGACACTGAACTTGAGAATGCTGAAACAAATTCAATCTTTGACTAAAGGAACAGCCAGGGAGAGGAACCTGAATTCCTTCACTCCCCACATGAATTCACTTTGGAACAGGTTCAAGAGCAAATTATTTTTTGTTTCCTACCCTAAGTCAAAACTTTTTTCCCACACAACATCACATTCCTGATGTTTCCCTTTATGGACTGCACATATGAAAAAATTCTAATGCAGACCCCAGCAGCTGTATTTATTTAATTTATCTTGCCTTTAAATTGAACTTTTTTTCAATGAAAAGGATAGTTATCTTCTAGATAAAGGCTAGACACATAAATAAAATATTTTCTGGTCTGTGCACCCCTTTCTTCCCCCTGCTCCAATAAACCAGTGCATCCCAGTACATGCTGAAGTCTTACCGGCACAACTGGCTCTGCCATGAAATTGCACCTGGTTGAGAGATCAGCCACTGCTGCTCAACCTCCCCATGAGCAATGGGAAGCAAAAAACCTCTCTTGGCAGAGGTTTAATAGTTTTCCTTAGAGAAATGGATGAGTATTGAGTAGGTGTAGAGAAGCAGCACAGCTTTTGAACTTCCCATCACAAGGCTATTATTATGGCTCAGCTCTGACGTCCGTGCTGCAGCAGGGGTGTTAAAAACTGCCAGGGATTCAGAGCTGGCACAGCATTCCAGTCCTTTGTGGGAGAGACCAGGGAAACAAGATTTGCTTTGGTTATATAACAACCTGTTAATACCACAATGGAAGTGGGTTTCAGATTTGAGGCAGATCTTTCATTTAACAGGGAGCTACCTAACGAGATCCAGCAGTTAGAAAAGAGACTTCAAGCAAGCAGAAGAACAGTTGTGCTTTACAGCCATTGTTTCCAAATGGTAAAGAGCTGCTGAGAAAACTTAAAAAGCAGAAAACTGGAGTGTCTGTCACTTAAAGACTTTAAATCAAGACTGTGTGCCTTTCTAAAAACAAAACAGACTAGCTCAACAACATGATAATGGTGATTCAGGAATAAAAAAACACTGTCCCCCTTCTAGAGAAGGTTGAAAAACTACTATAATTGACACTCTGCTCTCAAAAAAAGAAAAAGAGTTAAAAAGTCTATAAATTAATGATCCTCTGCCTTCTTGTAGGTGGCATAACACCTTATAGAAGAAAGTAAAAGTACTGCTTGTATCAACAAAAGTCATTACCCATTTTAGGGTTTCCAGAGGTGACTCCAAATACCAGCAAGATTTCACCAACTACAACAAGGCCAAAAAACAACTGCCAACATTCACTCCAGTCTATAACTTCAGACATTAACATCATGCTATTTTGAACCAAAAACATTTCTTAGCAAAACAGAGACATGTACCTGGAGCACGTGCATGCTAAGTATTCCCCAAGGTTTGTAATCTGCTTAAAAATGTTAATGAGAATCAATTTAACTGATAATCCAGGAATTGTATGGTCTCTGGGGGGCACACGATTCCATTTCTGTGATGTACAGAAAGAACTGATACATCTGGCAGGTGTCACAGTACCTCTCCAACAAGAGTCTTTCTGAAGCAGTCAAATGTCCCAGAATAGAGTGGGGCCTGGCCAGGCTGTGGCTTAGGCTGAGTTTGCAGTCTGACCTAGTAAGAGGGAGAGGAAAACATTATTTTATTAAATATTACAATCTAAACTTTGATTGACAGAACCCCTCTGGCTATTATGGTGCCTGTTTTGTGACTAGACCCGAAGATATTGACAGAAATATTGACATCATTTTAGCCCTTTGCAAAAGAGAAGAGGTTGAATTTTAATGTAATGAGTAGTTAATGTATTTAACTAATTAACTGCTGGGATGATGTCCGGATGATGACCCCAGCTGCCTGTGGACGCTGAGTTCTGCTTCCACAGGGTCACTCCTGGCCTCCCCCTGGCGCAGGGGCACGGGGCCCCGCCGCAACACGGGGTTGGCGGGAGCATCCCAGCTCCCAACTCCTTCCAGCACCGGGACACCGACGCTTTTTTCCCATTTTTTCACTGTAAACCGGGATTGCGAGACGCCCGGCCGCCGCGCCGCCAGGGGGCGCCCTACAGCACTACAGACACCCAGCCCAGCCTGCCCGCGGCGCATACCGGAAGCTCCGCCTCCCGTGCAATGCCTGCCGGGAGCTGTAGTTCTGCCATAGCGCCCACCGGGACCCGTGCCGCTCCCGCGCAGTTCCTGCCGGGAACTGTAGTCCACCCCCCGCTGCCCCAGACCGCACAGAGCACCGGCTGCCCCCCTCGTCCCCGGGCGCCCCGCGCCGTCTCACCTTGATGGTGTCCAGCGGGTGCCCCACGAATACCAGGCAGACGCCCCCGAAACCGCCAGCGAAGAAGTTCTTAAAGGGGCTGATGGGCTGCGGCTGCTTCGCCATGGCGGCGGCGGCAGAGGGTGAGGAGCGGGACTGGGACTGGGACCGGGACCGGGACTGGGACCGGGATCGGGGCGCTGCGTCCCTGCCGAGCCAATGCCGCCCCTCCGCGCCGCGACCTTTAGCCGAGTGCGGGGCACGCCGGGAGGCGGGCGTGGGGCGGGCCGGGACCGCGGCGGTGCGAGGGGCCGCTCTCGGCGCTGTCACCGCGCGCCGCCACCGGGTGCTGTCAGCGGCCGAGCCCGGCCCGGGGGCCGCTCCCGAGGGCGCGGGGCCGCGTCCCCCCGCACATCCTCAGTGGTTCAGCCGTTCCCCCCCGCCCCAGCGCTGTGGCCCGGCCCGGCCCCGCCCCGCCCGGCGGAGGTGACGCACCGGGCCCGGCGGTTCCGGCGCGCAGGAGGAGCCCGGGGCGCCGCTCTCGCCGCCCGCCCGGTAAGTGCGGGGCCGTGCCGGGCCGTGCCGTGGTTCCCGGCGGGGCCGTGCTGGGGCTGGGGCGAGCCCGGCGGGAGGGATGTGAGGCTGCTTATCCGTGCCCAGTGCTGCGCTCGGCGCTCCGCCCCGGCAGAAGCCGCAGCCCGGGAGCTCTCGAGCTCCAGGCGGCCGTGCGGGGGCCCCTCCTCGCCCCGCCGCCGTTCGGGCTTTCCCCGCACGGCTTCTGTCCCGCGGTGTTCCCGCTCTGCCCTCCCACAAGTCTGCGGCGCTCTGGCTGTGCGGGACAAGCGCAGGGGCTGGTCTCGCACGCATTCCAAAAGAATGGACCCGAGGTAATTTAAATGCGCTGGGTTCCGCTCTGCCCGAGCCCAGAGATGCCGTGGAATACGTAGGTATCCCTGAAACAACTCATTAAAAGCGACGACAGGTTAGAAAGGGCGGGAATGAAACGAATCAGATGAGTTGGGAAGGACAAGACAGCCGTGATAGTGTGAACCAAGGCTGGCAAGAGGAAGGGAAGCAGGCAGTTCACGGGGGGGAGTGTGATATGGCTGCAAGGAGGTCCCTGCAGAGTCATCTGTAGTGAAAAGGATGGGGCATCTTCTGGTTTCTCGGTCTTGGATGAAAAAAGCCCTACCTAAAAAACAGTGGAGAAGGAATGGTGAGATGTGCAGTGCATATGTGAGGAGGCAGTTGGGGATGATCCACAAATTATGGGTGTGGGTGACACAGATGAAGATGCAATTAGCATTGATAGCCAGTGTGGAGCTGAGGCTGTGGATGGTTTCAGGGAAGAGGGAGAGTGTTAGCCTGTCTAAAGGTTACATGGATAAGGAGTTCAGGAGGTAGACTTGAGTTGCACTTTCTCTGTTTCAGATAAATAAAGAGGTGAAAGAAGAAAAAAACATATGAAATGGTTGTGAAATATCAACAGAAAAAGAGGAGGAGCATTCTCCAATTGGAGGAGTCTCCACCAAAAGAGTCATTAGAGGAGTCCCACAAGGGTAGGCACAGAAGGCAGGAAATAGGAAAAGAGTGTTGTAGTGGGATAAGGAATGAAGTGCGATCTCATAATGTGGTGGCATGATGGAAGGCATTTTGAAGGCATTTTGTTTCAAAAGACCTTGTTAAGTATTGTGTTGCAAAGCAGGAGTCAGAGAAAGGGCATCACTGTTGGAGGAGACAGCAGAGGGTAAGGATGGGTATGTTTAGGAGTTCCTGCAGGAGACTGGAGCAAGAGAGGCGATTAAATTGTATCAGTGTTAGTAAAGATACGGGAGTATCTTGGATAAAGATGGTAAAGAGGGACTCATCCTCCTTTGGTAGGAAAGTGATCTAAGTATCGTTTAAAATTTATAATTTGGTCTTGGGAGTTATGGTAATTATTTAATCTAAATAATCCTTGCTTTTTTGACCCTATCTTTTGAGCTTAACATCTTTATTGTCTTAAAAATTAGTGCTATCAAGTAGTAGCTCTGTCTTGTCTTTGTATTCAGAGAGTTTGATTTGGGCATTGGGCTGAGCATAGGTGGGGTGAGTTTTGTGCCTGGTTTTCCGAGTACCCTCCTTTGCTTTGTCCACAGAGCATATACCTTATCCTTCCTCTCCCTCACTTGTGTCAGTGTGGTGTCCAGTTATGCTGGAAGTGAGCTCTTTCCTAGAATGTTGGGACAGGAGTCACAGAAGTCACCCAGCCCTGTAGACTGTTTTCTCCTTGATAAATCCCTATGTCCATTTACCTCTGCAAACAGCTCCTCTGTTTGCTCACAAAACTGTGCTGGTGGCACAGAGAGACATCTCTGCACTCCTCTGACCCCGTCCCCAGTGACTGGTGTGTAACTGGGAGGTACTGGGCGGGCCCATTATTCTACCTGGATATCTACAAACATCTCACTCCTTGGATGTGACTTGTCATGTGTTGGAATAGCAGAGGACCCAGTCTTTTCATGATTTTTTTCTCTCTCTCTAGAGTGTGGAATGATCTGAGTGAGTTTGAGAAGTTCCCTGGCCTGTGAAACTTGCTCAGGCTTTGTGGTGGCTGAGCAAAGCTGTTGCACACTGGGCTCTCGATAGTCCACAGTGGGATTAGAGGCTCAAATAAGTCATTCTTTTAACATAAGTTTTAGCAGGTAAAGATCCATTGCTTCTTTTATGCAGGAGCTCAGTGTCAATGCAGATTAAGCCCAGACTCTAAGCGGGGTAGAGGGAGGGATGAGGGTTTGCCTTGTGTCTGCCAAATCAGATTTCACATCTGTCTCTTTCCAGTATGGAGAGACTGTGTGTCTGTTCCTCTGAAGTCCTGTGGAAAGCAGTGCTATAAATTATTTGTGTGCTACGTATGCTGTGGATAGCTAAGGAATCAAGAGGCAAATGAAAGGAATGAAGACCAGAATTCAGGGAGTAGTGCAATTAGGTACTAGTCTTCAACCTCTATGGGGGTTTGTATCTCCTGAACTCACTGAAGTCCCTCAAATTAATTGTACATCATGTCTCTTCCTGGTTATTCTCTGCTGCCTGGTCAGGTGACTGGAAATAGAAAACAAATGAGTTGAGGAAAAATAATGAAAATTTGTGGTTAAGATTTCCCGTACTCTAAAGTCAGGATTCTCAAAGCTTGATTTTGGTTTCCCCAGCAGCTACAAATTGCAATACTGAGGGAATATATTTGAGGAGCAGAGCTGGCAACATAGTAATGCAAAATGGGATTGTATTTAAGGAACCAAATACATGCTGCGTGTGGAAAATAGAGCTTTGATTTTAATATGTGTTTTTATATGTAAAATTTTGTTACAGCATTGTTTTAATTCTTCTGTATTTAATTTATTCTCTAAATAATTTGGTTAAATTTGGTTAAATTTATTACTAAATATGAGATGACCATAATTCAAGGTTGATTCGTGCTTTAGTGCTGAATCTTTCAGAGCTCAAATTCATATGGTTCAGTTACACAAGCAGAAGGTTTGTAGTTCAGATAACTATCAGATATGTGAATTTTCTAAAACAAATGAGAATCTTAAAAACAAAGAAAAGTTAGTTGTTCTGATTCTTTTTCAATAGTAGCTGTCAACACCTGAGCATTTCTACATTCAGAAGGTAATAAGCGTATATTGAGAAGGCAATAAAATGAGAGAATTAATTTTATTTCCCCCTTCAGATATAAAGTCCAAGCCACATCCCATCCAATAGAACCAGTTTAAAGGGATGAACTAGTTTCACAATTTCTTTTTCTTGAGATGGTATTGAAGGCTGTTAAATTGTGTGTATGTGAGAGATCTGTTTGCTGGTCTTACTTTCCTAAGTCCCACTTAATGTCTGTGGTTCTGAAGCAATATGGATTTGTACAGAATATCACAGGTTGTACAGGATATCACAGTTTGCCTTTCTAGCTACTATGGTCATAGTTAAGAGGTTTGTGTTTTTCCTATTAATTAAGTGGATAGGATGCTGTTTGTCAGCACTTCAGGCTGTTGATAAAAACCTTTGTCATAAATTCTGTTTTATCTCTGAGAAGATCTGTAGTGAAAGTTATGCAGCCAATTTCCAAATGTCAGAAGTCTCAGGGCCTGCACTGGGGACTAGGATGCAGTGTAATAACCCAACCTCCAAGGTTTTGTACCTGTCCTGTAAGAGCAGCCTTGGCTTTGGAAGTGCAAGAGTCACAGTGGATCCAAACCAGGGACATGCACAGCAGAATCCTCTTTACTGGGCCGTTGGGTTGGTCTGTTCCTGGCTGTTTGATCACCTGTTTGATGTTGAGATGGAGCCTCTTACAATTTCTTAGGCACAGAAAAAATTGTTTTTCCTCCCTTAGGAGACAGAGCTCAGATGAATTCAAAAGAACGATAAAGTTTGGAGGAAAAAAAAGAAGCTGCGCTTGCTTTCCTGGTCTGCAGTTTGGCAGGGCATTAAGATGTCCGTGGACATGAACAGCCAGGGCTCTGACAGCAATGAAGAGGATTATGACCCTAATTGCGAGGAGGAGGAAGAGGATGAGGATCCTGGGGATATTGAGGATTATTATGATGGGGTAGCTAACGACGTGGAGCAGCAGGGAGCAGATGCCTTTGATCCAGAGGAATATCAGTTCACCTGCTTGACTTACAAGGAGTCGGAGAGCACTCTGAATGAGCACATGGCCAGCTTGGCTGCCACGTTAAAGGTGAGGAAAGGTTTCTGCATTAACACAGGTGTAAGATAAGTCTGTGGTTGAACAGGCAAATGCTGAGAATACAGTTTGTAATAAAAGCCGTGGCAACATTGCTGTTATGGGGGGTTGGAGGAGCATTATTGAAGGTCCCTTGTTCAAAACTGACTCAAAGGTTTACAATTGTTACGTACTGGTTCTGGGGCCTGAAAAATCTTCCTTACTGAATGTTGATTTTTTTTTTTTACAGAGCTGAGCTTCCTGACCAAAATTCCCGAGTTATAGCTCTTTGCATTAATGCAAAGAGGATATATAGAAAAGAAATAAATCAAACCATAAATGGTGCAGTTTGGTACACCTGTGTTTGAGAAGATAACTGACAAATAGGAAAACATGCTAAAACTCTGTAATTCTAACAAAAACACTTTTCTGGTGTTCTGAGAGAATAATCATGGACTTTCAAAGACAGATCAGCTGTCATGCCAGGTATTAACCCTACTGTTGCAGTGACAGCAATTCAAATACAGTGAACTTGCTAGCTCTTGGAACAGGTGTGACTTAATTCATTTCACAGAAAAGTCATACTCAGAGTCAGCTCCATGGTATTATGCTCAATAAGACTTTTGTGAAGTTTTCTTTCTCTTTTTGTAACCGATTACTGTAGTATCTCAAAAGAGGAGGCAGGCCAGACAAAAGCAGAGTTTTCTAAACTCTAGATGTGGATGCTGGGTTGAAATTGCTGCTGCATCAACTTTGTAACAAACCGGTGTTCTAGTCTTCTAGTGGTTGCTTTTCTCTGGAACAGCCCCTGAAAGCAGGACAGGTGATGACTGCAGCATGTAAAAAACCCATGTTGGGTAGGTTTTGATACCAATTCTTTCAGTCTGAATCCAATCTAATTTTTAAAATGAGAGGGATCTCTTGATCTTTATTTGCACATCAATGTCCAGTAGAACAGTCCTCAGCCATAGAGCCTGAGGACTATGGACCGTAAGCAACAGGCTTTAAAGGGCACCCATAATTTGATGATTTTGCCATCTGTTGTGCTTGTTCCCAGCATTTACCACCTCAGAAAAGGAAGTTTTACTTTTTCTTGCTCTTAAACTTGTCTCTGTAATTACTTCAAAATGTGCATTCTGAGCTCTGAATGCCTGCAGTTCCCTACAGATTGTCAGAAACAGGAGACAACAGAAAAGTACAAATGAGAATAGTTGGTCAGCACTTCTGATCCAGCTGCCAGTTGCTCTTGGTTCTTAGCAATTAAGATTTAGAACAGCTTTTCTGTGCCTTATTGTCTGCCTTCAAATGGAACACCCTCCAAAAAGGTGACCCCTGCCATATTGTTCTCTTGAACTAAATTACAGAAAGCAATACTTTCAGTCCTTAAAATCAGGCTTCCAGAGTTAAAATAAAATTTTCAGAAGGTCTGAAGGTCTTATTGAGCATATATCATAGTTGCCCAGACTATACCAACCTGCTAGCTCAAATCTCATCCCAAATTGGACCCAAGGAGAGAAAATACGGATTTCTTTTATATCAAGAATATGCCCGAATATTTACTTTTAACATTAAGTACTACGCACTTTGGTTTGTGCATGAAAAGATGAAATTGAATATGAGTAGCAGTTTAAAAAGCTGTGATTTTGTAAGCCACACACTCAAGCTTTAGCCCTTGAAGTGCCACATTAACTCTCTTTTCTCCAGCAGCAGTAGTCCAACAGTTGCACTTTCCTTGGATATCTGTTGTGTATCTGCAGCATTTGCTTTTTGTTTCCTGGCATACTTGCTTACAATTCTTCAACAACCCTGTCTTCCTTCCCCTCTCTCCCCCACCAAGGAAACTTGTGATTTTGTTAGTTTTCTGAGACAAAATGTAATAGAAAGAATTAGTATTGAATTAGCAAGCATAGAGAAGAAGGAAGTGGAATGGAGCATGCTAAAATATTTATTGTCATTATTTTCCGTGGACTTAATGGATATGAGTAAACAGGGGTAGACTTTTAAAAGAATTTTATTAACTTCTTTTCTATTAATTTGCTTGAGCTCTAAAAACTGCTTTTTCTTTTTAAAACTACCTTTCGCAATGTTTTGGGTTTTCTTGGATAGTGATAGTTGTTCTTTTTGAGCATCTAATTGATTTAATCTCCTTTGCCTTATGATAAATACTGATTATGTGGTGCTTTTTCAGCATTAGCTCATACTTAAGGCAGAGTGGTTGCCCCAGCAGGGAAAGCTGAAGGTAAATTAAAGACTGTCTTCAGGAGGTACAGTGTTGAAGCCAATGGATGACTTGGTATCTGAGTGATTTACTATCACAAGAAATTAATAGATTAATATAGTTCCCTAAAGCAAATTAAAAATAAATGCAATAAATGGGCTCAAAGCTGTGTTGGAATGTTCTGCCACTGTCTGTTGTCATTAGGTGATTCACTTTCTGAAGGTTAAACTTGGGGGCACACACATGTATTGAGTGGGTTTTTTCTCTGTGACGTACTATCTACACACTTTAAAGACCAGAAACGGAATTTCAGAGCTTTACATCTTCGTATTTGCAATCTGTGCTGTTAGTGGCTAATAACAGTTTAAATAGATAGTATTTCATTTGTTCTGCTCACTAACTGTTTTTCAAACTGTTTTGCTCAGCTATTTCAGACTGTTAAATTCCTATTTTATTTTAAAGTGTTGTGGTAAAGGATGGTCTTTGGAAACCTTCTTGGCTGTTCGCATTCCCCATGAGTTACAGCTGACCTTGTTCTCATTCTTGCTGAAGACACTGAACTGAGCAAACCTTGCATTGCCTGGTTAGCTTCAGGTCAGGTGTGAACACCCTGCACATGGTTAAAAGTTTGCATGCAACATTGAAAGAGAAACTCTTCAACAAAGTGCTTGTGCTTTGTCTATCCCAATTAGAGACAACACTCAGTTAAAATCGAAGATCTGATAAAAGCATAAGACCCTGCGTGTGGGCCGATTTATGTCTTTGTATCTCTTACTGTCATAGGAAACTTTTGCCTCAAATTCTTCTGACTTGCTTTTTGTCAGGCGGGGAAATCTGAATAGAAAAATCACTGCAAACAAGGCAGCAGTAGGCTAAACCAGCTGTGCTGTGTCACAGGCCTGCAACTGCATTAGGGGTTTTTCCAGAACCGTACAGAAGCTAGAGAGATTTAATAAGTGTTACTCTGAAAGTTTCTCCTTAATTTTGGTTTTAGTAAGAACTGTGAGTTCATTGGTTTTCAAGGAAAAGAAGAGGAACTCTTTGCTCCTTGGTTAGTACTGTTAAAACGAAGATCTGAGGAAGGTTCAGTTAATACCCTGACTAAAATTAGGACAGGCTATCTCTGTTGAAACATGTCAGAAGAAAATCTTGAATTAATACCCAAAACTGTTTTTCTGACCAAAAGGCCTGTGAATTGAAGTAGGTCACTTTTAATTCCTCAAAAGGTCACTTGACCACAGTCAACACTTGCGAAGGACAATGCTCTCAAAAGCAGAGTGGCCTGTATTGCCTGCAGACCAGCAAATGAATTTACAACAGTTCTTTTTAAGAAATAGATATAATTATAAGATACAGCCTCTTTCAAAAATAATGAATTAAAACAGTATAGTAATAACTTTGCTTTTGAGATAACTCTGTCAGTTGTCATTGAGTGATTATGGGTCCTGGAGTGGCTTATCAGTACATGCAAACAGTGTGATACTCAGCAGTTGTACAAACAAAGCTGACCCTGTCACTGGCAAGCAATTACGTGTATGATGATGTCATATTGTTTTTGTTTGTGAATGACGCTTCCTGGCTCTGCTGAGCGTCTCCATACATGTCTGGAGTATCTGTAATGTTTCAAATAACTGGCAATAGTTTCTCTGTTTCAGTGATGAGGTGGAGTTTTCTAGTGTTACCTTTTTTTTTTTTTTTAAATTGGTAAACCACCAGATAAAACAGTTGCAATTAGAATTTATGAAAAAAAAACTACCATAACTTTGGGTCTTAGCTGATTGTCAGTCATGAGAAAGCTGTGATGTTTCTGCACATGCAAGCTAGCAAGGGAAAATAGTCATGTTGTTTTACAGGCAATTGGTACTGACGTCTTTCTATTAAAACCAAAGGAATTGTGAGACTGAGGAACTTATAGTTTTCACTTCGCTAATTTCAGTAATCTGCTAATATTTATCAGAGAGCAAAAAGCTTACTTCCTATGCTTCCTGAAATTACAGCTTGTGATGTGGGTTTTTTTAGCCCTGTCCCTTGAAGAATAAACCTTGGTAGATGCAAAAAGTATTTGATATCATTATATAATTCTGAATCTCTTAATCCATGTTATCACTACTGATCTTTTGTAGATAAACCAGTTTTTCGTATGTTCTGGCTCACCATACTGTTGTTGCATCTTTTCATGGAACCAGATTAGTAATTGCTCGTGAAAACACAGCCCTCTGAGGCTGCTGCACACACTCCAGTAGCGCTGACACAGAGCAGTTAGTTTGTAGAGCTGCTTGGTGAGTGCTGGCAGTGCTCCTTTGCAAATACCATCTCCAGCAAACCCAGGGTCATGTGCATGGGGACTGGCAGCCCATGTGAGCAGCCCTTCCTGAAGGAGCCTGTTCCTTGCAATCACAAAGTGTCTGTAAAGAGCCACATGTCAGGACCCTGGTGTGTGTGTGCCCTGCTGTATCACTGTTCAAACCATGGCCCAGAGTGTGCTGTGGGGTGCTGCTTATCTGAACCAGCCTGCAGTGCTGCAGTGTCATCCTTTCAATGCCATAATGACTTCATGGAACTTTATGCGATCTAAAATGGCAGGATTAAAGCCTCGCTGTGCCTGAGTACCTCAGGTGCAGGAGAGGAATTAAAGCCCCTTGAAATATTAAAATGCATGTACATAAGAACAGTTTCAAAAATTTATGTTTAAAGTCCATGAGTACCAACATTGGTAAGTATTAGTAAGCAGTAAATATTTAAATATAATTTATTATAAATGGTAGAACCTGATAGGCAAATTTGACTTTTTCACAGAACCCCTGTGGTGCTGTTTGGCAGAGAGAACACACTGTTTCGAAGTACCCTTAAACCACTAGATTAGTCAGGACATGCAGGTTTATATCTGTACTGTATTCTGTGTTTTTTAGCACCAAGCCAACATTATGTGGGACATCCAGTCTAAAGCTGTACCCCTTAGGAGCACTCACATTTGAGACACACCTTTATCCTTTACCCGCTTTTTGTTCCCAAACAGAAAAATCCTGGAAGTTCTGCTATGTGAAAGTTGGGTTTTTGCCTACAGATTCACAATTCAGTAGTATCAAGAGGGCATGAGTATGTCTGTAACGTCAGTGTAACTGTCTTCAGTGTGTTTTGGTTTGGCTCATAAAAGTCTTTTTGTATTTTAAAAATGCATTAAGTTTTTGTAGACTTTTGGTCAGCAGAATAAGAGAGCTGGCTGGAGAGCCCAGACCATGCAACCTTGTGACACCTTCCCGGAGTCATTTGAGGAAAGAAAACAGTGTTGTTACTTACTGCCCAGGACTGCTGAAATTCTCAACTTGACTGGAAAAATGAGCCACAAATGTGGAGGGTGATTATAGCCCACACATTTCTTTGTGATTCACACCTTAAGTGTATCTTACAGCCAGTATGACTCTGCAGTGAGCAAAAAAATCTGTTCGCAGCTGTTGATGAGTGTGATCTTGGTGGGAGGTAGAGGCAAGACACAAGTCATTAAAAATGCCAAAACAATCTCTCGGTAACTGTTTCATGTTGCAAGCTTACAGCTGGACATCATGATCACAGGACCAGCATGAAGCAGCTGAGCACTTTGCCCAATTTGTGCTGTGCCTATTAAGGATGGTGCAGCAGAAACAAGCTGTGTTGTGCACTGTGAAACACTGTTTTGTAAAGCAGATGTTCCTCTTCTTCATCTTTGTATAACAAAAGAAAAATGCCCTTAGAGCTGGGGTTGTTGAATGAAGGACTCTGTTATTTGGGACTTAGCAGGGATTACTCATTGCAAAGTTACCTAAGCCCTCCACTGTGGCTGTGTGCCCACACCAGTGCTCCCAGTTTGTGTTGGCTGCCCAGTGTTCTGAGCTACTGGTCACGATTGTGTGGATTCAGGTTATTACACTTCTTCCCTGTGCACCTTCTGAATCATCCTCTCTCTCTCAACCAGAAGGAATTGTCCACTCTGCCTGTGTTTTGCTGGGAAAGCACCTCGGCAGGGGCTGTGCAGTGGGGTGTGTTGCTGGGTGTTGGCAGCATTCAGGGAGCGCAGTGCAGCGCGTGCTGGGCACTGGTGCTCTGACACTGTTACTTTGGAAGGAATAACTGCAGGGAGGACAGCTGGGGAAGTCTCACGTCAATCTCACATCCGTGTGCTGTCTTACAGCTTTCCTGCTGCATTTCTTTCGCTCTAAATCTTTCAAAGAAGGGATCTCATAGCTGTTTTGTAATAATGCCTTCTGGCATACCAGCTTGCTGAAATGTTTCTGTTCTTTTAATATTTATTTCTGAATTTCCTCAGGAAGAATAGCCTAACAGCTTGAGAAATACGTATGTTGAGATTTCCTAGCTGAGTCCTACTGATCCTGTTTGTTGGCAGCTGCAGCTGAAATTGTTGCTGTCCTGTGTAGGATAGTGGGTGGATTAAAGCAATGTGTACATGTGAAGATCCAGAATTTAACCCCAGATCCCCTTTCTTCAGTGTGTGGCCAACTAGGTTATGCACTGACAACTTCACAACCGTGGTGTAACACCGACAGTGTTTGTCATTCCCAAACTGCACTCTGCCTCCTAAATATGCTTCTAATCTTGCAGATTGACACCTGCATGCCAGAAGATGAGTGATGGGGTACAGATTAAAACCATGTGATGAAGCAGAGCTCATGGAGTGCTGTTTGACAAAACCTTTCTATGGTATTGATAGTGCAGCTACAGTCTCTTAAATGGCATTTCTTTACCTGCTGCAGCCTGCAGTCTAATCAGGAGAGGGCCTGAAATGTCAGACAAATCATAATCAATCCTCTGTGTGAGACTTAAAGGTGGAGGGCTTTTGCTCATTTTTTTTAAAAATTTTTCTGAACACAATAAAAAAGAAATGCAGTATATATGATTTTGTTGTAAGATTGTCTGTTTTTCCTGTTAGATGAAATTAATTTGAGTTCAATTTCAAAAACAGCCTTCTTATGCTCAGAAACCTGTAAGAGATAAAAAAGATTTTGCTACAAGACTTTGAACATTTGGGGTGTTTATGGCAGGTGATGTGAATCATATCTCAAGCCCCTGCAACCTCCTGAGTTTTCTGCTAGGATTACATATTGGAAGTCTGCTTACAAGAGGTAGATAAAAGGAGAAAATATGGTCCAAAAAACCCCTTTTGGTTGCCCTTTCTTAATTCCTGATACTTCTGCAGTTTTCTGAGAAACCCTCCAGTTAAAACAGGGCAGTCACATAATTTTTCCAGTGGGGCACGGAGGGAGTCAAATCTACTTTCCACAAGAAAAACAAGTACAAAATGAATTTTTTTCTATTTGCGGGTCACTTTCCTTACCTCAGCATCCTGAAGTAAAGCATGTCTGAAGGGATTTTTTCTTCAGTGAAATTGCTCAATACAAATTATGGTTTCTTTCTAAGGCACTACTCTACCACCAGTTCAGCTCAGTCTCTATTTTGCCATAGTTTCTCACCAACAGAAACAATTGCAGAGGCTTTTGCTCTGTGTGCCTTTCCTGTTTTAAAGAATTTTAGTGTGTTTTTAGAGGTTTGGATGCAACACACAAACTAGTATCTTTTGAAGTTCATCCTTTCATTGCAGAACTAACAAAAACTATTTGTGGATTTAAACAAATGCTTCTCAAGATTAATCATATTTTTTTCAATCTATTTGTATAAAAAGCTTTGATTAGGGAAAATAAAAGAAATGGAAGCTACATTTCTTTGTGCCACATTTGTGTTCTTCTTGGGCAGACATTTCAGTGTAACCCTGATCTAACAGGAATTGTCAGCTTGGTGCAAAGCCATGGGATGTCAGCTCCAGCCGGATCCTATAATCTACAACTCATTCTGAATTGAATCTCTTTGAGAATCACATGATGATCTTTGTTTTAAATTCCTGATACCATATCTCTGCAGAAATGAGGATTGAAATACACCTCCAAAAAATAGGCCTTCCCTTTGAGAAAAGTAAAATGAACTCATGAGATATGCATGCAATATAAATATGCATGAGCAATTTCTGTAGAATATAAGCTCTACAAAAGATTGAGGTTTTTTAGCTTTTAGGAAACATTTCTGTCTGAATTAGCAACTGTCAAGGCAGCATGGTTGAAAAGATTTTCTGCTGTAAAGAGATGAAACATCAGCTCTCCAAACACCTTGGCTTATCTAAGGAAGCAAGTTAATACAATTGTTTTAGAGCCCTCTGAACACAGCAAGGTACCTGTAGAGATTCTTTGCAAATTCTTTTGATATTTTCTTGTCCTGAAGGGTGCCAGACTCTCTTTCACACTTCAGAAGTGTGAGAAGTTTGCTTATCTTGGAGAGTAAAGAACCTAGGAGATAAATGGAGATGGAAATAATAAGGAAAAAAATACTGTGCACTCTTCCAGAAAATGGATAGATTTGTGTTTGGTGCAATGGCATTACTTTGTTCACTTTCAGAATCTAATTTTGTTCAGCACTATGTAAAATCTTCAGAGTGTTTTTACAGCTCCTGTAGAATCTTTTCCTTATGCAGAGCAGTTTCCTCTTGGCACCCTTGCTCTGTGCATAGGCACTGCGTCCCTTTTCCAGTGCACTGATCAGCATTTGGTGCCCATTCCTGGCAATCAGCAGCCCTCCATAAGTCAGATTTAAACTGGTGAAGGTTTGGAAGAGGCTTTGGAGGTGATAAAATTCCTGTTATAAAATAAAGCTGGAAATGGCAGATTGGATGAGATTCTGTCTGTTCAGCTTTGCTGCCACATCATGAAGAAAGAAGTCTGGTCTTCAGTCAAAAAATTTCCAGGTTCATGTTTGGACTGAGCTGATCTTTGATATTAAAGTTTTAAGCTGGTGATGGAGAAATGAGAATGCGGAAAAGAAAAAAAAAATAGCATGACTATTGCTTTTAGCTTCTAAACTTTAATAAATTTAATCCCAGATAGAGGAGTTCTGGAGAAGTCAGGCTATGTAGGCTGTTGGCAAAATCGATGGGTTGCAGGCAAATACTGAAATAGTGCAACATATAGAATATGCATTCCCCTCTGCACTGGGTTCTGTAGAAGCATTTCACTGAAAGGAGCTGCTGCCAGCAAGACACCAAGTGGGCTGTGTTACTGCCTTTTTTGGTTCTTAGCATTCTGAAATGAGAATAGGAAAGTTTAAACAAAGCAGACAATTTATCAGAGGCATATTTTTTTTTAATGTGTTTTGTGTCTGAGTCAAAGCATTACTGTTCCTGAGATCTTGTGGTACCCAGTGACTGATAGGAAACTGAATCAGTGCTCTTTCTGAAGTGTTTTATAAGTTTGAACTACTTCACTTTGTGAAACTTCTGACTGTCCAGGAGATGCTTTATTGGACAGTGTGTCAGCAGTATCAGCTTCTGTACTCTGCTTCTTCAGTACTGTAAGATAATGAATTATGTACACATGGACCAAACTTCTGATTGCAATGGTATTTTTCTCTGCTCAGCATGCTTTTGCTCCTGCTTACAAAGAAATACTTCAACTATTCTGGGGTGTTATTGTGGAAGAACTGGCTGACTTGGTACAATCATTCAGTCATTGTGAGTATACAGTCGTTGAGGGGAGGCTGGGGAACACTGCTAATCAATAGAAGCAAGCTTTTGTTAAACATTTGTTTTTCTCATGCTTGTTTTCTGGAATCTCCTCAGTAGTGTTGGCCCCTGATGGTATTTACATTTGTCTTCTGAATTCCCAGCCTTGCTGTTGGTGAGCAGGACATAGCATGTGGTGAGACTCCACTCAGCAGGCACAGCCCCAGCATCATCAGTTGTTTGCTCCTCTCCCATCCCTCTTTCTTACAGTTTGAACATAACCTATCTTTAATCTGTAAGAACTGGTAGTTCTGTGCCAAGGAGACTGTGCTTATGTTGCTGAAACTGTCTGACTTCTGTTTTGCAAGATCGCATGCACTCTGATCAGGTAGTATCAAAACTTTTTCTGCTTCAGGGCTTTTATGAAAGTGGTCTCATGTAATGAATCAGGCTTTATGAATTGAAAATGTTATAATTTTGTGTACTTTTATGATGGAAGTACTAAAATTAGCACTACAGCTGATCCAGTCAGTGCTTGTAGTTGGAGTTAATAGGAATAGCCACAGAGGCTTTGTTATTCTTCTAGATCTGTTAGTCTGGCATCCTTCTGGAGCATTAATTCCACATCTTGCCTGACATATAATTTGGTTCAAAAGCATTTGATTGTGGTAGGATAGTTTGTTAGATTTCAGAAATGTCTGCTGGTATTTGTCTTTCTCTTTCCATACATCTTCAGTCTTGAATGTACCTGATTCATCCTCAGGGAACAAGTAACTCCATGGAATTGTGATGCTGCAACAAATGCTATACCTCAGGCTCTGAAAATCCAACTGAAAAATACACATTTTCCTATGTTACAAATCAGCTTCCCATTTAAGTCCAGTAGTTTGTTTTCTTCTGTCAGGATGGTAGTTTTTCCTTACTGCTACTGAGAAATAGTTTCATTGCTGTTAAAGAATGATTCATTAGCATGTGGTTTGCATTTGTAGCAAGCCAGTCTTGTAGAGACCACATTCCTGATGGTTGTTTGTTTTACAGACTCAAATGCAGATGTTTTCCTTGTACAAACAAGTCAGAGGTGTCTGTCTGGGTCTGCCAGGCTGGGGGCTTAAGATAACAACCCATCCCAGGCTGGCAGTGGCACTTCATCCATGCAGACTGTGTGTGTTGGCAGTAGCAGCCCTGTGTGCCATTCTCCATCTAATCACAGGCTTCTGTGCCAGGAGGGAGGGCAATGCTGCCTGGCAGCCTTTGTTTTCAGAGGGTCATATCACATCCCTGGTAAAGTTGAGGAAGGTGACATGCCAGATCTTACACAGCATGAGCTGATGCTTTGGTTCTCCTAGAAAAAGGGTTATTTGTACCTTGAAAATTGCTCTTATTGCTGGGATTTCTTAGTGGCCAGCAAAGTGGGCACATCAGAATGTAGAGATTGGTAAGAGTCAATTAAACACCACATCTGCTTCGTGTCCTGGTTTAATTTGCTGACCCAACCGTCCAGCACTGGAAAATGCCAGTGCTGGACTAGTATCATGTGGCAGCAATAGGTCAGTTGTGTTGTGAAGCTGCACCTTTTCAGCAGGGTTGACTTAGAAGAGTAATGAATATTCTGCTCCTAGGTGTGCAGAGCCCAACTGTTTTTGTAGGAGTGACCATTGCTTGTTTTTCCTTCCAGGATTGTGTTGGTGTGCTGTGTGTATTACATCAGATACTGTGATTCACCTGTAGCACGATTCAAGAAGGCCTGTGACATTTCAGCCAATGATTGGGACTGACAGCTTCTCTAGGAGGAAAAAAAAAGCAACTCTTCTGCAGCTAGAACAGAAGGAGTTGTCTTCTGTGAGCAGAGTAGGGAGGTGCCTTGGTGATAGCTCATCTTGGAGTGCAGGAGGCAGAGCCCTTTAGTGTCAGAGGGAGTTTGAATGCAAAATGTGCAGACACTGAACTTGCCCAAGTGCTTCCTAGCACAAATGGCAGTGAGGAGACAGGCGTTGTCAGCCCTCTGAATTCCCCTGGAAAAGGTCTGTTGTTTGGAGGACAACAACAAGGGGTTGAGAAGCAAGGTGGAGGTCCATCAGCTCAGCAGATGTCTGTTGTCTTGGTGTGTACGAGTCTTTTTGTGCAACCAGAGAAGTCTGTTTTCTTCTGAAATAAACTAATACGTAAAATGAAGGAGAACTTGTTTGCTTGTACCCTTGTAGCATGACTTTTAAATGTCATGCTGCAGTACTCTGATGGTGCTCAGGCTAGCACGGATTGTGCTAGTGTTTGCCAAGAGTCCGTGTAATGCAAGCTCTACATGGAAACAGGTCCTGTCACGGTAGTTTTCTATTTTTCTCTCCACTCCGGCGTGTAACTTCCTTCTCTACAGTGAAGGGCTGGCAAAATGTTTTGTGTTTTCCCCATACCCTTTGCTGTCACAGTTTGCCTGCATTTGCAACCTGTTGCTGCTTCTCCACCTCAGTAAGTGGTACCTGTCTGCCCTGGGGTTCCAACTTTGAGCATTTAGTGAAGACCCTGATCCCAGTCTAGTCTGGCCCTCTGGAGTGGTGATGACAGTCAGGACTGGATGTGGGGCTCCATGAGCAGTTAAGCTAATCCAGTGCATTTTTGATTCCTTCCTCTCCATGCTATTGTAACAAAGTACATGAGTTAGTTTTTGGTACATCCATACTTCATTCCAACTTTTATATTGCAGATGTACTGGCTGTGAGCATCATGTCTAGTAATTTAATGTGAATTGGTTGTCACTGGGATATTGTACTGAGTTTGTACAACTTTTATGTGAAAATCATACTCCTAAGCAGAGGTATGGCTTCAAAATGTGAGAAGTTTGACTTTTTTTTGTCTTTTATTTTCCACCTAGGTATCACATGCTGTTGCAAAGCTAGTATTAGTTAGTTTCCACTGGCAAATCTCAGAGATTTTGGAAAGGTAAGTGTAAATAGTCTTATCTCTTCTGTGCTTAGTGCTTTCCCCCCTGGTTTTGTAGAAATGCTCCGGGTGCTCCATAAGTGTATTTTTTGGCAAGTGTCTTTGGACCTGGAAGCAGGACGTGCAATCCATTTTAGGGAGCAGGGGAAAACTACTGATTTGTTGAGGCTGCACTGCCTGTAAGAAATTTTTAAACAGGGAGAGGATAGTAGCGGTAAATGTCTTTCAGTTTAGGAATTATTGTTATGCTAGGAAACCTCTAGATGGATTTATCTTAAATTTTGAGGTAACAGATTGAGAGTGCTGCATCTATATTTGTTTAATAGACATGAAGATAACATATGTTCTGCTTTGAACATAGGAGCCATAAATCATAAAGGCGAACTGACCCTATACTGATGTAGTCTTTAGTAGTACATTCATACTGAAGTTTTTGTTCCTTTTAACATTAAGTGATTTTTTTTTTCCCCAAACTGGCCAGCACTTGGAGAGCAGGAGAAGATAGTGTGAGAGAACTGAGCACTGCAGCTCCCTTGTTTGGTCAGTTGTCACTGTAACAAAGCCCTCCAACCGATTTCAAAAAGAGGACTCGGACTCTGCCCAAACATATGCGGGAAGTGTATTGGGAGGCACTGCTGGCTGGCAGCCTCTCCACAAAACACTGGCTCAGAACTGAACATTGTCCGAAAATAGAGAGCATATCAGCTTGACTCATTCTGCCCAGACATTTTTGGCCCTGTAGCCAGCAACTTCATCCAGAGAATGTATGGAAAATGCATCCTGTGCATGGATGCTGTTGCCTCCTTGATTACCCTGTATCCTGTGAAAGCTTTTTAAGGAGGGTGAGATTCTTGCATAGCAGCTCAGTGTGATCCTGCAGGTTAACTGAGGAGACTTAAGAGGAAATTTGAGGAAGGGTTTACTTCTAAAGCGATGAATTTGGAAATTGTTCTCCAGTTGATCTAGTCCTCAAACTTCTCTCTTGGTACAAAATGACATTATCATAAAAAAGCTCACTAGTACAACTAAGAAGTGCTGGTGAGGAGGGAGGACTTACAGCAAGGCCACAACAGTGATGATGCTGTTTCTGAATTCAGTGAGATATAAACATTCATCCACAAAGGAAATCACAAACAGCAAAATGTGTTTAATTCTATGGCTGCCAATAGACAGCTTCATATGCCTAAAGGGTGATAATCTGTCACAGAGTAAATGCTTAACTAGACCATAATCTGGAGTTAAAGGGAGACTTAACCAGGACAGCTTGATTTTACAGAGGAATAGGAGACAGTCAGGAGCCTCACTGGTGTGTGTTATTGTGGACAGGGGCTTAGGACTGCTCTAGGAGTGTGGATAGAAAATCTTAGCTTAAAAATAATTTTACAGGGGAGGGAGATAGTTGTAGAAAACTATTCCTCAAGATGTATAAGGGAAATGTTAATCCATTACCAGGAGAAGTAGTATTTCTGGTTCTGAATAAACTCTCATACAAAGTTCTGTTGATGGGAGCTCAGCTCACTATATGAAGGAGCCTCACACAGGAGACATTTCCACTTGCCTTGTTGAAAACTACCCTACTATTTGCACAGAGCCAACTGTTTATTCAGGCAAGAAGGATCAATTTAACAATGCAAAATGCGCTCAGAAATTGATTTCATCATTCTTCAATTGCCTTTTCAGGCACAAGTCTAATGCTGCCCAATTGCTAGTAGAAGCACGAGTTCAGCCCACCTCATCCAAACATGTAAGTATGCAAACTATCCCGTCTGTTCCCTTGGCAGACACCTCTGACCCCCGTCATGGGGGATTGCATTACTAATGGTGTACTCTGTCCAATGTTAACCCTTTGCAAACTCAGGTCTGACACCCTAATTCATTGCTGGGTTTACTTCTGAAATGAGAATGCATTCAAGAGGTCTCTAATATTTAAATAGCAGCTTCGCTGTTGGCTTGCAGGTAGTGTTCAAGATTTACTTTCTTCAAGAAAATTAGGATCATTTTTTGGCACACAATGGAAGGAGCAGAGTGCATGGGCTTGGCTGCCTCTTGAGATTATGTTCTTGGTAAAAGACACTGAGAGGAAGTTCTGGCTGTACAGAGTGAACAGAGCTTGTCTGTGTCTGGAACAGATTTTTAAAATTTTTTAATCTTTTTTTTTTTTACCTGAGGTGACTGTTTCCACTGCTCAACTCAGAGATGCTTAGGCTAAATCTCCCATAAGTTGTGTTGCTGCTGAGTCAGTTCGGTGCTGATATTTTAACCATGAACTTGTGTTTTGTAGCCAGAGTTACACAGATCTTCAGATACTTTCCCCTCTGCCTTTAAATAGAAACTTCCTGTTGCATTTTTATAGATTTCATTCATGGTAGGTGTCTTGGTACAATGCAGAATTACCCTCGGAACACATTGCCACATGTCAGACTTTGAGTGATAAAATACTACATCTGGGAAGCACTCTAGACTGTGGTTGAGAGAACATCTCAGATTTGGCATCTGAGCTGTCTTATAACTAGCAGATAAGGAAAAGCTAAGCTGACAGGAGTGTAAGCTTCATGGGTTCAAATTACCTGCCTAAAGTCCAGAAGAAAAAAAATCTTTCTAATTTGACATGCCTGCAAATTAGTCCATGTATTTCAAGATTTATCTGAGTCTTGTATCAGCTGTCACTTAAGTATACCCCCTGCAATGGGCCATTTCAACCTCTTTGGCAGGCAAGGTGAAGACCCACCAGCACATCATTTCAGTCAGGGTCCTGGGGTTTGGACCAAACACTTTCACAACTTTAATTTACAGTTTAATATTTTGCTCCAAGGTGCTAGGAAGTGGTATAGGAATCTTTTTCACCCAATTCAGCAATCTGAAACAATGCTTGAGGCAAATTTCTATACATACTGCAAAACTGAGACAAAACATTACAAATATAAACATGACAAAACTACTGAGACAAAATGCATGCAAATAATTGATGCAGTGAAGAGCAGTGTAACTCTTCAGTCCTGTTGCCACTTCATTTTCTCATGGCCAATAATCTTCTCATGAAATACCTGTAAGAGGAGAGAGAAAATAAAACCCAGTCCCACTTGGACTGGTTTTAAAAAGAAAGAACTCTCCATCTGGTGTTAATTTTGTGTTCTCTCATGAGCGTCTGTGGCTACCCATGCATTCCCTGAGCTTCGCCCTTTGGACAGCAGTCTGACTCTTCATTTGCAACAAATCCTACCTGTCTGCCATAGGTTACCAACTGCCCCCATGTAAGACTGGGTCCTGCCTGCATTCAACCCCCACGAGCAGCTCCAAGCTCTAAGCAATTGAGTTGCCTAAAGCTTCAGTGAGTCAGGTAGTCCTTTAATCAGGGGGTTTATTCTCTCTGGCTCAGCAAACAACAGCATGGGAGAAGACTGACAGGTTACAAGACCCCTCTCATGTATTAATTGGAGGCAAGCAGCCTATTGCATACTCTCTCTGAGATTACCTAGTGTTGGACTGGGGATAGAGATGGGTTCTCCCCTCTCCAAGGGGTCTAAACCTCCTGCCCAGTAGGCTGCCCTTTGGGTCAGAGACCAGGGCTGTCTGCCATGGTGCATTGTGAAGGACACTCTGGGACCCCAAGGTCCTTGTGCTTCCTCCTCCAAAAGCTTTATGCTGTCTCCCCCCATCACTGAAATCCTCCAAACATACTGTTTCAGTTTCCTTTGCATGCCTGCTGTATTTTTCTTGCAGATGAGCCAGCTCAGTTGCAGAATAGGGCACTTGTTTTGTTGTTGCAGTGGGTGCTGCCTCCTCACACTCCCTGTCATAAACAGCATCAGTCTTTATAAGTGGGTAGAGTTTAGGAAGAGGTTGGGGGTCTGGCTTTGCTGTATCAAGCTCCTCCCAAGGATAGAGGCAGGTGAAATCTTCATCAGCAAGTTCCACCTCTTTAGTGAGGCTGGAAAGCCCCACCTCATTCTTCAAATCCTCCCCCTTCAAGCAGGCAATCTGCAAATGTAATCCTCTTTCTCTTACAAGGGATTCATTTAGTCAAATATGCAAGTTTTCTCTTAGTCTCTTCTCAGCATTTAACTCATTATGTGTTTTCTGCTGGGCATAGTGTTCTGCCTCCAAGGTCACCTGCAATATTTTAGCCAATTCAGTCACAGACCCATTCACCACATTATCTCATTGCTCATCTCTGTGCTTATCTCTTTGAGGAGCTATTAAAGCAGCTCCTAAAAGTGTGCAGACTATGGATTTGCCCTTACCAATTTTTTTTCTTCTTTTTAGTCAAATACTTTATTTTTTCCACAAGAACACCCAGAGAATGCCAATTTTCCTCAGCCCAGCTCTGTCCATTCAAAGCTGGATGAGCTTTATAATCTTTTAGCAAGTCTAGCTCAAGATCACACTTTCCCAGGTTACCATGATCTCTCTGCTGGAAAATTCGGCTTTTACTGAGTAACAGTTCTCCTTTGTCCAGCACTCTTGTCTGTTATCCCAGTAGCAAGTAGCTCCTCACTGCACTCAAGGACACCCTACTTGCTGCACCTGAAAAATTGTCACACCCTGAGCTTGCTCAGTGAGTGTTTGAAAGGGGCTTAGGTACTTTGATACCCCTGGGCAGAGTGCAGGAGAAGACAACAAACTTCTCAGGAGGTTGAATAGCAACCTTTTATTTACAAACTTTGGACCATAAGGGACTTGGCAAATATTAAAGCAACATCCAATTAAAGTAAGGCAAGGCACTGACTTAGCAAACTCTAATCCATCCAGATTTCACGAAAAGGAAGTTAGGAGAAGAAAGAAGAAAGAAAGAGAGAGACATCAATAGTCACCACCTTGGATCCAGTGCAATCTTAGCTGCTGTAAGGTCCAAGGCAGTGGGACTCATCAGGGCTGCACACCCTTGTCATGGCTTTTTATCTATTCTGGTCCCTCCCCATAGGTGGGGCTTTCAGTGTTCCAGTGGCTTGGTCCACTTTGGGCCTGGACCAGAGGCTCTGGGCTCCAGTGGGTGGGATGTGGAGCGGTGACCACTCCACCTTTGCAGAGCTTGTCCTGCCCCCACCCAAACACACACTTCAGTTGTTTTGCGCCATTAATCATTTCTCCAGTCTCCTACAAATGGTGATTTTATTTTAGGAAGAAAGATATTATGGTTAAAAGGTTAATTTAAACTTGATTTGCTTGGCAATTCATTACAGTCTGTGTGCTAGAGGAAGGTGCTGTGTGCTTCGGCTGGTAATGCAGAATGATTTTGGGGACCAGTGCTCATAGTGAGTGTCTGTAGAGGGAGTGGCCCCATAGGGAGAAGCTGTAGTGGTGAGCTCAGAGAGGCAGCTTGCAAGGGTCTGAGGTAGCACATGTGCTGTTCAGGTTGAGCAGCTAATCCAGGCAATCAGTGCAATCACAGACTCAGTGAATCTTTTTCTGGTCCGTAAGTGAGGCCACTTAGAACAAATTTGCATTACTTCCTCTTTCATGTGGCCCTGCCATAAATCAAGCTCTGTCAGTGGTGCTGCTGCGTATCGTGGTGCTGCTGCTCCGCGTCTCTGGCATCCAGGGATCGGCATGGAAACCGAGGGCAGGCTCACACCAGCTTCTCCACAAGTAGCAAAGTGGATGAAAAGTGATTATATGACTTCCTCTGTGAAAGGAAAAACTGGAACATAAACTCCAGCTGACAGCTTTGTAGACAGCTTTGGTTTTGATGATGCTGGGCTAGACCTAGTTCTGCAGGTCCCAGGGGTGAGTGGAGATGTGTCAAAGGCTGGATCTGTTGTCTAGGGATCAGCTCTGCACTACATAGGGAGAAACCAGACTACTTTCAGTGGTTTGGTGAAGTAATAGCAGTTATGCCTGATTTGAAACTAACCCTCTTAATCCTTTCCAGCTGACAGGACGATGCCTGTTTTGACAAATGTAGCATAGGCAGAAGATAAGAGATGGGAGGTGATAGTTTGTGAATTCGCTTCCCTCTCTGTATAAACACTCTACAGTTGCATCTTCCATTACCCAAAATTACTGTCTGGTAAAAGGGCATTGCTAAATCTGCTTGCAGTGACAGCTGCTCTCCAGAGCCTGTGGAGATAGTCTGGCCTAGCTAACAAAGAATATTAGTAAATCCAGGGAAGGACTAACACAATGATGTATTTCAAACAAGGAAAGAGTAAGAATGAGAAAAGTAAAGGTGAGTTTTGGGCAGCACTAGAGGAGAGGCAGAAACTCTTCAGTGACAGTCAACTTGTGCTCTGTGAGATTAGAGGTTCTTGAGAAGGACTGACTCTTTGGGGCAGTGCAGCACCTTAGCACACCAGCTGCTTATGAACCTGTTCGGGCTTGGAGCTCCCTGGAGACCATTGTCACAATGAGGGTGATGCATGGATCTATGGATGTGCTGGAAATGCTCTGGGAGATCTGGGCTGCTTTCACTGTACTGCTGGTTTGTCTCTCTCCCAGGCAATGGTACATTCCTCCCACCACTGCGCAGTGTGCATGCAGTTTGTCCGGAAGGAGAACTTGCTCTCTCTGGCTTGTCAGCACCAGTTCTGTCGCAGCTGCTGGGAGCAGCACTGTACAGTGCTCGTCAAGGATGGTGTTGGAGTTGGTGAGTTCGAGGTGGATGTGGTGCTGAGTCTGTGTTTGCCTCACTGGCCGTTCTGATGAGTCAAGACCATGACTGTAACAAGTTAGAAACTGCAAATCTGTTGAATTGAATTTGCATCTGTGATGATGTACTGTTGCAATGCCCCTGGAGTGCTTGTGGATGCAAACATCTGTTCCCTTTGTGTTGGGGAAAAGTCAGTAGTGCCAGAGTTGCTTTGGGCTTTTCCTAGCCTGTCTTTCATGCTGGCATGGCAGTAACATGTAATTTTCTAATTTAAGTATCTGACCTTGTGAATACTGGTTGAAGCACTCACTGGTCCTGGATACACATGTGCCCTGTCATCTTTTGGTGAAGACAGTTGGGCTTCAGCTTTTCAGCAGCCCTGATTTGTTTCACAGTTGTATCCCTCTTGCCACAACAACAGATGGTACCGAGGAAAACGTGCTGAATACCCTCTGTGCATTCACCCCTTAGTATAAGCTGCACTGTGCTAAGATGTTGCTTTCTCTTCTCAGGGGTGTCCTGCATGGCTCAGGACTGTCTACTCCGGACACCAGAAGACTTTGTGTTTTCATTGCTGCCTAGTGAAGAGCTGAAAGACAAATACAGGCGCTACCTCTTCAGGGACTATGTGGAGGTAGTAGATTTTTTTCAGTTTTAAAATACCCTGGGTCAAGTCACAAATGACTTGCAGAAATTTTGTTTGAAGTGTCTTGCATTTTTGATTAGAACTGCAGTAACTGCAGCAAAATTGTCCTCAATAGGCATGATGTGGCTGCTTCTGTAGGACAGCCTCACTGACAAAATGCTCTAGCAGGTTGCCAAAGTAAATTCTGCTGTTAAGGTCATCCACTAACTCCTTGGCTGGTGCTTCAGAATTCTCAGTAGTGCAGCTGAGTATTTCAAAACTTCAATCTGATTATTCGAGTCCTTCTTGTTCTTACATAAATATTTTTAGGTTCAGAAAAATAGGTCCCTCAGCTTAGAGTAGCCCAACTGAATTGGCTTGCTCAAGTATATTTTGTATGAGCTTTTTTGAAATTAAAGCAGCAGTTGTTAAACATGCAGGAGTATTCTGGTAACTGGGAACAGACAGGGAACACTCAAAAAGCAGCAAAGCAGTGTGAAAGCATGGTGTCACCTCTTCTCGATAAGAGACCCTTTGGGAAGGAATGGCCACCACAGGAGAGCAGCTGAATAACTTCTGGGACATAGGAGAAGATGGAGAAAGAGCTCAAATGGAGTAAAATAGTTTGTTTAGTGTCTTTGTGGGGTTTTGTTTGTTGTGCTGACTTAGTCTGTAGACATCCATTTGAATTCCCTGTTCTAGAAAAGCTGTGAGTAAATAAGAAATCTCTTCCGTATTAGGAAATGCAGGATCTGCTCTGATAGCCAAGACCTGGCGACACTTTCCACTCTTTTTAAATACTAAATAACTGCCTTGTATGGTTTTGAGTATAGGAGTGGTTAAAGTTGAACAGATAATGCTCTTCTGCACCCACTGCTGATCTTACTCCCTTGGTGTGTCCACAGAGCCATTACCAGCTGCAGCTGTGTCCTGGTGCAGATTGCCCTATGGTCATACAGGTACAAGAGCCAAAAGCCCGGCGAGTGCAGTGCAATCGTTGCAATGAGGTCTTCTGGTAAGAAACAGAGAAGGTTACAGATCACAGGGAAAGTGTGTGCTGTCCTCAGAGCCACTCCCTTTGCTTGCCAGCAGTGTGTAGAAGTATCTGAAATGCTTTGCTAGAGTTGTTTGTAACTTGAGTTAGCCTGAGTAATTGGACACTTGTGATCTGACTTCTGCATGTGGTCAGATGACCCCTTGCTCCCTAAACTCCTGGGAACTTGGGTGTTCTGACAATCAGGGAATGCAGAGCTTGAGTAATCAAGGGGTTACAGATCTACCATTCTCACATTTTGGCTAGGTTAAAAATTTTCCTATAGACACAGTGATTGGTACAGATTCTGGTAGTAAACATGGAGTCCTCCTTGCTATCTACTGGTATTGAGTTTTCAAGTTTATTAAAAACATTTGACTCCCAGTTTAAAGACCCAGCTTTCTGGTATCTCCATGCTAATGGCCCTTACTGAGCTAGGGCTGTCAAGTCGTGCTAATTCAGGTGCCTGATACCTGCCACTGGAGTCAGGCTACTTTTAAGTGACTGGTCTGCCCCAGAACTCTGCAGTCACGTTAGAGGAGACATAGGTGGGCTCTAGGAAGGGACATGTCAGCCCTCTGACACATGGTTTGTCAGGTCTGGGTTCACTTTCATTCTGACTCTGGCTTTTACACAAGAGACAGGGAATTGTAGTTCAGTCTTGGTCTTCGCGCTCTAGTAATACACAAGAGCATTTGCATCCCTTACTGGGCCCCCCAGATTTTGGTCAGAAAAACCTCAATCCTTGAGTCATTTCCTTGGAAATTGATATGTCTTTTTCTTTTTTTCTCCCCCCTATTAAGCTTTAAGTGTCGGCAGATGTACCATGCGCCCACAGACTGCGCTACCATTCGGAAATGGCTCACCAAGTGTGCAGATGACTCTGAAACAGCCAACTACATCAGTGCTCACACTAAAGATGTAAGGACAGGCACCTGCATGTCATTTCTTGTTCTCTAGCCCTGCCTGAAAAGCAGAATGTAATTCTCTACACGCATAGCATTGTGTTCTTCTTTGTCACAGACTGCAAATTCTCACAGCTCCCTAGGGACTGTCAAGAAACTTCTGTCAGGAGCTATCGTCATATGTGAACGAATTATGTCCCTATGGCAGTGATATAACTCAACTGAATGCCTTGGGAATGCTTTGTGTGGGAAGCTCAGCTGCCCTCCTGCAGTAAGGACCTGGTGGTCCTTATTCCAGACCTGGTGTGAATGTCTTTGACAGCCAGGTGCACTGTCCTCCCACAGGCAAAAGAATTGTGCCTACTTTGAAATGATCAGTGGAGATGTATTTACAATGGAAGGAGAGGGTGTTGTAAGTGCGAAGTCAGTACCAAATAAGGCACCAGTGGTGTTTAAGCCTGAACAACTTTGTGCAGTACTGTGAACTGAAGGGTGAGGGAGAAAGTCTTGATTTGGCAAGGACTGCAAAATGGGGTAGTTGAAGTCTGTAAATTAGACATTGGAGTACTTATAGTAGATTTAGACCCAAGACAAAGAAATAGTATTACATATTGTGCACGCAAGGCTGCCTATAGAATTGTTGTATAAATATACTATCTTTATCCTCTAAATTAACAGTCTGAGATTGGAACTTTTAATGTCTTTTGGGCATTTTGTGGCCCGACTTCAAAACAGTTCTTAGCTACATTTGTGCTACCATGGCCAGTGGGAATTGTGACAGTGCTGATTAGCTGCAAGCTTCAGTTGTGTTAGGAAAGGGGGTACTTGGATGGACTAGAGATTTCAAGTTCCCTTCCTTCTCTGGAGAAGGTGTCAGCATATGATGGTATTGTTTCTGCTATGCTTGTTTGTAGGAATAAGATTCTGTTTTATTGATCATTGTCTTGGCATACATTTTGCCTGGCATGATAATTTATACACAGTAACAAAACTCACTTCCTCCTTTGTATCTGTGCAACCCAAAAAAATGTATCTGGACACTCCAGGGCATCTGTGGAGTTGGGGTGTGTGCAGCTCTCCTGTGGTTAGGCAGGGTCTCTGCAGGTAGCTGAGATGTCATTTGTTAGTGGCTGCTGAAGGCAGAATACAGTGACAATTATCTGTAATCAAAGTAGCTGTGATACACCGTCATACATGAACTGATTGTGTCCCTGTGCCTGAATAACTGCAAAGTGGTAACTCACCAAGACCTTCAGTTTTACAAGGAGTAACAACCTTCAGTTTTACAAGGAGTAACAACAAATTTGTTTTCTTCAGCAAACAGTCTAGTGCTGCAATGCAACTTCCTGACTTTGCCTTTACCTTATTTTAAATGGAACTGTCAGGAGCTGGTGGGAAGCAGGGTATAAATGCTAATATTCTCATATGAGATATGTCTCATACATGAATGCATATTTTAAAGAAAAAAGGCAGAGAGGAATAACCACACAAGTGCTGTCATTCTTCAGAAGGCTGCTAGAGTTGGATCTAACAATTGCTTCTGTTTCCTCAGTGTCCCAAGTGCAATATCTGTATTGAAAAGAATGGAGGCTGCAATCACATGGTGAGTAATTCCCTGAACACGTCAAACCTCCCTTGTTCTAAGTGGAATTTTATTCCCACACTTTCTGCTAACCAAGTGCCTCTTGTCTCTTCTTTTTCAGCAATGTTCCAAATGCAAGCATGGTAAGTTGGATTTGGAAGCTGTTTTCTCTGCAATGTTTGTCAGTGGTGATGGTCTCTTCTCTTTTTTTTGTGATATGAAGACAAATTGTGAACATGGGCTGAAATATTTTCCCCCCACTAAAAGCTGAACAGGATATTATCTACACATTTCTGTGTGATAGCTTTTTTTCCCCACGGCTGTGATCTCAGCTGCCTTCTGATTCAGTGCTGGTTTGGCTCATGCCCCCTGACATGTCTATTGTATAGAGAAGTCTCCAGAATATTAACAGTGGAATCCATCTCACAGGAGAGCTTTCCATGTAATTGTATTTGTAATCAGCTGAAAATACTGTCAAACGTAGCCATTTACTCAGATCAGCTGAAGTCCTTCTGATTAGTGATGGAAATAATGAACTTCAACCCAGAGGACACTGCAGGAGCTGTGAATTGTTATATGTAACAGCAGGTGTTGAACTTCAGTCCACCCCTGTGCAATTAGCAGCCTGGGTGTCTTTGGCCCATTGTGTGGCCCTACAAAATGATGGCCTGTTCTTGCAGGCCATCATTTATCTTTTCATGGCGGGATTAATTTCTGTTGCCTTGGAGTGAGATAGTTGTATTCAGCCCTCTTGAGTTAAGTGTACCACTAGAAATTAATTGTAATATCAGAACCTTATTGGGAAGATGATTAAAGATGACTGTCCTCTCTCATTTCCTTTGCTTTGGGGTTCTTGGCAGCCCTGGACATGCTTTGATGGAGCTCTGTGACAAGGGGGAGCAGGCAAGTGCCAGGATACCATGGTGACTTAGCACTTGAGAAGGCTGATGAACTCAGGAAATACAGATTTTGGTCTCGTTATTATAAGTAACACAGAAGGGATTCTTATTGTAGCAACTTAATCTCCATCCTTTTTCCAGCAGAGCATTCACAGCCTCACTCTGAAATCAGAAAATTGCCATGTTTTGCTATTTTTACTATTGCTCTCTACTCCACCTTCTTCCTATTTCAGCAGCTTCTAACTCGAAGTGTCATAAACCACTGACATCTGATGTTACCTGGGTAGTTGCCTCCTGGAGAGAACTGAGGGCAGACTTTCTTTTGCATGATTTAGTTCACTTTTGGATCTGATCATGTTTTATTCAGACAGAGGTTTGCATGGGGCAGTGTGCCCATGGTGGGGAGGGTGCAACTCACAAAAGAGACTTGCAGCCCCTTCTCTAACCCAAAGTAACTATGTGCAGGGTGCAAGTGCAGTTCTGCCCAGTGGTTTTGGTGTACAGGATGCAGAACTTCAGGGTTTACTTTCCATAGCTGAATGAGAGGCTGTGCAATTAAAATCTTCAAGACAGGCTGGTATTTTTGGCTCCCTGTTGAGTTCTGTTTTGCAGGATGATACAAAACGTGTGTGTTTCTTGGCTTAGCAGAAATATCTGAAAACAGATGGGCTCTGTCTCCTGAAGCTTTTCTTTCTCAGAGGTTTTTTTCTGTGCATCACAGTGGGTTTTTTGCTGTTTTCTGCAGACTTCTGCTGGATGTGTCTGGGAGACTGGAAGACTCACGGCAGCGAGTACTACGAATGCAGTCGGTACAAAGAGAATCCTGATATTGTAAACCAGAGTCAGCAAGCACAGGCCAGGGAGGCCCTTAAGAAGTACTTGTTCTATTTTGAGAGGGTAGGAGACATCTCCTTGGCCAGAGCTGCTGTAGCCTTTTAATGCTCCCTGCCTGGTGCAAAGGTCATTGCCAGCAATCTCCATGCAAGAAACTGCCCAAAGAGAATCTCTGCAGAATTTTCAGGCCCTGTTGTTTTTCACTCAAAATCCTGCCCTGAAAGTCCCATCCATACCAGTGATGTCATACCCAAAGCAAATCGTATTCACTCCTATATTCCCTTGTGCTAGAGAAAATCAGTATTTCCTGTGTGCCACTGTACCATGTACCTGCAGGCTGAGTGCTGCTGCAGTAGATAGATATTGCTCCAATCATTTCCTTTCAGGACTGGGGAACTTCTGTTCCTTGCAGTATGTCTTTATACAGACAAAAACAAAGTAAACTCTACCATGTTCAAAGTTCCATTGGCTGTAGCAAGGTTTTACTAAAATTTCATGTAATCACATTTTTTTAAAGTTGCCATCAGAGCATCTCTGTCCACACAGCAGGCTCCATGCACCTGGCCATGCAGAGCAACTCTACAACAGCATCTCTAGAAGAGAATGTGGTAGAGGTTAAATACTGCTGCATTTCAGTTTCCCCATTAAAATGAATTTATTTTTCACAGCATGAGCCAAGTCCTGTAATAAAATAAATGTCTTCATTCCTGGCTCTCCAGACCAACCGGCTTTGGGAAATAGCCATGTTTACAATGTGCACATGGATGTTGGAGTTCACTGAGCCCATGTCAAATGTTAATTTAAACTCTTGACCTTCCTGTAGAAATCATTTAAGTAGAGGAATCACCATGACTTTCCCCCTTGTTAGCACAAGGTCCCTGTGTAACCAGAGGGCATTCCCACTCGGAGGAGGTGGGTTTGCTCCCTGCTCTTGCTGCTGTCAGTCTGTTGTCTACAGCCTCTGCCACTTGCTACTGGAGGTGCTGCCTTGCCTCTTTCCCACAGCATGTCTTGCCTTGCTGGACTCCTGCCCCCCTCCAATTTCTGCTTGCTAGAGCTTGTGCTTTTACAGCAGTAGTACTCTGTTCTCATGCCATTTTTTTCTTTCCCTGTCTCCCCACCCCTTGCAGTGGGAGAATCACAATAAAAGCCTACAGCTGGAGGCACAGACATACCAACGAATCCAGGAGAAAATCCAAGAAAGAGTTATGAACAACTTGGGAACATGGATAGACTGGCAATACCTACAGAATGCTGCAAAACTACTTGCAAAGGTGGGTAATTGTGTCTTGTTTGGCAGAGAGAAGAGAATACATGCCAGAATGCTAAATTCATAACACCAGGTAAGGAAGGAAATTTTAGAGTTGTGGTTATGTGGGACAGTACCTCTGGTCTAGGACATGAACTAACCAAAAATCATCTGGAAGTGACCTCTGTGAACTTATACTCCACAATATACAGACCTGCATAAGTTCTTCCAAGGAAGGTGTAGGAAATTCTACCAGGAAGTGTCCAGTTGTCAGGAGGTAGCTTCTTAGCCTGTAGTGATAAATGTGACTGTGCTGACTTCCAAGACTGAGATTCCTGTCCTTTTCTCTCTCTCTTCCTCCTGCTCTTGGACAGTGTCGTTACACCCTGCAGTACACATATCCATATGCCTACTACATGGAGTCTGGTCCCAGAAAGAAGCTGGTAAGATGTTCTGTTCTTTTTTTGCTGTTAACTTTTTGGGGTATAGCTGGCAGCATGTTGGGCTGAATTCCAGAACTGGGCAGTGTCTGAAATATTAGCCCTCAGTCTGAAGTAAGGACAGGATAAATAGGTGGGTTTGCACCTTCCCTCTTCACTTCAAGTCGACCAGCAGCTCTGTCCTCTTATACAGTACATTATTTTCCCAGGGAACTTCATTTTCACTAACAAGCCATTTATTCAGAATGTTTTGAGGCTGGAAGTGTGCAATTATTTCTTGGTAAGATTTATCACAATGCTGTGGGCCATATTTCATGTGAAGAGCTGCTGGAGGACAGCTTTTCCTTGGATCAGGTTATAGCTTTGCTTTTTATTCCTGCTGTAAGTTCCTTGCTGGCTTGGTGCATCTCATGGGCTGAAAAAGTACAAAAATAATCTTGAATTCAGTGAAGAGATTTTCCTTTGACTCAGCTGTCCTGTAAAACCTGTTACAGAATCTTTCTTCATGGCATCATATGTTCCCTAAGGCTTTGGATAGATGTTCTCTTCTGGATCTGACTGTGCCAGTGGAACAAGTTGCTGCTCCCAGCAGTGGTTAACAATCCCCTGCACTATGCCTGCAGAGCTGCTTATGAGAGCATTTTGTGACTTGTTTATGGCAAAATAAAATTAATTAGAAGATATTTGTCACTTGCAGTGTTTTTAGGCTGACTAGGTTAATTTTGTGTGATGCAGTTTGGGGAGTTTTTACACAAGAAGCACCCAGAAGGGGTGAGACCATCTAGGTGAAGGTGGGTAAGGAGGAGACACAAACCTGCTCTGCCAGCTCTGCTGTCAGCAGAACACATTTGTCTGCTCCTCAAGTGCAATGTGTGGTATGAAACTGCTCCACTAAACTAGTTTCTTGTTGATGTCTCTAATTTTGCTCTTTGCAGTTTGAATACCAGCAGGCCCAGCTGGAAGCTGAAATTGAAAATCTCTCATGGAAGGTGGAGCGAGCAGACAGCTATGACAGAGGGGTGAGTGTTCTGCTTGCTTGGGCCTGTTGGCCAGATTTTGCTTGTTGGAGCTTGCAGGAGCACTAAGGCTCTCAGGTTCTGAGAAATAGATCCAGAAACCACCTTTAGCCAGCAGATGATGTAGAAGCAGAGCACTCACTGCCTTGTGGGAGAGGAGGGAGGGCTGGCTGCAGGGATTCCTGCAAAGTGGAACAAGTCCCATAGAACTCTGGAGGAGACTGCATGCAGCCTTCTGGTGAAAAGCAGGATTCTTAAGTGTGTAGCACTTTAAACAGAGAAGGAGTCAGGTAACTGCAGAGGGAGCCACATAAAAAGGAAGTGGATCTGGGATCTTGTAATGCAGAGTGTGCATGAAGTGTGTGATGGTGGGTGCTTCTCAGGCTGGAGTTTAGTGTCTCCCTAAGGAAAATGAGGTCTTCTGCAGGGAGCTTGTGCTAACAATTTGTACCTTCTCTTTTACCAGGACTTAGAGAATCAGATGCACATAGCAGAGCAGAGACGAAGGACCCTGCTGAAAGACTTCCATGACACATAAGAGAGGAGGAAGTGACAGTGCAGGGGTGAGAGCAGCGAGTGAAGTGATGGCAGCTTCACTGGGATAAGCAGGCACTGCCTCTGGGAGAACACGGCCAAGGACAAAGCCACTCCTCCCCTTGCAAGTCAGACACATGCAAACACCACCTCTTAGTCCAGTTTGTTCTCTTATCGTTCTGTTTCTGTTTCTGCCAGGCTAGAGGCCAGAGCTCAGATTGGCATATTTCCTGGGCCATTTCCCTCCTGCCCTTGATGGTTTCAGAACGGGAGGGAGTTTTTTTCTGAATGGCTGTTAATAGTATTAGATCATTACAGTTCATGTAATTTTCAACGGTTGTACAAATATACAGACAAACCTTAGAATAACACACAACCCTTTTTAAAAATAAATTGGCAGTGGAGTGTTTTTCCTTAATCTGCTTGTAAATTTAATGGGCTTTTCCCCCTCTCCCTTCCTCTGACCCAAAAATCCTCCTAGTTACTGAAGGAGGCTACAAAATGTCTCAGCTAGATTTTCCAATGCTCCTTTAACCAGGGCATTGCAGCGTTGGCGTTGCATGAGGAGAGTGGCTGGTGTTAAGGGTGGCTGCTGCTGTGTCTGGCCTGACAGTGCCGGCAGTGGCCTTGGTTCAGTATGATCACATGTGACATCTCTTTTTCTTGTAAATCAGCTGTGCAAAATCCAGCTACACAAACAAAAGCAGACAGAGGAATTGCAGGGAACAGACCAGGTTAACATTGGGGGATATGCCTTGAGTTTGAGAGAAATTGAGAGAAATCAGATTCTGCATTTGATGAATTTTAGGTCTTCCATGTAGATTTTTTGCTTTACTTGTTTTTGTGGGAGGATGTTGTATTGCCAAAGTGAGTGATGAGGGAGTAGTAGCATACAGTTGTTAATCAAGGCTTGGGGCTTTTGCAGAGTGAAAGAATCCATGTTATAACAGTGCCATGCAGCCTGATAAAGTTTATTTGTGCCTGCTGGGTAGCATGGCTGAGAAAATTTGATCTCATTCATCAAAGTGAGACTGAACACCACTACATTATGAGGAGGAAAGATTATGTACAACACACTCCCTGGCAGGTGTTGGCAATGTGGACAGGCACTTGAATACAGGTGCACTGCTTGTGCAGAGCCTGCACCAAGCCAGGCAGAAAATTAACTAGCAAAATTAATTTATTTGTATATTAGTATTGATGCTGGTGGGAACTTATCAGAAAATTGATTGTTAGGAGCATGTGGAGCTTTTTTATTAACATTCTCTTTTCTAATGTAAAATATACACTAAAATAAAAATATGAAAACCTAGTTCATCTTAGTAGGGGTTAACATGAAAAAGGTTACTTAAATGCTGATCCTTGCCTGTTTGCTACAGGAAGCAGGCCACATATTAGGATTTCACAGACATCTGTGTCACCTGCACCAGGAGCTTGTTGTTTGCAGCCAGTAAGGTGCAGCTGGAGTCTGATCTGAGGAAATTTTCACCTCTGTGGGGAACTCATGGGGTTCTCTTCCATGCTGTATTTGGAAGTGTTGCCCTTGATGCATCCCTGTATTGTTCTTATGCAATGTCACTTGATTAAACTGGAGGGGGGAAAAGTGCTAAATTCTTGCGTGTCAGAATAAGCTAACTCTGCTGTTGGAGCCTCTTTCATGTACCTGAGACATGTGGCCCAGGTATTTGCAGCAGGTGTAATTGGGCTCATAGATTTTATCAAGACTGATGAATTGGTTTAAACAAGGAGTAGTTGTCATAGGAGCTAATCCTGTGCCCATGCTTGTTGTACACAGCAGAAAATGTCAAACTGAGAGGCCTTTTCCTTCCTCCCTCCTGGTGTGGGATCTATCCTCAGGGAACAGGGGAATGCACTGCAAGGAGCTGCTGGCCGTGGAGAGAGTGTTACAGCAGAAGCAGCTGAGGATAGGGCAGGCTTGTGGAGAGATGGCTGGAGCCAGGGAGCAGGGCAGGGAAGGAGTCTGCAGTTTCTGGGAGCAGCATTGCTTGCTGTGCAAGAGATCTCCATAGCCATGGCTCCTTGTGTTCCTGCTCTGTCCTGTTCTGGCTCCCCTCAAGGCTGGAACCATAGAGATGGATTTGACCTTGCTCCAGCCACTGTCTCTTGACTTCATTCCTTACTCTGCACCCAGCAGCAGCCTCTCTGTGCCCTCCTCATGATATATCCTAGAGGTCAGTCTCTCCTCTTCTCTCCTTCCCAAATGATTGGCTAAGTCTTGGCATGCTGCTTCCATGGGAAGGGATAGTGGAGGGGGGAAGGTTTGCTGGGACCCAGCAGTTTGCAGTGAATAGAACCAATATTTAAGCTGTTCTTTAAAAATGTAATGTGGAAAGTACTGATGAGGACAAAAGCTGGTGTTCTTATCTAAACATAACTATCTTAACACCTAATCCCTTTGCAGAACAGGTATGTGGAGTTTCCTAATCCCAAAGAATTTTCACTTCTGTTACATAATTGTCCAGCTTTGAGCTAAATGAGAATGAGGTTTTGTCTCTCTCCCTCCCAGCCTCCTTCCCTCCCTCCCTTTTCTATGCCCCAACAAAATATTTATCTTTGTTTGTAGACAAGCCAGACCATATAGCTGTGGCCAGGCTTACTGAACAGGCTGCTGAGATGCTTGGCTGAGGAACAGTAATAAGGATTGCACAGTGCACCCACTAATTCTTTCAAATTTTCTGAAGCTAGAGCTTTGTCAACAGTTCCATTTATTTTTAAACAAAACATTCTTTCTGAAAGTGGCAAAAGTCCTGCGTTGCACCCACAGATCCTATTGCTATACTCTGGGAAAACAACAGGACTTGCTCTTGCCCCCCAGGCAGGACCATTTCTGTATTGGTGTTGTACAGAAAGCCATAGACTTCAACACGAAATGTGCAGGGCACAGGGGCTGCTGGCTCTGTGTGTAAGGTGAATGACACTGCTCAGGAGGCAGGTGACAGGAAGGAAGTGGGGGTTCTCAACACCAAAAGAAAAGGCCACTTTTTTCCCCCTCTAATAAGTACATGGCCCTCTTTGAGTTAGCAAGGTTACATAGGTGTAGGTAATAAAAAGTGGCTCAGGAGCCATTAATTCTAAGGTACGAGTTTCCCTTTGATGCATTACTGCTACAGACGTGGAATGTTTGCTTTCTTTTTTCTTTTTTGCACTTGTTTCCAGCTCCTGTGCCAGCCTCACACCTCTCCATCCTTGCATCTGGTACTCTTTTATTTGGGCTTTGCTTGCGTTAGTGCATTGGCTGCCTCATCTCTATTCGTCCTCAGGCTTCCCAGACTGTAACAAAACGTTTTCTACTGACACTATATATAAACTGCATGACTGCTGCCCTGTGCAGCGAAGTCACTGTGCCCGCCCGCAGATGGGGCAGCAGGAGGTTTCTGTACTATAGTCTTGCACTCTAAATTTTAGACTTTTTAAGCAGGTAAAAAATAGAACTTTATTTTTAAATGAGGCACTTGTTCTGGGAATTCCTTTCTCGGCCCCGGTCTGGTTGGGGTTGTGGGACAGCGTTGAGGTGTGTGGGAGGGCACAGGACTGCTTCCACCCCTCGCTTTTCTTCGCAGGAACCGGAGAGGGGCATGGGCGGTGGAAGCCGCCCGGGAGACGGTTGCCAGAGGTGTGCCCGTGGTTTATTTGAAATAAATTGTGACTTTCTAACTTCGGCGGTGTCCTGGCTCTTCTTAGCAGCGGGGTGGGGAGGGGCGGGGGGGGCTCGTGTCGCTGGCCCCGCCCGCGGCCGCTGGCCCCGCCCCGCGGTGACGCAGCGCCCGCCGGGCCGTTGCCGTGGTGACGCGGGGCCGGGCGGGCCGGGGCGATGGCGGCGGCGGAGGTGCGGGCCGAGGGGCCTCCGCTGCCCGGCCCGCCGGGGGGCCGCCCGCGGCCCGTCTGCTCCCGCCCCTACTTCCTCGTCCTCATGGTCTTCGCGCACCTCTACGTCCTCAACGTCCTGGGGCTGCTGCTCTTCGTGCACCTCAGCGCCGGCGAGCCCGGCGGGCCGCCCGCCGCCCCCCCGCCGCCGCCGCCGCCGCCCGCCCGCGCCCTCCCGCGCCTCGAGGGCATCAAGGCAAGGCCGCGACCGGGGGCCGGGGCCGGGGCCGGGGGCTGCTGACCGCTGGCCGCTGACCGCTGCTCTCCCCGCAGGTGGGCCACACGCAGCGGGTGGAGCTGGTGCCCGGCAGGGCCCACGCCGTGCGCACCCTCAGCCTCAAGCCGCTCCTGTTCGGTGAGTACCGGCCCCGCCGGGGGCAGCTGCTGCCGGGCCCGGGCACGCCGGTAGCGGGGGGATTTCCGTCCTGACGGCGGAGCGGGGTGTGTGTGTGTGCGTGTCTGTCTGACACCCGCCGCTGTCTTACACCCACTCGGGGGAAGATGACTTCCCGCGTGTTGGCATCACCTCCCTGTGCTGCTGCTCCCTGGGGCTGCGTTAGAAAGAGTGTGGTATCGTTTAAGGTATTTTGATGTAAAATTCGTAGAGGTTGCTTATTCTGAATGGCTCACTTTGAAGAATTTGGAAGATTAACCTTTCCAGGTTTTTCAGATTCTCTGTGAAATACTAGGAATAGACAGCAGATCACTGGCAAGAAGCATGAAGAAGATGCTCAATGTAAGGAAAGGACAAGAGATACCCAAACTTTTGTTAATAAATTATGAAAAAGCAATTTAGTGTTGGTGCTTCAGCACTGAGGAAACGAGTAACAGGAGAATTGATAGATTTTGTCTTCCACCATTTCATGTTCTGTTCTAGATTTATCTTTACTTTTGGCTTCTCTGATACACCACCACACAACATCTGCCTTTTTGCTATTTTAAAATCTTCTTTACCTTTCTGTGAAGTTTTGCTGTCACTAGTCAAGTCTCACTAATTGAACTCTGTGTTCTGGAAATCCACTGACAATGTAATAATTTGGGGGGGATCAATCATTACAAAATTCCTACTACTGCAAAGTCAGAGAAAACCTTTCTGAAAAGAAAGTAGAGAATCTTTCAGATGCTTTCTCAATAATATAAATAGAGGGTTTTTTTCTGTTTCCAAGTAGATCATACACACTGAAAACCTTACCATTAATTTCGTAGTGGATTTCTGACATTCACTAAACAGACACACCAACCTGGAGCTGATAAAACCCCACAGCATCACAAAACTGATATCATTACCAGAACCACGGTCTGAGGCAATTGCTTTGGTTTTCACTCAGGAAAACCCCTATCTCCTTCTTCCCAGCCTTTCCAGTTCCACTGAAGTGAAACAGTTGGTCCTGGCCTGCAAGGAAGGTGCTGAGGATGATAAAAGGCAGGTTTGTCCTGGCAGCAGTAATCCTGCAGTTTTTAGCTTCTTGTTCCAGCGCCTCCATTGGTTTTGAGGGAACCTTTGCTCCCTAAGGATGCCATCACAGACTGTGACAGACATTCACCATTTGAGATGCCACAAGTCTGTTCTCCTTTGTCCTCTGATAAGGAGTCCCTTATTTAGAAACTGCAAGTTGCAAGACAATTCTTATCTCCCCGATGAACCTGCCAGGAGCCAGCTCTGACTTTAAAAGACTTCCAGAGACTTTTCTATCTATGCAAGCAGTACCAATCTAATTCAACTGGTTTAAAAAAACTAATTCATTGCATCTCTGTTGCTTAAATTAGTGGAAGTGTGTATTTAACTTGGTTGTGTTTGGTAAATACAGAAGTCCTTAGCAAAGACTCTTGAGTTTCTGGGGATTTAACACGAAGTGCTGCAGCATACAAGAGACAATATAAGCAAACAGTGCCTGGTCTATCATCTTTGCTTTCAGCAGAGCAGGCTGCAGTGTGACCACAGGAGCAGGCACTCATAAATGATTTAATGTGTTCTCTGGGCTTCAGAGCATGGGCTGGACATCGTAGGGGAACTTTAGGTTTGTTTTTTAAGTGTGTCTGAGTCACATCTGCATGAAACCCAAGTGTATTTTATGGAGCTATGAAAAAAACCCTGCCCTATTTTTTCCACCCTCTGGCTACAAGGCATCTTTTCTAAAGCTTGTAAGTCAGACCATCTGTGCATTTTCAGTTGGGAAACACTAGTAACCAAATAGCCCTACTAATGGAAAAAATCAGACAAAGCCTTTTCAACCTTCAGAGCTTTTATGTGTTCTGTTTTACAAACGCAGTCTGTTCAGAAGATATTGCTATTGCAGGGACCACCTGACAGCAGATTCTGTGGATTGGGCAGCAGTTTTTAAGACATGACAGTGGGGAGGAATAAAAATAGGAAAATTTGCTGTGTTTTTCTTCTGAGCCTCAGGGAAGAGAAGTAATCACTGCACAAATGTCAGGGCACAGCTGAATTGCAGTGTGTCTGAGCGCTCGTTTCAGCCCACACCAGTGTGAGGAGGAGCTCGCAGCGTGGGTTGTTGGTGTGCCTTGTGAGCACGGGGAGGCAATATGTCTCCAGCAGACCGATGTGTCTCCAGCAGCCTGCAGCGGTCTCTGCACAGGCATCACCAACAAGGCAGAAAGCATTCCTCCCAAAGGCTGTTTTTTCCCCTTGTTTTCTTTTATTTCAGCCACAGGTTTAAGCCAATATGGAAAACTTTCCATGGACAGTGCTTTGTTAGGCAGTAGAAATCCGACTTGTTTTCTTATTTGGGGATTTGCTGTTTTCTGCTCTGTGGTCTGGAGCACAGTGCATACCCCTGCAGGGAGTGACAGTCCTGCTTGGGTGAGAGAGTGAGCTGCAGAGAACTTGGTGAGACTGAGTTTTCCCATATTTTCTCTCTTCCTTGTGTACAGGTGGAAGGCCAGGCAGCTGTGGAGGGTTTCTCCCCTGCTCCCATATCAGAACTGCAAAATCCTACTGTGCTGGGGCTGGGACTCACCTCCCAGTCCCAAGCAAAGCTGTTGTTCACACCAAAGCAGAGCTTTGAACAGCTGATGTCTCACTCATGCTCTGCTTTTCTCAACATTCTTGTGATATCCCCAGTTACCAGAATCTTCTGATCCACACCGAATTTCTGATGTGGAAAAATAGTTTTCCCTGTTATGCAGAAACCCTCAGCTATCTGCTCTGTGCCTTTCCTGCTCAAGAATGGCTGTTTCCTTTTGCCTGTGTGGATGCTCATCAACTCTCAGCACAGGAAGCTGAAGGGACGGCCTGACTCAAGAGCAGAGTTCAGCATGTAGTTTCTAAGGGGCTGGGCATAGCCAGGGTGGGTTCCTCTCCCGGTTAATTTACCTCAGACTGTTCAACAGTAAAGTATTTGCTCCATTACATAAAAAGTATTACTTTGCAGTCAGGAGACTTTCATGTAATCTCTGGACAGAAAGCAAGCAGGCACTTGGACCACATCAGTGTCTCAGGGTCAAATAATGAATCTGAAATACCAGTTCTGATAATGAGAGCTAGAAGGAACTGTTATTAAAGGTTTCTTCTAGTTTGTCCTCACCTGCATAGTTAAGTTTTGTTGTGATGTTGAATCCTACACAAAGCTGAACATTGCACATCCAGGATCTACAGAGCCTTGTGAGAGGAACATGTTAAACCTGCATCCTTAAGCTCTGTCTTGGTAAAACAGAGATCTGTAGTGAAGCCCTATCTGTACACTATGACTGCTTCAAATCACCTAGAAATACAACTGTACATCTCCAAAACACCACCTGCCAGGGAAATGAGTTTTCTAGCCATAGGGAAGGGAGCAGTTTCTTGTTGCTGGAATTGAGATTTTTCAGACCTTCCGTCCCGCCTGTTCGGGGCAGCGGTGATGTTTCCACCTCCGCACCGCCTGGTGCAGGTTCCTGTTCCTCTTCTGCCAGGCATAGGCCTTGTTCACCACCACTTTGTCATTCTGTACTTCACCACTTACAACAAAGACCCCTGCATGAGTGCCTCTCATGATGTTGTGGGCACAGGTGGCATCTATGTCCAGCCACTGCTGGAGCCTGGCAGGGATTTCAGTTCTGAGGAGTGGGCCATGCTTCAGCACCTCCAGCTTGGAGGAGTCCAGATCGAAGTCCGAGATGGTGGTGGTGGTGGTGTTCTTCCTCAGGATTCGGATTTTCACTGCTGCAGGGGATGGAAAAAGAGCTGTGAGTTCTATTTACTCTTCATAGCTCTCACCAATTCAACACATAGAGCCAGCCCAAGGCTTCTCTGCTGTCTCTGTAATGTGGGGAGGTATCTGTCCGAGCTTTTGTAATTGCAGTGAACTTGTAAAAGTTCTCATTTGAGGTTAGTTTCCAGTAGTGAACACTGTTCTTAGAATCACAGAATTATTTAGGTTGGAAAATACCTCAGAGATCAAGTTCAACCACTGACCTAGCACTGCCCAGTTCACCATCAAACCATGTCCTCAACTGCCACATCTACATGTCTTTCAAATACCTTCAAGTGACTCAACCCCTTCCCTGGGCAGCCTGTTCCAGTGCTTGATAATTCTTATGGTACAGAAATTTTTCTTATTACTCAATCTGAACCTCTTCGTTGCAAATTGAAGCAATTTCCTCTTGTCCTTGTTACTTGGGAGAAAAGACCTCCTTCTCCCTCAATCCATTTCCCTCATAAGAGTGGCAAAGATGTATCAGCACCACTGCAGAAACCCTGGAGGAATCACGGGCACAAGCAAGCAGATGCATCAAAGTCCTGGTCTTCTGCAAATTACTTTTCTCTGAGCAGAGATTTCAGGAAGTGACATGACTGACAGCTGCTCAGGATTTGTAACCTTTTTGCTTTTATTGAAAATTTTTTTTGTTTTTCTATTTATGTGCCTGAATTCAGGATGGTTGCTTGAAAACTTCCTGCCAGCTGATTGAGCAGAGCCAGTGCTGCAACTTGCTTGGGCTAGGAGAGGGAGAGTCACAATACTAGAACAACAGTATTAAAGTTTGAAATAGCTGGCATTGCTAAAGATTCTTATAGGCATTGATTGAAATGTTTGTATGCAAGGGAAAACCAGGGTACTGCTTGTTTTTAGCAGTCACAGACCAAAACCAAATCAGAGCCCACAGAAATAAAGCAGGTCTTCACTTTCAGTGCTGCCAAGAGCTAGGCCCTCCTGCTACCTCACAGGTAAGGTGGAAACTGAAAATCCCTGGGATCTGCTGTAAAAGCTGCAGTTTCTCAAAGTCAATATGTTATGGCAAAGCTATTTTCTGTCCATGACACTGTTTGGCTGCTGGAGGGATTGGCACCAATTGAGAGGAGAAGGAGGGTACTCACCAAAATCATTGGCACAGAGGCTTTCCAGGATCTCCCTGGCAGTGCTGGCCTCCTCAAGCTCGCAGTCCTTGCAGCTGGCTCGGGGCACTGCTGCAGCAGAAATTAGGTTATAACACCCTTGTCAAGCTACACTAGAAAAGGCACAATGAAATTTTGAGATCTACGAGTGGTGGTTTGCTGTTTCTTAGTGATGCTTCTTCCTGAGCTACCCAGGCCCTGGAAAGATAGCACAGACAGGCAGGGTGGGAAATGTTGAACTCTCCTTCCTGTGACTGGGGCAGACACTGCTTGTGCTTTGTTCAGGCTTGTGCCTGTTGCTGCGTGTTAAAGCAGCAGTGAAAATGCTTAATGAAGATCTCCTAATTTGGATGAAACAGCAAAACCAGTGGTATGGCCAGACTCCATTCAGTGATGCCGAAATTATATTGTTGAAATATCTGTTCTTCCCTTAACTGCTCTTGAATCTCCCCCAGTATTCATCAGTATCTGGTTGTTAATTTAGTCCTTCAGACAGACTTTTTTCTGGTGTAACTCATGTCTGCAGAGGCTCATGTCCCTTCATGGTGTTTCTAATGTTTAAAGAGAAGGCTTGCAAAACATTTCTTTTTGCATATTTTTAAGCCCTAGACAGAGCTGAAAGATCAGGGCTGCAGCTCTGTAGCTCCACTGGAAGCACGTCTCGCTGCTGGGAGTCTGCACTCCATGAGCTCTCCCACTGTGCCTGGGCTGGAGGCTTTGCAGCCTTTCCTTCCCCCTGCCCCAAACCCTGCAGGGTCTGATGGCACCCAGGGAGCTAATGAATACAGCTGAGAGAGGAACAAGCCACAGTCAATGTTATGCTAATTTTCTAGACACAGTTCCCAGACAGAACAAAACTAGAATTTGTAATTTTTGGTTTAAAATACAGCTTAAAACCAGAAATATGCAGAATAGAAATGAGTCGTAGGATCATCCTTTTGAGCTTTCATTGTTACATACGGGAAAATACATGAAGACAAAACCTCTTACTTCTCCTGCTTGAGGAATTTTCATCCATGGAGACTGCTGCGATGCACAGTTCATGATCTGCAGGGAACTTGTTGCAATTCAGGATTTCGGGCCAGGGGTAGCCGTAACAAGCCATGACGGGCGCGCAGCTTCTCTTGACGGCTTCGCAGAGGCTGCGGCAGGGATAGATGAGCCTGGGGAGGGGATGGGCTGTCAGCACCTCCGTGTGCCTGGCAGGAGGCTGAGGGTCGAGCCCTGGCAACACCACTGCTGCACAGGGCTGTGTTAAAGGGTTAGCAGGCAATTTTGGGATCTTGGATTTTTTTTTGAACGTTCATGTCCAGGAAGAAGCAAGGAATTTCTGAGGGCAGGAGGGATAAGGCTGTTCAATACAAGGCAGCTGCCAGAAGCCCTTCACCTCCTTAGGGAACTTCTCTAGTTGTGCAAAGGCTGCTTATCTTTGCAGGTGCCTGATTACACACCAAATTTCCTTAGCACCTCTACTTTGAGACCTGCACCTCAAAACTGGGGATTTGTTTCTGCTGCTGGAACAGTTGGGAAACTGAGAAACCATGTGTTTGGGGCAGGAGCTGGGGTGAGGGGCTGCATCGGAGGTGGGAGGTGAAGCTGGTGTGTGACAGCAGCTACTGCAGTGTATGAGGGGGGGGCCAGGTCATGTGGCAGCAGTGCCTGGGGTGAGAGAGCCGAAGAATCCCGAGGAGGGAACATATTTCTGCTCCTGTGATATGAAATGCTCATGTTTCGTTTTCAGAGGGATGTTCACTGTTGAGTAATCCAATTGTCCGTTGCCGAGAGCAGCAGCACTGCTTCTTGGGGACTGCACGGATCACATCAAATGCATTTTCTCTCAGGAGGCACATGTAGTTGTGCTCCTGTGGGGAGTTTACTGTTACAGCTGAAGTAACTCGTAAAAGCATCTTACCTGTCCAAGCAGATCGGTGCAAAGAGGGAGCAGAGAAAAATCCTAGCGTCTGGGTGGCACTCCCTGGCCAGCAAGGGCAGCCAGCTGGAAGACTGCTGGATGACTTCTGTCATGGTCTCATGCTCCAGCAGGTTGGGAATCCTCATCTCGGAGTAGCCAATATCGTAACACAAGGCCATGCGGTGTGGGATGGGCATGCAGCTGGAGGATCTCCTCAGGTAGCTCGCCCAAGCGCCTGGAGAGCCCCAGAGCAGCAGCCGTGCCAGGAGACCCAGCAGCCATGGGCCACCCAACCTCGAGGGGTGCCTGCGGTGGGACGTGACCATGCTTGGAGCGAGTGAACCAACAGCACACCCCGGACTGAGCTGCTCCTGACTGTGGGATGCCTTTTATAGCCTACAAGCCACCTCTTTGTCAATCCATCCTCATTAAGTTCGGCCCTTTCAGAGCCCTCATGGGGAAGACAATGCTCCAATTTTCATTTGCCAGCGGCCCTGATTGTTTGTATTTTAGCAGGGGTTTGGCTTAGATCAGCAGGTGTGGAAATGAGGGCAGTTGGGGAGGGATGAATGACTTGGCCCATGTGTCTTGGGGCTCTTTCAGCCAAGATTGAATCTCTGTTTGACACCAGTGCTCCAACCCATCCCCTTTCTCTTGCTCCAGGATTAGTCATTATTTCATAAACCCTAATGTTTTCCTCTCTTTTGTTTTTTGTAAAAGCAATCAAGTGTTGCTTAAAGTCAATTAGGAGGCATTTGTTTAGCTGGATCTATTGTTGAGCAGGCAGGGAGATAGGATGGTCTCACAGCCAGAAGTTAACTGTTTAAGAGAGCTGAGGGCAGAGAGGAACTAATTTGCAGCTGTGGAGCCAGGTTGTTTGCAGACAGGATTGGCAGCACTCAGCTGGAAACCCCCTCACCTTGCAACCTGCATGACCACATGCTTTCCAGTTAACAGAATTCCTACTTCATTCTGAAATCCCGTCGCTACCACTGAAGAGTGGAATTGTCTTTCCTCCAGCACATAATTAAGATTCCATAAGCCATCATTATTGTAGCCCAGTTTGGGGAAGTGGAAGTACTGGGGGTGTTGGTTGCCAGTGCACACGGTTCATTTGGACCTGGTGCTGTGCCATGAGGTTCAAAATGGTCAGTAAAAGCTCCAGCTCTGAAGCATCCTCTGGCACAAGGACCCTGTGCTGCCTGTGGTGGAAATTGTTTCCTTGGAGCGTGTTACGGATACAGCTGGCTGCATTGTGTTCCTGGGGCTTCTCAGGAACAGCTCATTTTCTACAGGGCTAGTTCTGGTCTGTGCTTAGCAGGAAGCCAACTGCTTATTGACAGCTTGAGCTGATAGGGTTGATTTCAGGTCATGAAAGTAATTAATTTTTTCCCTCCATTTGAGGATGGCTGCTGTAATTGATCTATAACGTGTCCTTGGCACATACCTGCAGGAGCTCTAGGGAGCTGCAATTTGGAGAGCAGGACCTTGGGTCTAGGAGCACTTAACCTGTCCTGCGATGGTGGTTTTTCTTTCCCTTTTCAAAAGTCTCAGCAGCTGGTAACAAGGTCACCCTCGCTGTGACAGACACCAGCCAGGAGGATCCTCTCAACTTCCTGGGCCACAGTCGAACTGTGCTCTGGGATGGAACCTTGCCAGTGCTTTCCAAGTGCGTGCCCCATGTACCATGCAGCTAAAAATCTCCTAGGCTCATGGTCAGCGGTGTATTTCTCTGCACTTCAATTTGCTTGGGATTGTGCAATTGGCTGATTGCGGCTCGGTTGGTGCTGCAAAGGAAAGCTGGAGGTACCTGGGTGTGAAGACTGGCATCCTCCCTGTCCAGTATCTTCCTCTTTAATATTACATTTGAAGAGCATTTTTAGTGGGAGATCAAGAGAATGAGAGGGAGTAAGTTAGAATTTTTCTCCTTTCTGTTTGAGTTTCACAGTAGAGCACTGTGCCATGCTTCCCTGAAAGGGATTTGGTTTTGTGCAAAGTGCCATCCTCTCCACATGAGAGCAAGGAAGTCTGAAACCCTGGCCATCACCACTGCCCACTGTAAAGATTTTTGGCCTCCCTTCCAGTAAAGCAGCAGTTCCCAGACTGTAATCCACATGGCACCTTTGAAATGGTAATATGTAGTGATATGCACGTGTTTGTTCACTCCTTTGTCCATTGTGGTATCTGTGAGAGAGTTTAAGGGCTTGACCCCAGGATCCAAACATTTAGGAACTGCTGCTATAAAAATACCTGCCTCCAGCAGCTCAGGTGTGTGGTGTATGCTCTTTCAGAGCCCTTCTGGTAGAAGCGTGGATGTTTTTGAATGCCCCAAACTTAGACAGTTCCTAAATTTCCCCCCTACCTCTTTTGATTTTTTCCCTGAGTCTCCTGCCACCAGCATGGGATCCCACTGTAACAGGTCCTCAGTCTCTGTTGCTGCTGACACTTTTGCTGCAGAAATTCCTGACTTCCTGACAGAGGAGGAGTGCAAGCTCATTGTCCATCTGGCAAAGCTGAAGGGGCTGCAGAAGAGCCAGATCCTACCAACAGAGGACTATGAGGAAGCCATGGAAATGATCGAAATCAGCCAGATGGACATTTTCAATCTGCTGGATCACAATCAGGATGGGCAGCTGCAGCTCAAAGAGGTAGAGTGTGGGACAGACTGGGGGAGATTTGCTGGGGACCCTCTGGCACATCCCCTCATCAGGTGCTCTCTTGGTTACTCATGTGCTCGGGTGGGGCCAGACCCCAGGATATACCAATCACAATTAGCTTAATTTTAGGTCTCAGAACTTGTGCTGGCCTTCAGACTGAGAGTTTCTGGGGCAATGTGCAGTAGTTGTCATGCTATTGGGAGGCAGCAACAGTCCTTGGCAGAACATGTGTGTTTTGAATATGCTGGATTAAATGTTTCTGTGCTGTGGGTTGCCTCTTGCTGTGTGTCTTGGGAAGTGAGTTTGTCGAATAGGCCCTGCTTTGTGCAGCCTGTGGGGAATTTACTCTGTGAATTCACAAAGCCACACCTATTGATGAGCTGAGGGGGATAATGAGCACCTTGTCCACAGCTCTTCAGCACCCTTGCCCTGTATGGCAGGGTGTATCAGGGCAAGTCCTGGCAGTTCAAGTGTGTCCCTCCTCAGGCTCCCATTTCAGGTGAAACCAGGAGTCTGAACTATCCTGTGCACCATGAGTGCTGTGGAGTATGGGGAGCTGTGCCAGTGACAGCACAGGGCAAGGCTGCTTTCTCTGAAGGTCAGAGAGCCTGCTGAGAGCTCTTCAGGCTTCTGCATCTCTCTGTACATGTTGAAGGGAAGAATTTTGTTCCAAGCCCTTACCTTGGACAAGTAAAAGCATTCACTTTTATCAATAGCTTTGCTTTCCCTTCAAGAGAAAGAGCTGTGCTCTCTACCTCAGGGCTGGTTAACCAAGTCCCAGCAGTCATTTGCCATGACCTAAACTGGAAATAACAGCACTCATCAGCCACTCTCTGTGTGTGGCTGCCAGATGATACTCACTGCAGTCGTCTTTCTGCAGAGATGTGCCGCTGCCTGTCTGGCTGATGTGCTGTGGAGGAGATCCCACCAGGCCTCATGCAGGGAATCTGTAGGGTCTCAGGAGTGCAAGAAACCAGTGCCTTTTTTAATCCATTTATGAATTTCAGGTGTTGACCCATACCCGCCTAGGGAATGGCAGGTGGATGACCCCCGAAAACATCCGGGAGATGTACACAGCGGTCAAAGCTGATCCTGATGGGAATGGTAAGAGCAGCTCCATGGAAATCCCTTCACCCTCAGCACCTTGGACACCTTGCACAGCCATGTGGGGGAGAGCATAAGCCATGTCCCTGCCCAGGCCTGTTTCTCTAGCTGAATTCTTCAAAGGGAAGTAACACTTCTAGAGACCTTGTCAGGGAAGTAAATGCAGTGTGACCCTCTTACTGCAGCACTCCTGCCCCTGCATCACCACTCTAGCAGCTAACTGGTCCCACTGCCTGGGCTTGGATCTTGCTGGAGCAGGACCAGACCCCCAACTCTGCACTCCCTCTTCCCTGTCAGACCTGCCTTGGTTCGTGCCCTGCTGTAACAGGGTCTTAGGGCTGTGCTTCCACTCCCCTGGTCTGAGAGACTGCTCAGGTTCTGACTACAGAGCTCTTGTTACCTGGGATGCAGATGTTCAGACACACATTGCATGCCCCCCCCCTTTTCAGGGAGACTTTTGCAGCAGGCCAAGAGCCCCATGTCACTGTGAGGGGAGAGTGGAATCAGTGGAGGAGGTGGGGGTGATCTTATCAGTCAGCCTTTGGTGCTGACCCCCCTCTCTGCTGCTGGAACCTCTCTGTATTCCATGAGGCCACTTCTGCCCCTCCTGCCCCCTGTCTCCCAAGGGCTCCTGCTGGTCCGGACATACACTCTAACCTCTGCTGCTCTAATTAGAGTGGCCTCAATTAAGCAACACTCCATTTCCTAATCAAATTAAGTGAATGCACAGGCTCTGCACACTCTTCCAGTGACCTGGCATTGAGAGCTGCCCAGGAGGAGCTGCTTTGGAGTTGAAGCAGTAGCAGTGTGAATGCATAAATATCCGGAGGGCACTCTCCTCCAGGCTGGTGGCATTCTTGGCAGCGGTATGACTGAGTCCTCAGTGGCTTTTCCACCATTCTGGACATTAACAAATGAAAGGTCCTGTTAAAGAGCTATTGGCAGGACCTTGCTTCCAGAGTGCTGCTTCCCTCTGTTGTTAGATTGGTACATGACACCGAGAGACCAGGTCACAACCTGGATGTGGCACTGCGTCATCAAAGACTGTGGGGAGTAAGGGGAAGTGGGGACAGAGAGACAGTAGGAATAATAACAGTGGATCATTTGGTCTTGACCACTTGCACCTGAGGAACTGTCCCTGGCTGACCCTTGTGGCTGGTCCCTCCTCCTGCCAGGGGGTGCTGGTGCCCAGGGAGCAGAGCTGGCTCCCAGCAGCACTGGCTTTGCTGCCTGAGTGAGCTCCTCTCCCAGCCCATGGTGTGTGCTGGGCAGCCCAGGGCAGTGCACTGCATGCTGGTGCCCAGGGACCTGTGCAAGGCTTCCCTTCTCCAGAACGGGGAAACAGCAAATGTGAGGAGTTTCCTGAAGCTGACAAAGGCAAGAGTCCTTGCTGATTCCAGTTGAGTGCAGACAAGAAATACCTGTTTTAGAAGAAACTGCTTTATACCTCTTGCTTTTCTGTTATTTCTACTTACGCAAGACCATGCTGTCATGCATTCCTCATTTATGTGTTGCAATTACACAAATGCAGGATAATGCACTGCTTGGTTTGGGTTTGGCTTTTTCTTAATTACCCTGCAAGGTCACATAGAAAATGTAGTCTGAGGTGTTCCACTCTGTCCTTAAAGATGTTGATTTAAATATCTAAGTAATAAGCGTCAAGAGATTGAGTCGCACAGACTTTCTTGTGTATATCAGAACTTTGGTGTCTGTTTCTCTCTTTTGATGTATTGATTTGTGTGTTTTAGGAGCTTTTTAAAGTTTAAAATGGTGTTTTGCCTGTCCCAGTTCTGACCCTGCACCGTTCACTTTGGCAGGTTGCTCTGTGTCCTCTGCTGCAGGCGAGAGCATTGCTGGAGCCCACAATCATGGGCAGAAGGGGTGCAGCCTGTGGTGGACACAGTGGACCCTGACTGTGAGGAAGGCAGTTTGTGCAGTGCCTTTAGCTGGTGTTTCTCCAAGTACAGGACACAATAACTATTACCTGCGCCAGAGTCAGGTGGCTTTTCCTGTGTTCCCATAGGTGTGCTAAGTTTGGAGGAGTTCAAGCAGTTGAATATCCGTGATTTCCACAAGTACATGGGAAGCCAGAAGGTGAAGATGAGTGACTTGGTTCGCAACAGCCAGCACACCTGGCTGTACCAGGGCGAGGGGGCACACCGGGTCATGAGAGCCATTCGGCAAAGGTAAGGGCCAGGCAGCTGAGGGGAGGTTGGGTTTGGGTAGGCACAAGCACCACCTGTGTGCTGGGAGAGGCAGTGGCAGACTTGCTAATATTCACACTTCCTAATTGTGTGAAAAGTCTTTGGAGTATAAAGAGCAATGAACACAGACACAAAATGGAGAGAGGAGGTTTTCATTAGAACAAGAATTTGTATTGTCCCATGGAAAGGGAAAAAGAAAAATCAAACCTTTCAGCATCTCCATTCACTTTTGGGAACAGCCCTATAAACCCAGGAAGATTTGGCAGTATATGAAATCATTCATTCTAATTAGTAACTGAGCTTACTGGGAGAAACTGCCCATTTCCAATGCTGTCTGGGTGCCAGCAGTTACTGTCGTTTGCTTTAGTTACTCATGCATTTCACTGAAATCTGTCTTTGCTGTTCAGAGCTGACTTTTTAAAAAGCACAACTTCACCTTAAATAAGCCAAGTTAGTTTAATCCTCCGAGCACACATACTGTAAGGCAGCTCATGGCAGATGGGAGAACCTCTTACCCTTCCCTTCATCTCAGATTTGATACTGGGAAGAGCTGAAGCCCAGCATGAAGGCCAAATCGTGTAGTTGTGGTGAGTTTCCAATAATTGGCTGGAGAATCGCTTGTTCTTGTGGTGTTGGTCCTCACCCAGAACATGGGTAAAACCTGTCCTGAGGCCTTAAAAACAACTGTTGGCCACTCCTTTTCTTCAGTGCATTCCAGTAGGAAAATGGGGTTGCATATTGCCTTGATTAGAGCAGACTGCGGCTGCCACCTTCTCCATGCCAGCTAGCCAGCACACACAGGCATTGGCATTCCGCTTGTACGCTCTCCAGTTGGTCACTATCAGGAGGACGTGAAGACACAGCACTGAAGGAGGCTGTTAGTCCTCCCTGGGACCAGGCAGCGCCTGCAGGGGCTTTGCCATCCTGCCCGGGTGCCACATTCTCCTTGCACCTGCCCCAAGGGCTTCACTGGTCCAGATTCTCAGAGCTCTGAGTGTTCTTTGGCAGGTCTCAAGACGTACCTGCTTGCCTTGGGGATGATCTCAGATGTAGCAGTGGAAAAATCCCAGAGCAGGAGGGCTCCAGTCTCCTTGATCACTTCCAGTGCCCCTCTGCCCTGGGGGAGGCTGCTGAAAAGGCAACAGGGAAAGGTGAGTTAGGTGATAAGACTATTCCTAGAGCTAGTCTCTCATTCACTCTCAGCAGGGGCCCTGTGCTTTGCTAACTGTCCCTGAGGTCTGTAGGTGGTGTGCAGGAGTCCAGAGAAGTGATGAGATGGCACATGAAGGCTCCAGGGACATGCACAGAAGGGATCTTGCTAAGCAAGCAAAGTCTTCCTGAGAGCTGGAGATGCTTCCTTCAGTTTTGTTCTGTTTTTTCTTTAACCTCGATGAGGGCTTTCTGAGCCGATGCTGATGGTCCAACAGATCTGTAAGGACCTGGTTGTCTCTTGGCATGCTCTCTGCAGCCCATCTGTCTCTCCGGTCTTTTGGGGAAGGGGCTTCTCTTTCTCTGGATTTATTCACTGCTTGGGAGTAGTGGCTGACCAGGGTGAGGATGCTTTCCACTCACCTGCTCTGCTCTTCCCCAGGGTAATGCGCCTGACTCGCTTGCCCCCTGAGATCGTGGAGCACAGCGAGCCCCTCCAGGTTGTGCGGTACGACCAAGGAGGGCACTACCACGCCCACATGGACAGTGGCCCCGTGTTCCCTGAGACTGCCTGCAGCCACACGAAGCTTGTTGCCAATGAAAGCGCTCCCTTTGAGACCTCCTGCCGGTAAGCTGTGCCCTGAACATGTTAGACAAGGGGTGTGGAGGGTTTTCAAAGGGTGTGGAGCCATTTCACCTCATCTCACCTGGGACTCAGTGCTCAGGTTGTGGGCTCACAAACCAGCTCAGGACATCACTGGCATTAAGAGGTTTTAAAGGGGAGGTGGGCAAATCCTGTGGGTCCACGCAAGTAAAGCGGAGTGGGTGGGCCATCCCCAGCAGAGCCTACAAGCCCATTCACTACTCTGGGTAGGGGTTTTCTTTGCTGTCCTTGTGTTAACTCTTGGAGAAAAGCTGACAGTATAAATCATGTGCCATGTGATGTCTTGGAGGAGCCACTGTATTTATGGTGGAGGGGCAGGGCATGGACAACCCCTGTGCATCTCCTCCTGCTCCAGGTGTGTCTCCTGACAGCCTCTGTCTTGCAGGTATGTGACCGTGCTGTTCTACCTGAACAATGTAACTGGGGGAGGTGAAACAGTCTTTCCTATCGCTGATAACAGGACATACGAAGAGACGGTAAATGAACCTCACCTACATGTTACCCCTGGGGATTCTGAGTCCCTTTTTGAATGTCTTTATTCACTATGGCTGCAGGAGGGATCTGGTACGTGAGGTTGGCATGCAGTAGCATTTGTAGCTAGAGCTTTGGGGAAACTGTGCTCCACTTAACAGTTCTTTTGCTCTGAGGACAAGGGAAGAGGCACAGGGATTTGACAGTTCAGCTTTCCCTGCTCAGAGGTGTGAGGTGTCAGGCCATGTGTTAAGAAATGGCAGCTGCTCAGAAACAGGTTATAAACATCCAGGGACTTGAAACTGGCTGCTCCAGCTGGGTTATGAAAGCCCCTGCATCAACCTTAAGCCATCCTGTGGGACACTCAGGCAAGGGTGAGGGGCAGGGGCATACCAGTGCGTGTGCCTTGTTCCAGCCGTGTTTGTGACATCTTCCCTATGGTATCTCTCCAGTCTTTGATCCAGAATGACATTGACCTGCGAGATACTCGGAAAAACTGTGACAAGGGCAATTTGCGAGTGAAACCTCAGCAAGGCACTGCTGTCTTCTGGTACAACTACCTGTCAGATGGAGAAGGTACCGGCTCACTTCAAAACTGGGCTCTTGGGAGGGGTAGGACTGCAGTAGGTGACAGCTATCATCTCCTTGCTGTAGCTGGGAGCTCAAAGAACAGCCAAAAAAGGGTGGTAGCTGCCTGCTAGTGGGAACTGTAGAGTCTACTTGTCACCAGCTGGGTAGGAGCTTCCTGACTCTGAAAGGCCTTTGTTTACAGGCAGTAGGTCAGTGGCTCCTGATGTCTTTGGGGGACAGGACTAGCTAGCAAACAAAGACCTTGGCTGCACTCACCATCACCAGCTGCCTTCCATCCTGCTGTGCGAGCTGAAACTCCTGCTGGAACTTGGTCTGCAATTCAAAATGTGTCACTGATGTGGTGTTGCCCAAAGGGGTGGGGAGGGGAGGTAGACAAAGGCACGGCCATCAGCTCTGCAGCACTGGGACACATGGGCCACCCCATGCCACGCTTGGGGCCAATGCCTGCTTTGTAGCTCAGCTGCAGCCCCATGATGTGTCCTTGGGGCTGTTTTTGTCACAAAGCGCAGTGCGGTTTTCCCTGACAGGCTGGGAATCAACATGAATTTTTAAGGCTGCTGGTGAGTATGGCTCCAGAGGGTTTCCATGACAGATTTTGAACTGTGGTGGGAGGAGGGAGTGTAGCGTCCCAAGTCCCCTAAGAGCAGCCCATGTTTCCATCTCTAGAAAATCCACTGAGGTCACAAGACCAGTGTTTGGTCTGTTGGGTGATAATATCAAGACTGTCGCTCTCCTGTGAGAAGAGCCCTGTTGTGGTATTATGAGCAATTTGTTCCTAAATGGAAAGTGGCTGCTGATGCAAGTCTGCCACAGAATAATGATAGGATCATTGTAAACAGGTCATTTAGAACTGCTGAAATGCAATCTCTAAAATGGCTGCAAGCCTCTGGCTTCCATGGGCCTTCTAGTGGCAGCGCCATCTCTTCCATGCCAGCCTTACTTTTTCCAAAAGAGCTGAGAGAAACAGCTGCTGTGATCTGGATTGTGAGAGCCACTTGTGCTGAGTGGAGACATGGAGGCAATGGGCATTTTGCACTTAGGAAGCCTGCCCTGATGAACTAACTCCTTTTAACTGCTAGGGTGAGATGGCCCCAAGATGGAGGGAGTGCCCGGAAAAGTAACTCCTTTAAGATGTATGTGAGCTCAGATCCAAGCAGGTGGTGCAGGCAGGAGAGATGACATTGGTGTTTGCTGGCTGTATGTCCCTGTGCAGTCCCAGCTGTGCCTGCCCTCCTTGCCACCGCCTAACAGGGCTCTGCTCCGCAGGCTGGGTGGGGGAGCTGGATGACTTCGCACTGCACGGGGGCTGCCTGGTCACCCAAGGCACCAAGTGGATCGCCAACAACTGGATCAACGTGGACCCTAACCGCCGGCGGCAGCAGCAGTTCCAGCAGGAGATGGAGCGCTTTGCGGGGGCTGAGGCGGGGGCCGGGGCCGGAGCCCCGGGCGAGTGGACAGTGGACAAGGCCTACAGCGGGGTGCACCTGGAGCTGTAGTGCCGGGGGGGGTGGTGCTGCCGTGCGCACGTGACTTTTTCCCGCGCAGGGCGGGGGGGCGGTGCCGCGGGCCGAGTGCGCGGCGGGGCCGCGTCGCGCGCCAATAAAGCGTGGAGACACGGGCGTCGCCTCCGCGCGCTCTGGGGGCGGGGCCGGCCAAGGGGCAGCGGGCTGGGCGGTGGCGCGTGGGATTCGGCCAATGAACGCTGGGGGGGAGCGGTGGCGGGGCTGCTGCCGCCAAGATGGAGTCGGTAGCGCTGGTGGCGCCGGTGACAGCGCTGGAGTTCGCGGGGGACGTGCTGCTGGCGGGTGAGCGGTGGGACCGGGACGGGGCGGCCGGCGGGACCAGCGGCGGCGGCTGACGCGGTGTCCCACAGGTATGGGCCCGGAGGTGGTGGCGTTTCGACTGAGCGGCAGCGGGCCAGCGGAGGCGGCGGGCCGGCGGAGCGTGCTGCGTGAGGCCAGCGTGCAGGGGCTGCGGGCCGAGCCGGGGCCTGGGCCGGCGGCGCGAGTAGCGGTCTTCGGTGGGCGCTGGCTGGCAGTGCTGGCGGTGCGGCGCCACGGAGCGGGCGGCGGGCCACGGCTGGCGGCGTGCGGCGGCGGGGCCGCGCGAGAGCTCGGGGCGCGGGTGTGGGAGGTGCGGTGGGTGGCGGGCGGGCGGCTGGCGCTGGCGCTGGGCGGTGGGACCGTGGCGCTCTATGAGTGGCGGGGCGGTGGGCGCTGGCTGCGGCGGGCGAGCTGTGGCGGGGCCGGGGCGCTGCGCTGCGCCGTGCTGGCGGGGGTAGGTTGGGAGCGGCTGGCGCTGGCGGCCGGCACGGCGACGGGGACCGTGGTGGTGTGGCGGGCGGCGGCGGCGGCGGCCCCGCAGCGGCAGCTGCGCGGACACCGGGGCGCGGTGCTAGCGCTGTGCTACGCGGCGTCGCGGGGGCTGCTCGCCTCCGCCTCCGAAGACCGCAGCGTGCGGCTCTGGGCCGTGGGCGAGTTGGGCGGCGGGGAGGGAGACGGGGCCAGCGCCTGCCTGCTGGTGTGCTACGGGCACGGGGCGCGAGTGGCCGCCGTGGTGCTGCGGGGGCCGCTCCCGGTCAGCGCCGGGGAGGACGGCGCCTGCCTGGAGTGGGGTGGCGGCGGCGGCGTGCGGCGGGCGCGGCGCGGGCACCGAGGGGCCCTGCGCGCCTTGGCCCTGCGCCCCGCCGGCGGCCGCCTGGCCACGGGCGGCGACGACGGCGGCGTCCGGCTCTGGCGGCCCCGGCGGGCGGCCCCGGAGGGGTTCCCGGCGGTTGCGGCGCTGGGGGCCCCGGAGCGCCCGCGGGCCGTGCTGCTGGTAGGGCCGCGGCGGGTGCTGGCGCTGGGCGAGACGGGTGGGCTGGCGACGTTCGAGGCGGCTCAGGGGCGGTGGGAACCGGTGCTGCACCCCACCGCCAGCGGGCCCCGCGCCGTGCTGGCGGCTGCCCCGCTGCACGGACGGGACGAGACTCTCTGCGCCGTGGCCGGCGGCGACGGGCGCCTCCTCCTTTTCGCCTTGAGCCGGCCCGGGGCCGCCGCCAAGCACAGGCTGTTCGAGGGGGCCGTGCACGGGCTGAGCTGGGCCCCCCGCTCCGGGTTGCCCCCCGCCACCGCTGCTGCCCTTCTGGCCTCCGGGCCCGACGGGGAGATGCTCTGGCTGGACGTCACCCACCGCCCCGGGCAGGCACCCTGGGTGCGGCTCATGGGTCGGTATCTGCTGCCCCCCTGCAAGCAGCGCTGGCACACCTGCGCCGCCTTCCTGCCCCAGGAAGGGCTCCTTGTCTGCGGGGACCGCCGGGGCTCCCTCCTCCTCTTCTCCTGCAGCAGCTCCTCGGGGTCAGCTGCAGAAAGCACCAGCATTGCCAATGGTGGCACTGACCCGGTTGCTGAGGACTCCAGCAGCGAGTTGGAGCCCTCTTGCTTGTTGCACAAAGGGGCTCTTCCTCTTGAGTCCCCACTGTCAGTGCTCTTCGGACTCCACGGGAAGACAGGAGTTACCTCGGTGACCATCCACAGGGGCTACATTTACAGCACTGGCCGGGATGGTGTCTACCGCCAGCTCCGCCTGCAGGACCAGCAGTTGGAGGTCCTGCAGAAGCACAGGCCCTGCAAAGGGCTGCAGTGGATTGAGGAGCTGCGCTTCACCTCAGATGGGGACCTGCTTGTGCTGGGCTTTCACGCTGACAACTTCGTTGTGTGGAGCAGCAGAACGGGCGAGAATCTCCACTGCATCCCCTGTGGAGGCGGGCACCGCTCCTGGAGCTATTACAGCAGCCCCTTGGCCGAGGTGTTCGCCTTTATCAAGTCCGGGGATGTGATGCTGTACCGCCGCGAGGCTGAGCCCTGCGAGCAGCAGGTGCTGCTGGCATCCCTGCACGGCCGGGAGATCACCTGTGTGCGGCACCTGGGGGCCATGGAAGTGCCCGGCCATGCCTCCCTTAACGTGTTTGTCACCGGCAGTGAGGACACCACAGCCTGTGTTCTGGCGCTCAGTGAGAACTCTCGGGCAGCTGTGCCCCTCGCCCGCCTCAGTGACCACATTTCCAGTGTGAGGGCATTGGCATTTGCCATGGGACCTGGAGATGAGGGTTTTGGTGATGAGGGCTTGTCTGCCCTGCTCTTCTCTGCAGGTGGCCGGGCACAGATTGAGTGCTACCAGCTGCTGTGCACTGGGGACACAGTATCTAAGAGTGCTGTGGCCTGCCAGGTCATCCATGTGGCCTCCCACCGTCTGGACAAGCACTGGGAGCAGAAGAAGAACAGGCACAAGCTTGTCAAGATGGACCCAGAGACAAGGTGATGCTCAGGGACTGCCCAAGGCAGGGTTAGTAGTGATCACAGTGTGGGAGGGTGTTGGGAACTGCATGGGCCTCCACTGGAATACTTGCTCTGTGCAGCTGCAGGCTCACAGCAGAGGCAGACAGGGCCAGTGTGGCTTCGCATATGATTCCTGGTGTACAGTGTCCCGTGGGCCTCAAGGGGCTTTTGGTGTTAGGGAAAGGCTCAGGGCTGCTCTCCTGGGCCACCCCCCTCCATGGGGCCACAGAGGTGTTGGTGAGTGTTGTGTCTTTGCTGCAGGTACATGTCCCTATCAGTTGTGCCTGGGACCAGCACCAAGCAGCTGCCAACACCCTGGAAGTTCCTGGCTGCTGCCTGCAGTGATGGATCAGTCCGGTGAGAAGCCATCGTGGGGCCTGACAGGGAGAATGGAGCTGGTGGTGGCAGCAGAGTGGGCTCCGCACAGGAGGCTGCTGCCATGGATATGACCTGCTCTGAGCTGGGCATAGGACAGTTCGTGGTGGGAAATGGGACAGTGGTGTCAGGGGCTCCTATTCTCCCACAGCCAACTGCCCTCTGCTCCATTACAGGATCTTTGGGCTGCTGGAGGCTGCTCGGAAGTTGGTGCTGGTGGCAGAGTCATTTCACCACCAGCGCTGTGTACTGAAGGTGGAGGCGTTCCTGCACACATGGGCAGAAGGGGAGAGGTGAGCCCAGAATGCTGGGCTGCAACCGCTGGGTTGTGGGGAGAAATGTCTGTCCTCACAGGGACGGCAGCTCAGCAGGTAGAGGGAAGGGAGAAGTTAATCCCTGGGGGCTGTTCTGCCACTTCCATGGATCTCAGTGGAGACCCTCAGGGCTGCAGCCAGAGACTCCCCCTACACCCCCCTTCTAGGAGGCACCTCCTGTGCAGTGCAGCCACTGATGGCAGTGTTGCCTTCTGGGACATCACTGGCCCCATCATGGACGCAGTGGATGCCCTGCACCAAGCAGAGGGAGAGATGCAGCCCTTGGGTGAGTGCTGCTGCCGGGCAGCTCTTCTGCTCCCTCTGACTAAGGTGAGAGTTGCTCTCCTAACTCTGAGCCTGTTTTCCCAGCCCTGGACACCCCGCTGGTCACCATCATGGCCCACAGCTGCGGAGTGAACAGCCTCCACATCCGCAAGACACCTGAGGGACAGTACCTGGTGGCCAGTGGCAGCGATGATGGCTCCATCCATGTCTGCCTGCTGGAGGTGGCCCTGGGCAGGGGTGAGGCTGCAGCAGGGACCTGCCTGCAGGTCCTGGAGCGGGTGTCTAGGCCCTGTGCCCATGCTGCCCACGTGACGGGGATCCGGGTGCTGCGGCCAGACCTGCTGCTCTCTGCCTCAGTGGACCAGCGTCTGACCCTGTGGAACCGGCTCCCGGGTGAGCTGGTCCCCCTCAGCAGCACCTTCTTCCATGTGCCTGACCTGGCCGAGCTGGACTGCTGGGAGGTGGTAGAGGCCGGGGGTGAGCTGCGGTACTACTGCGTGCTCTGTGGGCAGGGCCTGGAGATGCTGTGTGGCACAGCCCCCTCCAAACCTCCTCCACAAGAGGCTCCCCAGTAATGGGGTAGGTGTGTGACACATCGAGGTCCCTTCCTGCATTGGGAGGGCACCCTGCACTTGGGCTCTGCCCATCACTGCGGCCCCTGCCTTCAGCCTGCACACTGATGTGTCCTGTCCTGAGAGGACAGGCATGTTTGGCTCCTTTAGGGGCAGCACAGCCATGGCTGGCATGCTCAAAACTGGTGGTCTCAGGGAAGAAGGCAGATGTGATCCTGCCTGGACAAGCCTGGGGCTCCCCAGGCAGTAAAGAAGTGGGGTTGTCAGTCCCCCGTGCCCAGGAGAAGCTCTTTCTCTCCAAGGTGTGAAGGACTCATGCCTAGGCTTTCCGGTCTTGGTCTCAGAGAGGAGCTGTGCATGGGAGGGCACTGAGGCCATGGCCTGGCCCTGGTAGCTTGAGAGCAGCAGGAGGCCAGGAAGGGTCCAGGCACTGGTGTGACATAATGGTGGGCTGCAGCCCTGTGTGCCCTCAGACAGGGCCCTGTGTGATAGTCCTGGCCCTCCAATGCTGAGGATGGTGCTGAAATGCACAAGGATGCTGACCCTCACAGCAGCACCCTGTGGTGTGAGGGGGTGGCTGCCCACAACTGCCACGTGGGTTGTTCCTGCACAGCAGAAGGACCCAGGACAGTCAGTCTGAAGGAAGGACAAAGAACCCTGACGTCAGACACACAGAGCATTTGTCCAGCAAGAAGTGTATTGGACCCCAGTACTGGGGCCTGGCTCAGAGCCCAGTGGGAGCCTGGAACCTCAGGAGCTCCCTGCCAGCATGGAGCTCCCTCCAATAAACAGTTTTGAGGGAAGTTAAGTTGGTGTCTGTCTGACTTTGTCATGACTGGTCCCTGGTGCCACCTCCCTCATACTCCCAGCCCAGCTGCTGGGGTGCCACACAAGCCCTTTTCCCTTCTGCTGGTGTGGATGTGGAGGGGCATCCGTGTCCCACACTGGACACAGCTGCAGGGAGCACAGACCAATCCCCAAACACCATGGGCCATGCCTGCCAGTGGCACAGCCCCTCACCCTGCCGGGAGAATGTGCCCCATTCTCCCCCACAAAATGTGGTGTGTAGGTGACTGTCACACCATGGCACAGCTCTTCAGGGGTGGCTCAGATCTGGCTGAGAGGAGGGAGGTGCAGAGTTGCCAGCGCACTGTGGAACACATCCCTCACTGCTCCCAGCAGCTGGAGGCGGGCAAACATCTGGTCAAAGAGGTGAGGGAACGGCTCCTGCAGGGAGAAGGGTGGCAGCTTGAGGCTGGTGGCCAAACTGCCCCTCGACAGGCTGGCCATGCAGGCATTGCTGCCTGTGCACCCTTGGAGGCTGGGGCAGGGGGAGATCACACTGCTGTCACCATTCCCCACATGGCTGCCCCCCAAGTGCAGTGCAGCCCCAAAAGGACTGCAGGGCCACAATGCTGCAGGCTGGGACATCCAACTCACCCCCAGGATGTGCACCCGGTTGTAGTAGGAGCTGAAATCCATGCTGAGCTGGATCAGGAACTTGCATACCTGCAAGGCAAAGACATTCCCATGGCACAGTGAATTCTGGCTGCTCTTGGGCCCTTATCCACCCCAAGCACAGCAGAAACTGCCCCAGGGGCATTGCAATCTATTCTGTCAGCATCTGCCCTGTGTTGCTCACCAGTGGGCAGCACCTGCTGGCGTGGAGTTTTGCCCTGGGCTGGGACTGCTGGAGCAGTATCCATGGGTGCGATGGCACATGGCACTTACTGTCTCTGTGTTGGCAGTGATCCGGATCCCCTTGGAGGGTGGGGGCAGCTGTGCTGCCTGCTGCAGGACTTCAGGGAAGGGCAGGAGATAGTTGAAGAGCAGGAGCCATTCGCCCTGTGAAGGGATTACATGTCTCAAGTGTCAGATTCTCCTGGGCCAGTAGCATCCATCGCCAGAGACAAGGGTGCACAGATCTCCCCATTCCTCCTCTCAGCACTCACCTCTTCTCGGAGGCAGGAGAAGTTCAGTTCAGACACTGGTGGCAGAGGTGGATATGTGCCTGGAAAGCAGGGAGACTGTTGTGCCCAAAGAAGCACCTGTGACTCCAGGAGTGGCTGTCAGAGGAGAGTGGTGGGGCTGGTGCTCACCCCGCTCCACAGCCCGCTGGAAGGTGTTGAAGAGTGTGGCCAGCCGGGCACAGTTGTACATCACGAAGGCACCGCTCTTCGTTCCCTTTGTGGAGATGCTGTTGTTCTCCAGGTCCAGGGTGATCTGAGGGCAGGGAGAAGCCACAGTCCAGGCTGCTCATCACAGATTCACTCTGTACCCACAGCCTGCCAGCCCTGGCTCCATGCAAGCCACTGTCCTACCTGACTCCGATGAGCAGTGCTCAGCATCTCAAACCTGATGGCAGCCACTGTCAGGGTATCAATCACCTCTGTCCAGGCCTCATCTGTGGAGAACATAGGTGCCATCATGCACAGCTTGCTCCATTCCCATGTACTGATACCCCCAGCACCCAGGCAGGAGACCTGTGCCAGGACCAGGTAGTAGTGAGGACCACCACACCACCCATCAGAAGGAGTTGCTTTGTGCCAGTGCCCTGGATATACAGATGCCTTCCCAAAGCAAGGGCAGCACCTGGCTCAGTTCTGGAGGGGAGAAGGAGCACCCTGCAGGGGTGCAGCCCGCCCTGGCTGTGGACTCATGGGAGCAATGAAGGTGGGATGGAGCAGCATCCATGGAGCCCCACAGCAAACTCTCACCTTGTGCAAGCTCCCCATACTTTATCACGGAAGCTTCATACATCTGGTGCTTTCGGAGCCTGGGAGAAACACAGACACTTAGAGCCATACACTGTGGGCTAAGCTGGCCCACAGGGAGCCTTGGCAGGAGAGAAAGCAGCAGGTGCCTTGCACACTAACTTACTGGAAGTACTGGTCTGCTCCAATGGGCGATGAGGGGTTAGTCACCTTCACAGGCCCACAGACAAGGTGTTTCTGAAAGACAGAGAGGCTGAGGCTGGGAACTGAGTGAAATCCAGCCCTGTTCTAAACCTAGTCCTGAACCAAGGATGGATGCTGGGGGCAACACTGAGGAGGGTCAGAGGTTGCTCTTGCTCACCTGCAAAGCTGTGTGGACTCCCGGATCCAAAACCCTCCAGAGCACATCCAGCTGCTGCTGCTGGAATTCCTCCTCACAGTTCACCACATGTATGACGCTGCAGCAACTGCTCTGGCCTTTGGCCTGCAGCAGAGCACAACAGGGAGCTCAATCCTATTGCCTGGCAGAAGGGAAGGACATTTGGGAAGCGAGAGGCAGGCAGTGCCAGGGGTCACTCACTGGGCACTGCAGAACAGCTTCCTGCAGCTCAGCCAAGGACCACAGTGTCCCCTCCGTCACTGAAAGAAGGAGGGACACAGTGGGACAGGGGGTTCTCCAGCCCCTGCCATCCCACACCATCGGGACTGCCCCAGGCTCAAACCAGACTGAAGGGGAATAAGAGGGGAAAGCAATTTGTGTCCAAACCCCCCTTATTTTTGTTAAAAAACAACTGAAAGGAAACAGGCCTATTTGCAGCCATTCAGCCCCCACTGCCACACCTGGGCTGTTGTACACATGAGGCTCACCGAGAAACACATCTAGATTGGGGTCGTAGCCCACCAAGCCCTGCTGCTCCACGAAGCTCTTCAGGTGCACCTTAAAGATGACACCCTCGGCTGTGCCCGGCCCCTGCTCACAGGCTGCGGCACAGGGGCACTGGCCTAGCGCTGCCTTCAAGGCCGAGACGGCGTCAGTGAGGGACGAGCCACCGGAGCCGGAGGGCCAGCAGATGCGGAGCTGCCGCAGGACGTCCCAGCTCCTATCCTCGGTGAGGGCGGGGACCAGGCGGACGCCGACCCTGCGAGAGAGGGCGAGGCAGGCAGTGGGAGCGGCGGAGGCTGTGGCACGGGGCCGGGAGGAGGACGGGACGGAGGCACTCACCCCTGGGCGCGCAGCAGCTGGGCCAGGTGGTCGGCCAGCAGGACGGCGCGGAGGTGGCGGGGCCGCAGGGCAGCGGCGCCGCGCAGGGCCGGGCAGTGCAGCACCACGCAGCCCGTCCGCGCCCCCGCCGCGGGGGGAGCCGGGCCGGGCAGCGGCCCCAGCAGGCGCTGGAAGGCCTCAGGGCGCCGCACCTGCACCGCCAACCCCGCCGGCGTCTGCCGGCAAACCCGCAGCGGCAGCACTGCTGGGCCCCGCAGCGACGGCACCGCCGACACGGCCTCGGGGGGCACCTGCGGGCGGAGTGCGAGGAAGGGTCCGGGCTGCACGTGCACAAGGCAGTTCCACCCCCGGCCCCATCAAACAGTTCCCGCAAATCCCCGCTCCCGACCGAGGCCTGCCCGCGCCGCCGCGGCCTACCTGCCCGCCGGGAAAGGCGGCGCTCAGCGCGGCCCGCGGCGCCAGGAAATCCCGGTGGCGCAGGTTGCGGGCGCCGCTCTCCTTCACCCAGAGTGCGGCGGGCCGCCCGAGCGCCCCGTTCAGCGCCCGCAGCGTCGCAGCCACCCCCGGGCGGCCCTCGCCCATCTCCATGGGAGCCCAAACGCCGCTTCCGCCACCGCGACCGGAAGTGACATCCCGCCTCGCCCCCCCCGCTTCCCGCAGGTGGCCGCCATGTTGGGCGCGGCGCGCGGCGCTCCCGGGCGGCCATCTTGGTCGCGGGCGGGTTGGCCGGGCAGAGCGGCCATCTTGGGGGACCGGGCGCGGGGCCACCATGGTGGGTGTGGCGGGCGGCGGGCGCCGCCATGATGGGTGCGTCAGGTCAGGACCATGGCGGAGGCTGCAACCAGGCACCCCGAATGGCCCGGGAGGGTCTCAGTCCTGCTCAGCCTCACCCCAGCAGGGCCATGGTGTCACCCTGAGGGGCCTAGGAGTGGTGTCCTCTCTTCTCCAACACTGGGGTGCCCAGATCTAAAACCCTCAAGAACCGAGCGGGGGCAGGAGCCAGAGGCCATGTCGGGTTCGGACAGGCCCGGGCAGGAACGGGCTGCCCAGGGCAGGGAGTGTAGCCCAGCTGAGGGCACGGCCCAGCCCACAGCATGGCCCAACTGTCCCTGGGCTGTTGGGAACAACGAGGGGCCCTGGGAGCAGGTCCAGCAGCCTGAACAGTGGTGGAAAGGGAGGTTTAGATGGGCTGGAGGGTGTGAGGCAGACCCTAGCTGTGGCATGGTGTCACTGGCAGACCCTGGCTGGCCAGTCCAGCCTGTCCAGCATGAGCCCCAGGGCTTGGCTGGGCTGTGACATGATGGCTGAGAACACCAGCGGCACCTGTGTGCTCCCAGCATGGGCTCTGCATGGCACAGCGATGAGCAGCTGTGGGTGCAGGCCCTGCGATGCCCCCCAGGCCTGCCCCAGTGGGCTGCTCCTGTCCAGCACATGAGCAGTGTCTCACTTATCAGCCCCAGGAAGAAGGAAGTGGAAGCGATTAGATCATGCCAACGTGGTCTTGATTACATCTGCAGAGCTGAGCTGCTCCACAGCAATGGTTCCAGCACAGATCTGACAGAGGGCTCACGCTGTTGGCCAGCTCCCTGAGAAGCATGCTGGGGACTGCTGAACTGGGGACAGGGCAAGGGCCCAGCACACCCACAGCCCCATGGCACCAAGCCTGCTTGACAGGGAGCAGGGATCCAGGAAGCACCAAACCCCACCACAGCACACATCCTGAGGAGCTAGGGACCTCCCTCTCTACCGTGCCCTTCCTGCCCTCGCTGTGAGGCCGGGGGGGGGGGGGGGGGGGAAGAGCTCTGCCTGAAGGGCCCAAACCGGTTCCTCCAGGGCTTGTGTGCATGTGGGAAAGAGGGGGAGCAGGGCGAGGGCAGATCCTGCTTCGTGGGCTCTTCCAGGAACACAGCAACTCATTTTGGGCTTCCTCAGGCAGCTCTGGAGCCCCGGGGCTGCAGGCCACAGCCCATGAGAATCTGCAGCCTCAGGGCAGGAGCGGGAACACGTCCCCCAGCCCTGCCATGGTGGGGTGCTCCCTGCACCACCCACAGCCAAGAGGTGATCTGAGAATCGCTGCTCACACCAGACCAACTGCTGACTGTCCGCAGGACAGGAGCTGCCCAGGACCCCTGCCTGGCCAGGGCAACTTGCTGGACCTTGTGTCACCACTCAAGGTGGGTCCAGGCTGGATCCATCCACATCCCTAGAGCATCCCTGCAGGCCGCCCACGTGGGCCCTGGCAGCGCAGCGGCCTGGGGAGGGCTCTCAGAGGTGCCGAAAGAGCTTTGGACAGACACGACATCCCCGATGGCTCTCTGGCTGCCTGCTCAGCGGGAGTGATCGTGTCATTCCAAAGCCATCTCTCTCCAGGGGTTGGATCCTGCCCACCACTGCAGGCACTGAGGTGCTGCGGGGGCCAGGGAGAGCTGGCATGGGCAGGAAGTTTGGCAGTGTCACACAGCCTGCACCACCCTGGTGCAGGTGACCACATCCACCCTGGTGCAGGTGACCACATCCACCCTGTGGCCAAGCAGCCATGCTCCTCATACTCTCCCAGGAAGCCAGCTGCTATTTTTAGCTGTTGGGGGCACAAGAAACAGAAGAGCCCCCAGCCCGGTGCAGGGGCTGAGCAACGAGGCTGGGCACCGGTGAGCCCCCATCCCGATACCCCCCTTCTCCCAGTGTGGCCCCAGGCGCTGCCCCAGCCCCAGGAGGGGTTGGAGTGGGACACGCGGCTCTCGCCCAAGCACAGGGTGGAGGGCAGGAATGAGGGGCGTGGGGGGCGAGAGCGCGAGCGCGGGTAACGAAACCCCAGGGCAGCTGGGCACAGCGGGAACAGCTGCTTTTGGGATTCCGTTGCCCGCGCTGGCGCCGCGGAGGGATGGGCACGGGCACCACGCCATGCCACCCCGACCCTAGGGCAGTCGGTGGGCTAAGAGGGGAGAGGGCGACTTACCGGCGGGGACCGGGGCGGAGGAGATGCGTGGGAGCCGCCGCCGGGCCGGTGTGGCCGGGGGTGCTGGCAGAGACCGGGGTTGTGCTGCCGGCTTCCCCCGCGCCGCGGGCCGGGTGCCAAGGGGAGGGCGGCACGACCGAGCCAAAAGGAAACGGCTCCGAACAAAGCCCCGGTGGGGCTGGAGCAACTGGTGCCACCCCATCAGCCCCCGACGGGGCCCGGAAACACGAGCCGTCCCCAAGGGAGGGCACCTGCCCCGGCACCTGCGCCCAGAGGCGGCACGGTCCGGTCCGGCCCCGCCGCTGCCAGCGCCCCCAGCCCCCGGCCCCGGGGAGGAACCCTCGGAACCGCCATGGGGGGAATTGAAACCGCGTGAGGAACCCCACCGGCCCCATGCGGAGCTCTCGCGGTGTCGCCCGGGGATCCCTGGGACCCTGCGCTGGCCAAGGCTGCCGGCTGTGGGAATTCCTGATGCCCACGGCACGGCACAGCACGGCACGGCACGGCGGCGGGAAATGCCCAGCCGCCACTGCCGGGGAGCTCCCCTGCAGTGTCAGGCTACGGCTGGCTCAGGGTGGGTGACACAGGTGGGGGACATGGGTCCCCTGCCCCAGGGTACCTCTGAGCCCGCAGTGCCACCGGCCTCACCGAGCGCGGCAGGAGGAGGGGGGAGGGTGCGGCGGGAGGTCCCGGCGGCGGCTCGGGGCGTTCAGCCCGGACTGGCAACAGCCGCCCGCAGTGGGGCACGCGGGGAACCGGGGCGCCGCGCCGAGCCTGGGGCAGCCCCGGGACACCGGCGGGGCCGACCCAGGAGCGCAGCCGAGACCCGGGCCCGCTTCCTCCCGCCCGGGGAGCCGCCCGCTCCCCTCTCACCTCCGGCCCCGCAGCCTTCGGCACAGCAGCCCGGGCCGGTCCACAGCCCCTCCCGGCGGCGGGGCCGGGGAGGCTCCAGCAGGACAGCCCGCGCCCTGCTCCCGCCGTGCCGCTACCGCCCCGCCGCTGGCCGCTTTCGGTTTCGCTCCGGCGCCTACCCGGGCGCTGCAGGTCGGGGCACGCCCGGGCCCGGGGGCGGGGGGTGTGTGAGTGTCGCTGCCCTCCCGCCCCTCAGGACCCGCGGGCGGGGGGACCCCGCAGTGTCCCCGGGAGCCCCGCTCCGACCCCGCTCCCCTGGTGGCGCTGTCCCGGCCCCGGCCGCCGGGGGGCGGTAGCGGCGGGGGCGGGGCCGCTCGGCGGTTCCGGCGGGGTCGCGGCCATGGCGGCGGTGGCGGCGCTGCGGCGGCTCGTGCCGGTGGTGGGGCGGGCGGCGGGCAGGTACCGGCACCGCGGCTGCCCTGCGACCGGGACCGGTGCCTGTAGGGCGCCGTAGGGTCTCCGAGGAGTGTCCGTGGGCCCCACGTGTCCCAGCTGCTCCTTGTCCCCGCAGAGCGCCTTGCCGGGGTCACCGGCTCACGCCGGCGGATGATGAGATGTACCAGCGAACGCGGGTGATGGTGCTGGAGCCGGAGTCCCCGAACATCATGTTCATTGAGGGCTACAGCACCCGCGGCTTCACCATCAGCGGAGACGTCGTGGTGGGGCCCTGCGCCGTCCTGCCTCGCAGCATCCTTCAGTGGAACGTGAGTGCCCGGCGGCGGGACGGGGGCTGCCGGTCCCCACCGCGCACCGGGGGAAGCCCCCCTCAACGCCCGCTGTGTTCCCGCAGGTTGGGTCCCACCGGGACATCTCGCACGAGAGCCTGTCGCTGTTCCGGCTGCTGGAGCCCCAGATAGGTACGCGGGGCAGGAGGGGCGCGGACTGCCTTCCCTTCGGGCCCCTGTCGGGGTGGCTGTGCGGGAGCCATCGGTCCCTGCAGGAAGGGCAGGTCCGGGGCGAGGCAGCTCGAATGCTGCCCTGCCCACCCTTGTCGTGCCCTCGTTGCAGAGATCCTGGTGCTGGGCACAGGGGACAGGGTGGAGCGGCTCCACCCCGCCACGCTGAAGCAGATGCGGGAGTGCGGGATTGCTGTGGAGGTGCAGGACACGGTAAGGAAGGGTGAGCACAGACAGCACCCCATTGAAAGGGAGGGAGGGGGTCATATACCTTATGGGGAAGAACCGAGTCTCCTTTTGAGGGCTGGAGCTTCACTCATTCCCTTTTTCTATTCACAGGCAAATGCATGTGCAACCTTCAACTTCCTAATGAATGAAAGGCGCGTGGTGGCTGCTGGGCTCATCCCTCCGCGGGGCACCTACGGGATGTAGGCACTGCCTGCCATGCCCATGTGGGCTCAGTGGTCCTTCCCCTGCCTGCCTTGAAGCCCCCGACATCACCACTCCCAACTGAGAAACGCTCCAGACTGAACTGTCTGGAGCTGCCAGCTGGGTGATGGCTCTGCACACAGGCGGGCTGTGAGATAGTGGGCTTAGCTCTTCCCTGCATTCCCTGGCTTCTTGGCGTCCCTGCCCAGTCTGGGCTGGGGACTGTGGGGCACAGCACAAGGCTTTGCTGGCAGCACTGCTCCCACAGCCCTGCCAAGGTCATACCCTCACCTTGGCAGCAGGACGCCTCACCCTGAGATAGGGTGAAGGCTGGTGCGGCGAACTGTACCCCCGGGCACATCGGGGGCTCCATGAAGAAAATACATGTAAATGGCAAGTACAAGAAACTGTGTGGTGGTTAATGCACAGCACAGTGAGGCTGTAACAAGTTGATGGGGCATGTGCTCACCTTGGGCACTGGGGCAGCATGTGTGGTGGTGGGATGCCACACACCAGCAGCTCCCTGAGCACAGCCAGCACCAGCAACTGGTGTGTCCCAGCTGGTGCTGGCCTGGCTTGGACTTTCCCATGGGGCTTTTTACCACCCCAGCACCCCTGTCCCGTGGGTGGTGTTGGTCCAAGGATGCTGCATCCCCTCTCCTGGGAGGCTCAGCTCCAGCAGGGGACATGGAAAGGGTCACTGTCCTGTCCCACCATTGGTTGGTTCATGGTTGGGGATGTCACCCCTGGGGAAGAGGGTACACGTACCTAACAGAAGCCTCATGCCCCGAGCTCTGCCACCTTAGCAGGCAAAGGCAGGGGATGCAGCTGCAAGGCTAGGGTAGCTTTGCTTAACAAGTGTCTTAATGAGCGTGTTAATGAGTGTGTGACACCGACACAATGGCATTGTAGTCAAGGCTCTGGTTTTAGCGTGTAAATCAAATTTGACATCCCCAAACCACTGATGATAAACACACACTTCAGCAGGAGTGATGTGTGGGACATGTACGACTGATACAGGTGTAAAATACTTCTGGCTCCTGGTGTTGCAAGCACAGGTAACCTGCCAAGCCAGGGAGGTTTACACTGCTCAGGCCTGCAGAAATGCAGACCAGCTCCTTTATAAACTTGTGCCGCTCCCAGTGCACTGCCCACCTTCTGGCAAACAATCGCTCTGTGGAGCCTGGGCAGGTAATACACGGTGAACAGCCCAAGGGGGTGCAACCATTGGGCCTGGAGGTGTGGCAATTACAAGAAGTTTAGGGGAAGGAGAATGGAGCAGCTGGACCAGGAATGGGGTCCTGTAGCATTCTGGCTATTGCCACAGCTGGGTTTGGCAGCTCCCAGCAGGAGATAATGGCCCTGTAAAACGATTTGCTTTCTTGCCCAGCAGCCCAGCCCTTGTTTTCTGCTCTCAGGAAGGATTTTTAAAGAAGCCATACTGTGTTACCCACTCAACCCTGTCTCAGGGCTCTCCCCTCCCTGTTGCCCTTCACATGCACACAGTCCCTTCTGGGGTTATCAGCTGCTCCTGAGGGTGTGGGAAGCAAGGGACAGAGCCAAGGAAAGAAAGCAAGAGAGGTAAAGAAGGAAGAGTGGCTCTGGGCTGACACCAACTGCACATCTTTTAATTTTTTTATTGTAAAACATGGCCAACATGTGCAAGGCTCCAGCCCAGGATCGCAGCTCCCAGGTGGAAGGTGGGCCCCGTGGGTGGTCAGAAAGCTAAAGATGGCAGGAGCTCCAGGCAGCCCAGAATAATGGCACTTCTGCAGCAAGAGCAGCTCCCGCGCGGAGCAGCGCAGAGCTGAGTGGCACAAGGACAGACACAGACAATCTCTTCAGAAGAGGCGCTTCTCGTACCTGCGAGGGAAGCAGCACCAGGGAGCCCCTTTACTGACCCACTTCACCCAGGGTAGGGACAGGGGTGCAGTAAGGAATGGATCCTGCCAGCCCAGGGAGGGGAACAGCCTCAGCTGATGCGGCTGTGCGGTGCCAGGGCAAGCCAAGGGCATGGTAGCTGAGGTACAGGGTGGCTGTTTCAAACCCACAACACCCCCCCGAGGTGACAAGCAAGGATCCTGCCAGAAGCACTTACGAATGGAGGCCGTGCACCCCTCCTTCAACCTGGGCAGATGTCGTCCTCTTCTCAAATTTCAGCTCTCCTGAGTACATCATGGCTCTGAGGGGGAAGGACACCCATCACAAACCAGGCAGAGTCCAGGGAAGACAGTGCTCTGGCATATGCTCAGCTGGAACAGCTGGGATGAGGGTCATTGGTTCCTCCAGCCGTGGCCAGAATGGTCTTTGCTGTGCTCTCAAGAACCAGGCTGGGTAATGTAACCCAAACATTTTGAGCCTAGCCAGCTGAATATGCAGCAAGAGACCACACTCCTGCAGCGCTGGGGCTGGCAGATCCATGATGAAGTGCCCACTGGATATGAGGGAAGATGGCTACTAACTATCCAGAACACACCACAGCTTGAGTACAGCTGCCCAGAGACTCCAAACAGCAGGACCATGACCTAACAAAGAGTACAGGCATGGGGAAGCACTCACCGGACTTGGGTCAGGCTCTTGGCACCGATATCCTGGCAGGAATGCTGGATCCCAGCAATTAGGTATGGAATGAATTTATGGATAGAGCCCTTGTCTTGCACTGCACCGGAGACCCCCTGGGCCACTTTGATTTTGTCTGTCTCACTGCATGAAAGCACAAATCAAGGATATTTGTGAAGCAGAGAAGCCCCAAAAGCTTGATCTGCTGCCCCAAAGTACCATCTCTGACCTGAAATACCGATTCTGGCTGCCCAAGTTCTTGTCCATGGCATCTAGGGAGCCCATGCCGCGGTATTTCTTCAGCCTGATGCCATCCGAGAAGAAGTACTCGCCTGGGGCCTCCGTGGTGGCAGCCAGGAGAGAGCCCATCATCACTGGCACAAGATATCACCAGGAACAGCACATCAGCAGTGGTGGCAAAATCCCTCAGGGTCGCTGGGCACAGCATTGGCTGCAGCTCCCATGCCTCCAGCAGGTAAATGCCCTCATGCCCAGTGTGATGCCATATGGAAACACTTCCTAGGAGACTCCTACAATGATGCTCACCTGTGGAGGCCCCAAGTGCCAGCGCCTTGGCGATGTGCCCAACCGTCTGGATCCCTCCATCGGCAATCACAGGGACGCCGAACCTCCTGGCATACTCGGACACCTTGTACACCGCGGTGGCCTGGGGACGGCCGCACGCCAGCACTGCGGGACAGAGCACACACAGGATGAGCTCCACACAGCAGCACATCCCTGTCCAAGCAGGCCCTTTCAGGCTTCCAGCACACACATGCTCCAGCACTCAGAACACACAAATCCCTGGATGCTCCTTCCCTAGGCTGAATTGCAAGAGAAGCAGATGCCCGGGAGATGCCTGTTGAGACATCCTCACAGCCCTTAGCTCCAAGAAGCTGAGTGACCTTGGGACTGGGGTCTTTGATCAGATGCTTGGGATCACACGAGACTTGTGGCTCATCCTGGTGCACAGCAGATGTGTGGGGAGCTTGGGAAGGAAATAAAGCAAACTCCAAAAGCCCCTCTCCAAAGCATCTCTGGCATGTAGCCATGTCCCACTGCTTGCTCTCTCCTGGAGCTGCCAGACCCCTTGTCCATGTACCCAGCATCTGTATGATGTGTCTCTTGAATGGAAAGGCAGTTGGCTGGGAGAGAGCTGGTATGCTTGTATATGGTATAGATATAAATATATCTATACATACAGGTCTGCATACACACACAAACACACATGCAGCAGTGGAAAAGGAAATGGGCAGAATGGTTTGGTAATAATTTATGTTCCTGCCCTGCAATGTAGCAAGGATTCCATCAAGTTTAGGTGTCCCATGGGGAGGGAGTTACCAGCTTTGGATTTACTTGTTCTTCCCAGTTGGTAGCAGTTAAGAGGCTTCCCCTTATGTGAGGAAAACCAACACAAGGCATGTCTTGTAACACATTTGTCAGCCACAGGCATGCAAGAACACTGAGATAAGCTTTTCTCAGGGAGACTTCCCTTCCCCATGATCAGCTGGAAGACTTTTCTCCAGTCACGGTTAGTCCAATAAACTGGGTAAGATTAAGGGCATGCAGTATTAGTACTTTGGAGCATGAACTCCAGGTGTGGTTCAGCCTGCACGGCAGCAGTGCTGGCAGCACGTCCCTGGCAGAGGCCTGCTGGGGCCAGGATGCTGCAGTTTCTCTGCTCCCAGCACTCAGCAGCAGCTGCTGAGGGAGGGAAGCCAGACTCCAGGCTGAGATTGTTAAAGAACTGAATTTAATCAGACCCCAGCATTCAGCTCAGGCTCAGCCAGCCAGGGAGAGGCTGCCAGCTTTATCATCAATGCCCTTAAAGAGATGGTCTCGCACAGTTCTGCACTGCTGAAGGCGACACTGCAGCTGCAAAACACTGCCACGGAAGAGCTCTGTGGAGAGAAACACCCATTTCTGGAGGGTCTTGAGTCCAGGGTCTATGGGATTGTGCTATAGACAGTGCAGGGCCTGCAGAAACCTCTCAAGTGCAACCACAGAGACCAGCCCTTTTAAAGCACAGCTTGGCTCAGGGCCCCTGGGAGCAGCGCACCTCTCCGACTGTCCCAGTGCCCAGTGCCACAGCCCCGGAGCGCAGGCTTCCCAAGCAGGGTTCTGAGCACACACACATCACACAGTCGGGGCGAGGGTTTGTCCCTTTTAGTGTATTGGCAAAGGGTGGCCCTACAAAATCATCTGCTAGAGAAAACCTTCCAGGATCTGCAAAAGTAAACCTCTCCCCTTGAGGTGTGTCACAACTAGGAGAAAGGACAAAGCTTAAGCTTGCCTTGCAGGGGCTGCTTGATCTGGTAGCATCAGAGCAGAGAACACTGCACCTTGTGCTGGGCAGGCAAGAGCCCCTTCTCTCCAGACTTGGTGGGGAAAGATGGGACGCAGCTGCCAAGGTGGCCATGCGTGGTGAAGTCCCTCCATAACTCAGGGGAGCCAGCTTCATGGGAAGCTTGGCCAGTGCACAACTTCCCCAGAACTAGGGTTACATTTTGAGCACAATTGAGGACTGCTCAGGGATCACCTCCCAGTACTGGGATCAGCAGGAGCATGCCTGGCTAGGAATCCAGAAAGTGCAGTCAGAAAGCCCAGTCAGGCTCCTAACTGGATTTTGGAGTGGAGAGGACAAGCCTGAGTTCCCTCAGCTTGGACAGTTCAGATTCTGCTTTACAAAATCAGAAAGGCTTCTCAGATTTCATTTCAGATTCAAAACCAGTATCCAAAGCCACAAAACCCCAAGTGCATCTACAGCTAAATTATTCTCAAACAAGCAGTAGGGCCATGTGCAGCCAAATCAGGGTCCTGCTTCAAGACACATAATTAGGGTTGGGAACAGGGCAAGTGACTTACTATAGGTGCCCGTGACAGTAGAAGGGCATTTGGGGCTGTGGGACTTTAGGTCTGGAGGGATCTTTGGAGCAGCTAAACGAAAACAAACACACACATTTTAGAGACAGAAGAACAGCAGCAGAACAAAGGACCCCAGAAGTGACCTGCTACTGGGCAGAGCATACGGTGTGGGACAGAGCTGACTTTGCAGACCCTTCCTAGCCTGAGCCAAGCCAGAGGCCAGATCCCAGGCAGCCAGGCCCGGCTATGCACAGCACATGCTCGCCCTACCCCAGCAGCCACCCAGAAAGGTGACACCTACCCCAAAAAGCCAGAGTTCTTGCCCTTAACAGGGCCAAAAACCTGGGGAGCTGCAGGCAAGAGTTCTGCAACCACATCTCCTGTGAAGCACCATGCTCTACCTCTGCTCTGCTCCTTTGCCAAAACCAGCACCCAACCCTATCTCCTGGGGCAGCTGGAGGAACCGCCGGGACATTCACCTCTCTGCAGATCAGAGCGTGCCCTTGTCTCGGAGCCTGGGTAGGACATGTGTGTCCTGGTTCTGTTCTGGCTATGAAGTGTCAGCCCAACAATACTACCCCCCTCCTTAGAAAGCTGACCTGAGACAGACTGCCCTGACTAGGAATCCCCTGCAGCCAGGCAAAGCGGGAATGCAGCACAGGTCCAGGGCTGCTCACAGGCTCCAAGCTGGAAAGGGCAGAGCTAATGCAGCATCTTCAGCCAGCAGCTGCTCACTTGCTGCCTCCTGTGGCACAGACCAAGGACGAAAGCAGAGAGAGGACGTGCTTGTGGACTGCAGCACCTTCCTGCGCCACCTCTCTGTACCCCACCAGAGGTTCAACACTCAAGGACTGAGTCTGTCCCCACAACAGACTTTCTTCAGGCCCTAGGGGATACCCCTCTTGCTTTTTAACTAAGGGTGACAGTCTCTGCCTCACACAAGCTCTAACTGCAGAGACAAAAGCAAGAAATCCCATTTTGGCCTGGAAATTGCAAAGGCACTGAGCCCAGATCAATATTCAAGCATCACGCACACTGCTGCCAGAAGGGAAAATGGACAGGCCAGTACACTTCACCCATCAGCACTCGGGATCCAGTAACCCCCTCTCCCTGCAGAGCTGCCCACCAGCCCCATCCCACACTGAGCCAGCAGCTCCCCTCAGGCAAAGCCACCATCTGCCACACCGGCTCTACTCAGTCTCGGTCAGTACTGGGAAATGCCTTTGCTGCTGCTGCCACCCCAAAGGTTGGAAGTCCTGGACAAAGCGGGTGGAAGACGTCTTGCTGGTCTTGCTGTTGGGACACTGCCCTCACAACGGGAGAATTCCATCCCAGCCATGCTGCTTTTCAGCACTGAATTTCTAATAATAGGTATCTTCAGCCTATTTAGGAAGCAGCTGATCTCTCTTACCTTCCTGTGTGATGCAGATGGAACCACTGCCCATTCCAACCCTCAGGGCATCAACCCCCGCGTCAATGAGGTTCTTGGCCTGAGCAGCAGTCACCACTGTGGGGAGCAGAAATCGGTTTGAAAACAGACAAGCACATTTCCAAACAACACCTCTCTGCCCTCGAGGTTCCCCCCAAGGCCTCCAACATCCCCTGCCCAGGGCGGCCTGTCTGGGAGGAGCAGTAAGTTTCTGCCCCAACTGTCCCCAGTGGGTGAGGTGACACTGCCCCCTTAGGCTATTCTGCAACACACTTCCACCCAAAGGCTGAGGCAGCAGAAGTCACAGCATGGCCCCAAGCACTCTCTGGGCCACATGAAGTAGGGAGGGCAGAGTACAGGGTAACAGCAACATCAGGTAAAGACAAGGACCACTGGACTCTGCTGTCAAGAGGCAGGGAAAATTGCCATTAGATTTCCACATCAAGCAATATTCATTATTATGCAAAATTTTAAACTGGTGTGTAAAATAAGCTAATGTGTAATGTGCTACAGAGGACTGTAGCACACTGTGCTGCAGAACAAAGGTTTCTAAGTATCTGCAGCTGTAAGGTACTACCCTGTGTCTACAGTGGTCTTGCTCCATTCTACAAGCCAGAGGAAACCATTTTAAGTTCATAGACATTTACCAAGATGACCATTCCGTTCACATCCCTGCAGCTCCCTCTGTATCTAAGAAACAAACGTCATTTAAAGACAAGCAGAGTCTTCAACACATGCCTACCATTTCCTCCAATAACTTGTAGGTTGGGATATTTCTCCTTAATGTACTTTATCATATTGATCTGGAAGATGGAGTTCCCCTGAGAGGAATCCTGCAACAGAAAGAAAATCAGTTTCAACCAGAATTTCTGCAGATTACAAATGCAGCTTCAGAAAAGCTTCAGATCTTCACTCTGCTTGCTGGGGTCTCTGCTAAGCTGGGTAAATGGGCAAAATGACTCCCCACATTGGGCATAGAACCCCAGGAGAAGCTGCTGCCTAGACAGGAATGTACCTTCCCGGTACAAGACAATTTATTGTAAAGTCTTCAGTAATATCCTTCATGTTTAATCCTGTAGCTTCTACAGAACGCAACAAGCAGAACATCTGGCTGTGGATAAGAACCATCTGGCTCTACCAGCAGGACATTGTCAGTCCTGTCTCAAACTACAGGTGAAATGGAGAATGTTCCTTGTGAAACCCAAGAGGGCTGGTGAGGGGATGCACCTCCCCACTGTGCAGCAGAGCAGCTCAAATACCAGATGTTGAGCACTGAGCACTCAGGCCCTGCCAGCCTCCATGACCCAGTCAAATCATGTCTGTTAAACATTTCCCACTGCTCAGCCATGCCCTCAGAGCACACCGGACGCACAGGATCACGATCGATGAGACAACCATGTGCAAATACAGGCAGTGACAACTGTGCCTGAAAGTTTACAGGCCAGAAAGGGAAACCAGCAGAGCAACTCTGGGCTCACGGATCACTCCTGAGCATCAGTAAGAGAGTAACACAGTAACGAACACCAAAGGGATAAAGGGAAACTGTAAGAAGCCGAGCATTCAAAATTAGTCAGGAATATCAGAGAGGCTGGTGGCAGAGTGCAAGAGGTATTTGTAGATGATTCTGTATTAACCGACAGTGTTTCTCTTCTCAGCCTTCAGGGCTTCAATGCACCCTACAAACTCCCTCCAGGTCACGTAAGTCTCCAGGCAAGAGGAAACCCTACAATTTGACGATTCTAACCTGAACAAGACTGAGAGGTCAACAAACTGCTATATTCTAACACGCCAAGGCCTGTGACAAAGACAGTGAGTGCCACGCTGCTGCCACACTGTCAGAGACATTCATCCAGCCCGGGGACTCACCCCCAGTGTCCCAGGCTGACACAATGCCCATGGGTGCCCCATGGGTGCTCACCAGCACGACAGCGTCCACGCCAGCCTGCACCAGCAGGTCCAGCCGGTACTTGTCATCCTCGTGGGTCCCGATAGCGGCACCACAGAGCAGCTGCTTCTTGGAGTCCTTAGAAGCCAGAGGATAGTCCCTGTTCTTCTTGAGATCAGTGCGGGCAATGATAGCCACCAGCTCATCATCTTCATTAACAATTGGCAGCTTGCCTGGAAACCGACAGAAAGAACATTATTGCAGATTTGTGCAGGAGACAGACGTTAGCTCAGAGCAGTGCAGCAGACCAGGAGCAGTGGGCAGGCAGAAACTGCCATAAGATGGAGACTCAGAGGTGTGTTACCAAATCTTGCTTGGCCATGGATGCCAGCAGCCCTGGCTCAAGAAACAGATAAAGGAGTTTGCAGGATTGGAGAAGAACTCAGTATTTTTACATTAACCACAGATCAAGTGTGTGTTTTTTAATAATTAGATGCACAACACCCTATTAAAAATCAAACTAATAAACCCTAAGAGAGCAGAACTGAGTGCTGAAATGTGAAGGCCAGGAGAGAAAATCAAAGACAGTGGATGGACAGCCAAATACTGGGCTGCCAAGAATCCCTCAACTCCAAACATATTTGAGATGAAGGCATGTGAACTCTGTACCCTGGCACAGGGCTGCAGGGATTCTCTTCACTATCCTCTCCCATGCTTCACCCATGCAGGGACTGTGTGCACACATTCACCCACTGCTGCCCCAGCCTAGCGCTTCCACAGCTCTCTCTTGTGCCCCAGATGGCCACAGGTACCTTTTTTACTCCTTTGCAGAATTTCATTTGCTTCTTTCAACATTACGCCAGCTGGGGCCACAACAAGATCCTCCCGCTTTGTCATAATCTAGTGGGTGGGAGAAGATAAAAAGTTACAAGAACTCCTTCACACTGATCTGAAAATATCAAACCCCCCTGCCCACGTGAAACGCTCCGCAGCAGCCATGCAGGAGTGCTCCACAAAGAGTCCACAGCACAGCAACACGCCTCCAGAAACACACAGGAAAAGCCTCCAGTGTGCTGTCCCCATGTGAGCACTGGCATCAGGCCCCAAGCCCATTAGTGCACTGGAAACAGGAGATGGCAGAAGGCCTCAGGAAGACAAGTGAAAGTACCTAGAAACAAGGGACAACTCTCAGATGACCCTTATTTGGGACGTCATCCTAACAGCCCTCCCTTTTAAGTGAAGCACATGCAAATAAGGGCTGGAGACACCTTCAGAGTCTCATGCTGTTGTGGCAGAAATGGTGCCCCCAATCTCGTTTTCAGGCAGCATTTCCAGTGCACAGGCCCTGGAAGGGCTCTGCCCAGAATAACCCACTGCTGCTGCTGGTAAGGTCAGTGGGGCAAAGGAGTTGCATCAATCCAAATATGCTCACCCACGCTCACTCTGACAAACAAGCACCAAAACACGGTGGAAAACAAAGGGCAGTGCTGGACAGTGGTCAACAGGGGAACATCTGACCTAGTATGGTGGCTTTCACCACAACAGTGGTCTCCCACTGGGAGAGCAGCCCAGAGAGATAATGAAATCTCCATCGTTGGAGATTTAGACACAGCCCCACAAAACCTGCTCCAGCAGAACGTGCCTCGAGCAGGTGGCTTGACAAGAGACTTCCAAGTCCCTTTCCAACCACAGCATTCTGTGATCACCAGGTCCCCATGAAAGGTTATTTGAGAAGGCTGGGCAAAGCTAAAAGGGAACACTCTGTAACCCTTCAGGAAGGTACATCAGTTGCGCACAAAGAAAAGAGGGAACATTTTAGCTATTTATACCATAAGAACAGACATTTTGCATCAGGAAAGAGGCTGACCATGCCTGCATCTGCCCAAAATGCTGTGACAGAACCCACATCTCAGGAGAAGCTAATCCCCACTTCCTAAGTCTCTGGGATTCATGCGCTTCCTATGCTATAGGAAACCCATGTGTTTAAGTGGATGGCAATGAATGGCTCAGTAAGATGATTGCTGGACTGCCAGTGGAGAGAAGATTGAGGAAACCATTCGTTCCCCTGGCCTTGCCTGGTGACAGGGACAAGCACCAGACACTGACAGCAGCAAGTTTCCTGCTCTGCAGTGCTGAATGACCCATGTAAAGGATGAGGGAAGATTCTTATCCGGCTCCTCTGAAGGGGCAGCATTGCTTTGAAGGGCCACGTGCACTTTTATAACCTACTCCTGGTTTAAGGCTTTCGTATCAGGTATTTGTAGCCGATTTCAAACCAAACAGGGATCAGCATGTGACACCAGGTTTGGTCAGCAAGAGCTAAAAATATTTGTGAGTCAAGAGCAAAGCGTGGCCAAGAGGCACTGGGGGTGTAACCTGACAGCGCCACAGATCTCCAGTTACACAGCTTGTGTAACAGGGATCACAGAGAACATTCTCCTGCATGAGGGGAGCCTGACAGCAAAGCATTATGAAGGCCAAACTGCCAGACTGCAAGTTCAGGGGGTTCTTTGAAAGAGCAAGTAACCCAGATGAGGCACACAGGGAAGGACAGCCCAGAAAAGGAAGCTCAGCACTTGGAGGGTTTGTTGGGCAGAGTACAGCTGCTACAGAGCTGGCCAGTGCCAGTGTATGGCACTACAGCAGCAGCCAGGAACGCCAACAACTAATTAGTGAAGCAGAGGAGAGCTTCCACAGCACTGAAAGATAACCCCCACGACTCATACAAACTGCATGGTCTGCACTGCAGGAGTCGCTCAGAGAGTGCAAACGAACAAGACACTCTTCCCTGGAAATACACTCACAGACAGATCTGCAGAGCTAAGCTGGAGCTGCTCCCTCCCACTGGCAGAACACTCTCACAGCCACACGCTCACCTTTCTCCTTATCACAAGCCACATGCCTTCCTAACATAGTGCTCATACCCATCAGGTACTCACAAGCCCTTCTCACCTCACCAAGGGGCAGGTCATGCTCTGACTCTTTCAGGAAATCAATATCCCTGGACGAGATGATCCCAACCAGCTTGCCCCCCATCTTCCCATTGTCCGTGATGGGAATCCCACAAAATCCATGACGAGCTTTTGCTTCAAACACATCTCGTACTCGGTCATTGGGGCTCAGCACCACGGGGTCTGTGATGAATCCTTGCTCGTATTTCTGAAAGGAAGCAGATCCAGCAGCCAGGCTGAGCAGCACTGCCAGGCCAGACAGGAGCGAGGCACATGACCATGGGTTACTGCAGCCACTCACACGGGTCTGCAACCACCCAGCCCAGCCACATGCTCACCAACAGGACGACTCTCAAACCAGCAACAAGTCTCACCTAAATGTTAAAATCCAAGTGTCTCCCCATCCTCCCTGAAACGATGGGGAATATTCCCACACCAGGAGGACTCAAGTCCCAGGCAGCCCATAGAAAGTGCCTGGCACACAAGAGGGCTGTGCCTGCAAACCCTGGCAGCACTACAGCTCTGAAACACCAAGATCGGGCACAAGTCAGCAGTCTCCTCATGCAGCTCATTCAGCGAGGCCAGACCCGTTGCCCACCTCCACAGAGAACCCTGTGCCAGCACGGTTTGGTGCTGCCGTTCCAGCCACTCACCTTCACCTTCCGCACTTCGTTGGCCTGGAACTCCGGGGTGCAGTTGTGGTGGATGAACCCAATTCCCCCGGTCAGCTGGGGACACAAAGGCGGCTGTGAGTCACTGCAGACACTGCCCCGCGCTGCACCAATGGAGCCCTCGGGCCCGGCCTCGCCCCGAAGGGCTGCGGGGACCCCAGGGCAGACACACGGGTGCCTCAGGCAGCGTTTCCTGCCCGGCCAGCTCGGTGAGGGCGGCACACGGGACCCGCCCGCGGGGCGGCACTCACCGCCATGGCGATGGCCATGCTGGCCTCGGTGACTGTGTCCATGGGCGAGGAGACCAGCGGGGTCTTCAGGGTGATCCTCTTGGTCAGCGCCGAGGTCAGGTCCTGGCGGGGAGGCAGGCGGTGGGTGAGCGGCGGCACCGGCGCAACCCCCGCCCCGGCCCGCTCCCCCGCCCCGGCCACTCACCACCTGGTCCGCCGTGAAGTCGATGTACCCCGGCAGGATGAGGAAATCGCTGCGGGGTAACGAGGGGAGACGCGTCAGCGACCGCAGCGGCCCCGCGCCCCGGTCCCGGTCCCACCCCCGTGCCGGCCGCACTCACTTGTACGTGAGCCCATCGCCGCAGCTGAAGAGCTGCTGTGCCGTCAGCCCGTCGTCGGGTACGTAGCCGGTGCCGCCACTGATCAGATAGTCCGCCATGGCCCCGCCGCGTGCCCGCCCCGCCACTCCGAGCGCACGCGCGCCCCGACGGCCGCCGGGAGGGACCCGCTGTGACCGCCCCGCGACGGCGTGGGCAGAGCGACTCCGGGAGGGGCAGGCGGCGATAGCGCCCCCTGGTGCCGTGGAGGGCCCCGGAGCGGGGCACAGCCCCGGCTCTCGCTCTGCGTTGTCCCGGGCGGTGCCGGGGACACAGCGGGCCCCGCTGTCGCTCTCAGCCGCCAGCAGTGCCTCCTGAGCAGCTTCTCAGCACCGAGCTCGTGGGTGCTCAGCCCGGTGACATCGGGTCATCGCGGCTGTTCTGTGTTCAGGCCGAGCAGCCGGGTCCGTGTACCGGTAGGAGGCAACAGGAGAGCTGAACTCCAGTACAGCCCAGTAGAGCCCTGCGTGCCAGGCCCTGGCTTGGCTGGCACCAGCTTGTGGCGCCAGTACAGTGTGACAGCTGCTAGAAGACCACCTAAAAAAGCCCAGCTATGGGTGACATGGTGACACGCACAGAGAGACACTGTGGGTTGGGAGCCAAGTCCAACACCAGGTACTCCTGCAGTTTCAGAAGACAAGAAAGGGCTTGTTGGGTCAGTGGTGGATGCAGAGCTGGGACAAACCAGCAGAATCCAAAGCAATTTTGTAAGTCAAAGGGAGCTGCACAAAGGATGAAAGTCAAAAGGCAGGAGCAAGGCAAGTCTTGCACCTCGAGGGGAATGAAAGGCACAAAGGAGAGAGGCAGCAGTCTCACCAGAGAGGATCCAAGGTGATCCCAGGTAGGCATTAGCCCCCTCTTCCTGAAGCCACCAGGCCAGGCTGTACAAACAAGCAGTGTGAAGAGGATAGCTGCACACTGGGGATTGCAGTGTAGCAGCTTCATGTCTGCCACAGATCGGGGCTGGAGGGAGGATTTTGGAGAAGAGCAGTAGCAGGAGGAGGGGAGGACTGTGCCTGGAGGAGTGGAACAGGCACAAACACAGATCTAACTGCCTCAGAGGAGCCTTGCAGGACATAGCAGTTGGCTTTTTCCAGGATGAGATGCTCCCATCCCTGCAGCTCCGTTTGGGCATCAGGAAAAGTTCCTGTACTGAAGGTTACAAACTTCCTCCTCGTGGTTTGCTTGTTGTGACATTCCAGATCCAGTCACAGAGCACCAGGGACACGAGACAACCACACCCCTTCTCACCTGCTCCCCATAACACACTGGCTGAGATAACCCCTGTCTAACGCTAACTAGTTCAGGGACTAAAGAACAGTGCTCCTGTGCCTACAAACTCCCTGCTGCAGCAAGTTAACTCCTTGTCCAAAGATCAGAAAACAGCTTCAAGAAATGTGTTACTCGTGTTACCCAGCTGTAAGACACAGGAAACATGAACAGAGATCGGAAAGCACCGCCTGCCAAGGACATGCACTCTTGAATCAGCATTACCTGTCACAGATCAGCAGAACAGGAGGCATCATGCCAGACCACGATCAGTGTAACAGCTCTCTACCCTTATTTTAAAAAGAACAGGCTAACAAAGGCTTGCTGAGCCTACCTGGGAAGCACACATGGATCTGAGCTGTTGCACTACTGCACAGGCACAGCAGTAAACAGGCATGTTGGCTTCTGTTCCAACAGAAACATCAGACAAAGTTTAACGGTTTTCAAACAGACTACAACAAAGGCTGCAGGGAAAAACATTTTATTTCCAAGCAGATTACAAAGAGCAGAGAATATAAGAGTAAAATTAAATTAAAAAAATAGTTGAGTGCATCTCTTTAAAATGATTTGTAGTGTGAGTTACTCACGGGGCAAAGCTACTGGAGAGTTCTGAAGGTCACTTTGCAGGATGCCAATCACATGTGCTGTTTAGACCTGGGTCAACACAGGAGGGACAGACAAGATGTATTTTGCATATAGGCTGCACACTCATTATCAAGCGAGGCCCTGGGCTGCAACTGGACCCTGCCTTTTTGAGACATCCCCTCCACCTCATTCTCTCCTGCAGTTCCCTCGAGTTCTAGACATGGTTTATTGCTGCTGTAAGTGGGTTTAATCTGCCTTCCCGTTCTGATGAGCTCCAACGGGAAGGGAGAAGCAGGCAAATGTGGCTGCCGTGCACAGGGTTACAGGGAACATGACTGCAGTGCCAAGAGCAGAGCTTCAGCCACGCAGAAAAGGGAACCGACAAGTAAGGACACAGCAATCGCTTCAGAGATTTGGGGGCAGCATGTCAGCAAGACTTCTGGAAGAATTGAGATGTTCCTTAAGGTAGGAAGAGGTTCAAGCAGAGAAGGGCTCTTTCCTAAGCATTGGCACCAGCAAAACAGAAGAGGCTGAATCATCAGGATAAGGTGCATTCCCTTTAATATTTGAGAGGAGCAGCTCCAGCAATAAGATGGGGAGAAAAGCCCCATATAAGGTGGAAGACAGTTGATATCCCACTTTAACAGTGATTTAGGAATCCAAGCACTAACTCCAAGTCAGTCACTATTAAACTCGCATAAGAATGTGGTTGGACTGGACAGCTGCACAGCCATTCAGTGTCCAGCAGCACTCGGTCCAGCAAGAGGATGAGCAACTACAGTACCAGCAGCCCTCCACCCCCTATACACCCAGGGGGCTCTTTTCTACCATTTCTGGATCTGCTCTTACCACAGCATAGGAGATTTCAAGGTCTCATCCCTTCTCTATGTATGCCAAGGCAGACAGTAGCCCTGGTGCAGCTGAGAACAAGACTGTCTTGATTTCTGCCCTAGCAGCAACAGTGCAGAAGAGGATTCTTATTAGATCAGATGAAGTCTTTTTGTATTGTCCAAGGCAGAACAGTTCAGGAACTACTTCAGACCTTGTGACCCCTCTGAAGTCCAGACTTCTAGGGGTGAGGCAGCCAATAGATGAGGGCCCTATGAAGTTACTTAGACCATTCCCTTTACACACTGCAGACAGGAGTGGAGAACCACTTTCTAGTCTGCTCTCTGCTGCTTCAGCCATTACCACCAAAGAGGAAATGCTTGACCTCTTGAAAGCAAATGAAAATCTAATGGTGCTCCGGACACGTGTAAGAGGCTACAAGTTTCCTAAAGATAGGGACACTGTTAAATGTCAAGAGCTTAGCCAATACATGAGTCTCATGTCAGAATATGAGGTGCTTTACAACACTCAGTCTCTTCTTTCTATGGTTTCTTTCATACCACAGTGACAAGATGGGCACAGTTCAAAATCAACAACACACAGTCTCTAGCTTGACTTCTCAGGTCCATTTATTTAGGGATCGATGCATTTTCAGCCTGTCTCGTACAAGGCATAGGGCACGGAGACTTCCTGTCAATATATACACGCATACAAGAGCAGTACAAGCAGTTTGGCACTCTCAGAGCCAAGGGGGAATGCCCTTTAAGCAGCGGTCAAGCTGGTTATAGGAAAGTGTTAAAAAGCTATTTTACATGTTTGACCGGGAACATTTCCCAGAACATGGATAGCAACCCTAAGCCACGGCACTCTTCTGTGCTACTCTGTGCACATCTTCCTACAAGCCCCTACAAGGGAGCAGATCATGTTCTTCACTATCAAAGAACATAGTATTTATATTCTAGAAATACTGTACCTTTTAAACTAGCTCCAGAGAGGCAGACTAGAAGCCAGATCCAGGAAAATAATCCTTAAGTCACAGTATATCGATTGTCTCTAAAAATAGGGAATGAAGTTAACACAGCGGACATTCTGATGAGACAGTACAGAACAGTGCAGCAGTCCACTTCTGCATCAGCAGATCCTCTCCTATGTACATGTGGACAATGAGAAAGGAATGGAAACACTCCAGTCCATCAGGACAAAACCAGTCACCAGGAGATCTCCGCAGCTCACCATGTGCCAAATTTCCCTGTTCTTAACCAGTATTGTCCAAGATCAAGGAGAACTCTTCCCCCTACAAAGACTTGAGATCATCTTGCAGTTAAGGGTGGTAAGGAAAGTGCACAATCTAGAATTTTAAGGTAACATGGAATTTTGTTTCCCCAGAAAGCTCAGCTGAAGTTCCTGTTTGTCCCCAGCCTCCAACTGCCCTAAAGTTCTGTCATGTTATTGCAGCTTCTGTCAATTTTTAGTGTAAGAGGTGGCTCTCAAGGCTGCCCAGTAAAGCAACTGGTACAGTGCATATCTGGCAGATTGTTTAATAACCACTGTATTTGATGGAGACAACCAAGGCAATAGGCTTTCCAACTCTGCTCTGATGATGGGATAAACTGCCAAAAGAAAGGGAAAGTCACTCTGTGCGTGCCTGCTGGGCATCCTGTGCAGCAGGCACATGCAACTGCTTGGAACAGTGGGAGCCTGCCCCTAACCCTGTCTTCAAAGACTTAGTATAGGGCCAAAGATGGACATTCCAGTCACTACAATATGGTGAGGGGATTAGAGGCTTCTGACAGCTGAAGCAGTACTGGTGATCCCAACAGCCACTCTACCAGGGGGCAACTGCTGGCTCCCAGCAGACAAACTGAGGTGACAGTACCTGCTGCCAGCACTACACACACCCTGGGGATTATCTTCCCAGCTTACCCACTGGGATCTGGGCACTGATTCCAGGCTCTTTTCCTCTGGCCTAGTTCTGAGGGCAGACACTGAGCTAAGAGTCTAAAACAAAACAACAGTGCATTGCTACTTCACCTCTCTGCACGTACTTATTTGAGCACAGAGTCCTATAGAGGGAACAAACTGCTCATACTGACAGCTAACTCAAGCACACCTGCCTCCTCAGGAACACCAATGTCAGTATGAAGCATCACGGGCTTGGGAAGTCTCTCTAAGCTGCACACCTCAACACTGCTCACAAGCACAAAGACAGGGAACATTATGGCTACTCTCATCAATTTACACTCTGCACAACCAACAGAGAGGGCAGACCTTCCTTCTCAATACAGACAGGTGCTGGACAACAGAGGCTTCAGGAAAGCTGCTTGCCTGTACACAAGTTTAAGTTCTTTTACTGTAATATATACTTAAATATTTATCTGTATATTTTGGAACAGGGAAGGGACATGAGGTGGAGAAGCAGGGAAGACAAGTTCAAGAAGCAGAGTAATTTCTCTGCATCCAAGAAGCTGGTGGCACAAATAACAAGCCTGGCAAGTGATCTCCCATTTCAAGCACAGTCGGCTACCTGCTGGCTTCAAAAGAGCAAACTATTTGTTAATGATATAAAATACAGCAACCATTTAAGATGCAGCAAGGCAAGGCTACAGGGCTGGGGATTATGATCATGAATGATGCCAAAAGCTACACAGCTGTGTTAAAAACTGTGAAAAGGCTGCTAAACTGCAGGAGTAAGCCATATGCTGCTCCTGGAAGGCCTTTTCCCTCCACTACCCCTTCATCATGCCGTTGGTGTGATGCATTTGAAAAGGTGGAGAGAGGGGGATTTGCCTGGGGTAAAGCCACAGAACATTAGGACAGTCTGATCTCACAGATCCCATGTTCCTAGCCTGGCACTGAGCTTCCATCAGCAAGCAGACATTCAGGTCCTTCAACAGAAGTTTATGCCCTTCTACCTTCATAAGTTGTAGGGGTGAAAGAAATCCAGCAGAGTTGAGCTGGAAAGAATGAACAGGGATGAAAACAACCAGTTTGCATACTGATCTTTGTATAATGACCCCCCACCCTCACAGCTCACTCTTCCCCAAATAAAGACACATTGTTCAATGGCATGTTGAAAAGACGTGCTCGTCATTCTTAATAAACAACTAGAGTAAGAATACATAAGAGAAACAGGGTGGTATCTTTATATGATACACAAGTGTATGTTACAAGAATTCCATCAGGCACAGAAGCCTCAAGGTTTAAGGCCTCAATGTTAGGCCAAAAAAGAAGAGTGTGGTAAAGTTTGTACTTTTAACATCTAAAAATGTCACTTAAAGGTCTGAATAGAAATTGTTGGTTTGTTTTTTTTGTATAAATCATAATTGCAGTTCACTCTCTCCTCTTTCTTCCAAGATAACAGCAAATTAACGTCCAAGCACAAGAAAAGAAGATGCCTGCCTCTCCTCCACTGGCTGAGCAGGTCCATCCATCATTCTGTGCCCTCTAGGCTGCACGTGCTCCAAGGAGACAGAGGCCCCAGCCAACCAGGCCAATCCTGTAGTTCATGTTTTCTACATCATAAAAAAAACCCAGAGTCAACCAGCAGCTTTCCACAGCTCCCAGCTTGCAGGGGATATGCAGCCTCCAATGGTTCCAACAGTTTGGTGTGTTGGGTAGGATACACAATGGGTAGGTTTTCCTTTAGATTCTTTTAAAGAGAAGAAGCCTAAAAGGGCTTCATAACTACACCAATAAAAAACCAAAAACTTAGGCATCTCCTTTAGTGTAAAAGTCTGTACAATTTCTCTTTGCTTGTCCCTCCCCCATCACCCTGCCCCACCCCATCTGAGCCACGAAGGATGCCTTAGTGCATGGTGCTGGCATTAGCCACGGCAAGAGCTTCCTGAATCTCTCGTATCACCAGGATCCGGGTGAGCATCTGCTCCATCTGCTCTCTGCTGATCGGCTGGATGGAATACCAGATAGGGCTGTTGGGGGCCACCACTGGCTCCGGTGTCAAGTAAAATGTGTCATTCCGGCCTTTCACACTCTGGGGGCTGTGTGAGGAAGATCAGAAATAACCAGACTAACAAAACGTCCTGGAAGAGAGAGACCACCACTGTTCTCGCCCCAGGCTTCACAAATTCTGACAGTGAACATCTGGCTGATGAGACATGAAGGTACAGAGATACATCTAGGGGCAACATTCATCCCAAAGTTTTAGGACATGCCAAGGTGAGGACTACAAGAAAGTAGTTTTTATTCCACACCGGTAAGCGTAACACACACATGGCTTTAGGGGTCTTTCAGAGTGAAAGAAGGATGGGGTATTTTCACATTCAGGCTAGCTGCAGACCCATCTGTGCAGAGGAACCATTATATTAAGTATCAGAATCATCATAATTTATAGATGAGTCCTTTGAGGCACCCTCCAATCTCCATAGCAAGTCCTTATTTTTATTCAGAAGCTGGTTTGAATAAGACCCTACTCCTATCTTCAGTAGTGGATGCTTCCAGATGACTTGCAATTCACAAGAAGAAGAACAAGTTCATGCCAACACAGCAAATGTCCAAGATTAAGAGCAGCCAGTTCACAAATCAGGATTTGTCTCTTAAATACCCCAAAAATTCATTTTACATGCCATCAGAGTTAATCCCACTCTCTCACATCAACACCCCTCTCCATTTAAGTAAATTTACGCAAATATAGAAACTGTGCCAGCAATATCACACAGTACTGAAAACTAGGCCAGGCACAGGGTGCAGCTCCCCAAGTCACAGAAGACAAGCACTATACACACAGATGAGAGCTCTCACCATTTGAAGAGGTAGAAGTCATACAGCTTTATCGGACACCTCAGGGGGTTCTCTGGATTCTCGGTCTGCTCTGCATACATGTCATCTGTAACTACAAACCAGCCCCCCAGAAGTCTGTCAGACACTCTGTGTAAGCACAGCACACTGAGCAGTACCACAGAGCCTCAACACTGCAGCACCTTGTCACCGTGCAAGAGCTGGCAAGAGACACATGGCTGTTCAGGGCAGAGGCACCTGGCTATAAATGCTTAAAGCATTACGCAGAGCTTGCTTTGTCCCAAGGCTATTGAAAATCATAACCCATCCTTATCCTTCTTTCCATTTCTCCTCTACCAGTGTGCAAAATAAGGGAAATTTTCTCACTACTAAGACTGCAAAGCCTCAGTTGCATCCTGTGCTTTTAAGAGGACAGATTGTACTTACATAGGAATTCTGTATGGGTTCACATGAATCAAGGTAAGAGAAGCCCTCCCAAAGAATTTTCTCCATCTCTTCATAAGCACTTACACCCAATAGCCTCTTTGCCCATAAAAAAAAACAGAAGTAACAAAAAAATTATCCTTGGTTCTTGATGAGTCCCACATGCCTCAGTTAAGGTATGTCCCCATGCTTATGATTAACAGGTACTATGCTCTCTTGAATAGAATGCATGGAAAACACATACTGCCAGGCTGCAGGTAACTGGCTGAGCCTTGGAATCCCTACCTGCAAATAATCTCCAGGTTCATCCACTTCTTCAAGCCCAAGTAAGTAAAATATTCCCAAAGAAACCTCCTAGACACTACCTTTCTGTCCTGTCTGGTGCATGCCTGGAGCCTTCATATAGCGGATACTCGTGCTTTTATCCTTGGGATTAGAAGGGTTCTTCTTGGTCTGCCTCAGCACCTTGGAGAAGGCCAGCTTCATGTGCTGGTCTACTGTTTTCAACAGGAAGTACCTGAGCAGCAAGAACAGAACACAGGACATTCAGAGGCAAGCAAGAGACATAGTCACAACAGCAAGGTAGTTACCTTTAGTCGTCATGAGCAGGCTGAAACTCAAACCAACCACTGGGCTAAGGACTGTTCCAGCAGCAAAGTATACAAAAGCCACAGGTTCAGTCTGCCCTCTGCTAGCTCACTTCCTTGTTATACTGCATCTTCTTTGTCTGATGAGGCTACAAGTGGGCTCTGTGTGCAACCATTTGAAACTCATGATTTTGCCCTACCCAGAGCAGCAGTTTCACACCAGTCCTGTTAAGGTATCTGAAATTCTTTCATTCACCGAGATTCTCCAAGATTTGAGTACTTACTTTGTATTAAAAAACATCAGTGTAGTGAGCAAGGTGGAAGGGGAGTGAGCTCCAAGCTGCTTACACTCCCACAGCATCTCTTCTGTTACATGACTGGAGAGGATGTAACCTGCAATAATCAGAAGTCAGCATCATGCCAGGGGACAGACACAGCATGAACACAGGCAGCATTCTACAGTCTCTATGTACTGAAGAGCATATAAATCTTAACAGAAGGAGGAAGAGGAGATTCTCACTAATGTCAAGATTCAGTGCTCTGCCAATAACTTCTAAAATAGCAGGTACAGTTAGGAAACACCTGTATATATCCATCAACCTCTAGTTGTGGAGTATACTTCTGCAACATGCCTATACATCCCGGCCCACAGAGAAAAGAATACACACTTAAACAGCTTTTAATTAATGGCTTGACTCCACTGCAGATGCTCTTAATCCAATAATATGCGAGAGCAGGCAGACCAGTGTAACAAATCAGTTCTTAGCCCTGTGCACAGCTTTAGTCAGCACACAGTGCCAAGTGATGTATTTGGACACATGAGTAATCCTTTGATTCTCAAATTTTTTCCCCTTTGTGTAGAAGAAAAATACTACACTCCAAATACACAGATAAACAGAAGAACAGACAGCAGTATGAACTCGAGGGCTTGTGGAATGTCAAAACACTGATCAAACAGCCAGACTGAAAACAAAAGGATTCCAAAACTTACAGTGCTACTTAGCCACCTAGCCCGTTACATCAGCTACTTTTCTGAACACAAGCAGTAACTTCTTCACTGATGTCCAAACATATCAAAGGGAATGAAACAATGAGAAACCAGGTTTCCATGTTCTGAAAATGCAATTCTTAATCTAGTTCTCATACAGTTCTCTGTCAAAATCTGTGTCTTCTGGAACTGCTTCCCCCCATCCCTGTTGCTATAATCTCCTGATTGCAGCATTGGAGGCTTTAATCACTCATTGTTTTTTTCCTTTGACACTCAACTGGTCCTGCAGACAGTATCCATCTGGCCACATGGCACTACGGCAGTGCTGTTATTATCTCCCAAAGAAACAATACACATTAGAGGCAAGATGTATTACCACTTCAAATGAGGAAACTTGGTTCAGATGAACAATCAGCTGGCTGCCAAGTAAGCCAGTCTCATGACACTACAAAGTCCCTACAATGTGCCTTCTGATAGGTGACAAGTGACAGACAAATAATGTTCACTGACAGTCAGTGTTAGAGCCGGACAACTGCAGTAACCCCAGCATTCACTGCAAACACGTTTTTCTCCCTGACCAGCATGAGCTGGCCTAGGGATGTTACATACTTCAAAAGGGTTTCTATTCAGACTACACTCATGCTTTAGGTTCAGTTTAAACATTCCAACCTCTGGAAAGTTTTAAAGTTCTTAACAAAAGCCCTTACCAAGAGGCGAAACACGGGGCTGTATGTCCTTAAGAACTTCATGCAGCCATTCAGTGAACCGAATATAGTAGAGATCTGAGAAGATGTCATCAACTCGGCCGTTTTCAAAGAGATACTGTAAGAGATTCACAACACAGGCCAATACAGCGGGAGCAAGTGTGTTCCTCAGACCAGACCTTATCCTAAAGGCCCCCATACTCAGTCAGTCGAGCGTTTTACAGTATAGCACTGAAGACTAATACAATTTACTTGAAGAGTGAGCACTCTTGCACCAAGGCCATTACAGGGTAGGCAATCTCAGTTACTATCATGGGAATGCCAAGACAGAAAAAGGAAAAACCATATTACAAAGTAAAGCTGATTGGATCTCACGTTTTATCTCAGGTGTGTTCACTTCATGTTATTTCACATGATTAGTGGACACTACTTTTTCAGGTTAACAACAAGGATGCTCAATTTCCCTGTTTAAGTTCAGCTTTCTTCCTGCAGCTCTTCCAGAAAGCTCATATATTCCCACAGCACGTAAGTTGTTGCCTGTTAAAGCTTCAACTAGATCTAAGTCTTGACATTGACAGCTTCTTCAAACATCATCCAACTCTTCTCTCCCCACCAAAAAAGCTAAATAGATTTATTATTTTCACTATGATACTGAACTCAGTTATTCACAAACTTAACCTGTACATGAAAGCATTGCTTGCACTAAGGACAAGTAATCTGATGTTTTCAGGGCTTTTTAAGCAAAGAGACTTTTTCATATAAAATTGTTGGGAAGCTTAACAGAAGCCACAGTCTCTATTTTTATAACCAAGAGTCTCCCTACATATGCTGGCAACATGTACGGTTCTGCAGCACACAAAGCTGTCCCATCCTACCTTCTGAATACACAGGAAGATATAGTAGAGCACATCTGGATCATAGGGTTCACCATCACCATTTCGAGCTTCTCGTGTCATTAAGCACAGACCATAATTCAGCTCAGCCACAGCTGAAGAGATGAGATCTTCCTGGAACCTCAGCAGCTGACGCCCTGGAAACACAAAACAAAGCTATATTATTTAAACCATAAAGCCATATTATTTCCTAACATTTCAGGAAAGATTTCTCACATCTCCAGCTTTGCCATTCTATCTGGCAGGTCCAGCACTACCTCATTCTCCCAGTATAGTAAAGCAAGTTGAAATAAATCCAAATCTTAGGCTGCCAGAAATACTAAAAGATAAAACAGGCAAGAGTTTGATAGGAAGATCCTCTGCCCTGCCAAATGCGTAACTATTGCCTTCTTTTACCATGTCCTCAGTGAAATGCTGCCCTGCAGCAACAGGAAAATAGCAACTCCATGACTGCTCTACCAGCTTGGCCAGACAGTTTGTCCATGCACTACAGTCATGCAGTGCCCTTTTGTATTGCTATCAGCCCAGGTGCTCAAGGGGGCTCAGCACAGAGCTAATACATGTCCTGTGGCAGTGGGAATGCACAAGAATTAGTACTGCAGAGTAAATTAAAGTTTAAATTTAGGAACAATCACTGATTAAACCAAAGTGTTTCCCAGAGCAGTAAACGCCGAACATTTTAGTCATTCCTAATCCTACTTGAAAGGAAACAAAGGCCATGTTGTCATGACACTTACTTCCAATAGGTGCTAGTCTATTTTGGGCTTCTTTTTCCAGCTCTGCATTCTTGGTCTGTGCCCAGCTTTTCCACACTTCAAGACCTTCTTCTGGCTTCAGAGAGTTTGGAAGTAGAAGTTCAGGTGAAGTTTGCGGCTGTGGCTGTGGTTCAACTTCAGCAACCTGAACAGTTTGAGCCTATGAAAGAAAACACTTCATTTTATATACACACTTCAATATGCAACAGCTGGACAAAAAGCAAGAATCCTGCAATACCTGTAGCCCCAGGATACCAACCTTCTGCAATACTCCTAACAAGAAATCAATCCAAGGAATGCAACTTTTGTTGTCCAACCTGAATTGGTGCTCACAAAAGAATACTCTACACTCCAAAAACTCTTTCGGTTTGAATGGACAGATCTATCTTCAGCTCACTAATCACTCTGAATCACCACTGAAGTCCATCTCACTACAAGATCAGCCCACAGAGACCACCAGCCCCTGAACAGGAAGGTGCCACCAGCTTTACTAACCACTGCTGCTCCACACCTAGACTGCCCTGAGGAAGGTCCTGGGTACAATCACATGCAATACACCACTGGCATCCCTTCCTATCCATGCTCTCTTTAAGCAGTATTTAACAGGCACAGAGAATAAATACATTCTCTTATCATCCATGATGGATAAGATTAATTCACTTGTAAGAGGTAAAAAGCAATAAGACTAGAACATAGCATCAAAACACCAATTCAATTTCAATGCAGTATTCTCAAAATACCAAATACTGCTAATGGGGACTAGCTACTATTGTGTGAAGAGTGACTGTATGACTTATTACAGACCTAAGGCATCTCCAGACCCTTTGGAGATTTACTTCGCAGCAGGACCTTAGGTCACCAAGAATTTCAATCTCAGACTGAAACTTATTGGTGCTATTGGTTTCCTTGACAAATCTAAAATCTGCAGCTAGCCCTCCAGCTGCACTCACTCTGCATTCTTCACTACAGCTTCTCAATTCCATGCCAGAGAGTCTCATAGCTACCTCAATTAACAGCTTTACAGACCTTAGTCAAACTCTCACTGGCAGCCTGAATGTTACAGAAATAGCAATTCTTGTATCAAAACAGTTTTGCTTTTTCCTTCCTAAGGGCTACTCCAAAAAGCAGCTTTTCCTTTGATACTGCTAAGTGCCAATATTAGTGAAAGCTGCTCTGACAGTCTAGAGACTATTGCATGTGAAAACGGCATAGAGACTTTTAATACCTGTACCTTACTCAGTATGAAAAGCCAACAGCTGAAGAGGCAAAGTCTGCAAGAGTCTCAGACTGGAGCCTTCCAGCTGCCTCTGGTTGGTTTTTTATTTTCTGCATCAGCTCTTATTAGCTTTTCGCTTATCAGCCCCTGAAGCTGCAGCATGTAGCACAGCTGCAGAGAGACTGATTGAAAAGGCCCAACTTTAATCAAGGCGGATGGCAACCAAGTTGTGAAGGAAAGCCTCTGCCTTAAAGAGTCCAAGGGTGAACTGACACCTTGTCTTTGTAGGAGCCAGGACTGAGCCTCTGCTCTCCTCCAGAGTGCTGCCACATCACTCTCCAGAGAGCTGAAAGCTTTCCAGAGCCAACTCCCTCCATAAGCCCAATCCAAGGGACAGTCTTCTGCCCTGACCCCACAGACACCTTGTCCAGTGTGAAGGCTGGACATAGGCTGAAGTAAATCTGCTGAACTGGCAGATGCTTAACAAACTTACATTTTTCACAAATAGAGCAAAATGGCTGCAATTTTCCCAGATCCTCTAGAAGCACAATGCTAGAGGACAGTGCAGGGCAGGCAGGCAAATTCAGTTTCACAGTTTTGAGAGGGTCAACTCCCAGAAGTGTGATGTTCATTTCTAGTAGCTTTATTGCCCCCCCTAGAGAGAGAGTACATCCTTCCTGGAATTGCCTATGTATTTAGGGGGGTTTATGCCCCTAAATATCTTACGTACACTTGATCCAGGAAGTTTGCTCACAACTAGTCTGATTTCGACACTTTACCTGGGTGCTGGATCTGCTGTGGATTCCATGTGCAACATAACACAAAGTAACTAATAATGACTAGTACATATTAGCACATCTTATTTGGCTGCAATTATCCCTGCCTGTCCACTGCAACCCCTGGAACAGCTCAGGAAAATATTGCAGACCTCAGAATACCCGCTATGAAGAATCTGGAAATTAGTATGTATCTATTAATTTTTAACACTAAGATCAAGACCGTACTTTCTTTTGGAAAGTTTTGAATCCTAAAACTATGTACCAACATTACTACATGATAGTCTCATACCCATCAGGAGTCAAGTGCCCTATGTCACGTTCAGGCTTCTGGGACAGATGCATCTCTGCCTCCCAGACACCAGTTGTCTGTTGGCATGCTCCCTGTCCACAACATTTTTAAGCTGTTAATCACAAACTGAGACCAAGAGGCAGTTTTAACTTACTGAGCAAGTGACTTGTAGCTGCTGTTGCTGCCCCTGCTCTTGGGGTGTGGGCTGCTGCTGCTGCTGCTGCGGGTCCCATATGTGCACCGTCTGCCCTGTATTCTGGTATGTCCCTGCGACAGCCTGCACTGCCACCGGAATGTGGATGTTGCCATTCATAAACTGTGCTGGAAAGATCGAATTAGCAAGAGTCTGCACCACTTCCTCATGAGAGTTCTTCACTACTGAAGTACTTCCCACCATCTTATCCTTGTCATCTTCCAGCTTCACTGTAGCCAGTGTCGTGGGCGAGCCACTGACGTGGACGGCATTGTAGGCCTCCTGAGGGATGGCAATGTGGGTTATGTTTTGCTGCTGAAGGTCACCACGTGGTTGAGCAGAGTAAACAGGGATGGTCCACGTCTCTCCAGTGGGGCTAGTAATGGTCCCAGTGGCACTGTACAGGTGGGCACTGTCCACTGTTAACAAGTCTGGCCTTAAAGAGACATAACTTTGCTGCTGGCCCTGAGGAATGGCCAGCACTGTGGCAACTGGCTGCCCTGAAATAGCATACGATACGGTAATAGGCATATCCACTTTACGTTTCTTCACTGGCTGAAGGACACTCGCAGAGCTGATCCGCCTCTCTCCCTCTCGTGGTGAGCCTTGTTGAGAAGGTGGGGGTGACAGTGCCCCAACTGTCTGGATCTGGATCTGCTGACCACCAGTAATGGCCTGTCCTGCCACAAGCTGGGCCTGGATCTGCTGGTGTTGTATGTGTTCCTCCTGTAGCTCGGCAGCCTGGATCTGTTGGGCAGTCTGCACATGCTGCACTTGGATCTGAGCTGCCTGCAGCTGTGATGGGCTGGGGCTCTGAAGAGACTGACTCTGTATTGTCTGGGATGCCTGCTGCTGCGCCTGGCCTTGGATCTGCACTTGGACCTGTATTGGCTGCTCCGAACCCTGATGAACAGAGAGCTGTGGAGAGAGCTGCTGGGCGGAGACCTGCTGCGGTGACTGCTGGACCTGGACCTGAACCTGCAATGACACCAAGCCAGCAGTTAGAGATCAGCAAATGTCAGTGATTCAACAGAGATGGTCTGTCACTCAAGATCTATGCTCCAGGTCTTTTATGCTCCCTTTTATGATTCCATATATTACTCCATTAGTAACGATTTCAGGAAAATGAAACCAAGTTAATCTAGAAGTGCCTGGTTATTAACAGTGATACAGTAGATGTGTTTGCTCAGCATTGCACATGACTCTCAGCAGAGAGAGAGCAGCACGTGAGCTACATCACCCTCAAAGCTCTATGGGCTCAAGCCAACAGATTGCATTCTTGGAATCCAAGTGTCTTCAAAGCTACTTGCATTGCTAAAATGTTACTTTAGCATAGATCTTTCAATACCAACACTTTAAGATCATGCACACTACAATCGCAGGAACTTGCCTCATTCTTACCATGCTCTAAATGGTTTTACTGCTGCCCACCACAGACCCAAGATGGCCACAGGATCACTAGCTGGTGACAGGCAATTTGACAGGTAAGTCAAAACCAGCACTTGGCTCTTTCCTCATAAAGCATGGAAGTATTACTTTGAAACCTATCATTGATAGTAACACTACTCAAGGAGGTGTCAACACAGAACGTGGCAAGTTCAACTTCAATCTTTGCCATGTATTAATGGCCTACCCTGCAGCATGATTTTTAAACTCTAGAAGAATTTCTTTGGCAATGATAATTAAAACCAACCTTTTTTTCATTATTTACTTATTCCATTTAATACCATTTACTGTCTGAACTACACAGTTGCACTTCCTAGCTCATGCACTTAGTCAATACTGAATAACAGAGACAAAATATGTTGACTTCATTTCAAATCAGTTCCTTTTCTTTTGGGGGGGGGAACCACCACACCCTCTCACACTAATGCTCATTTGTCCAAGGTCTGCCACAATACCTAGCAGCAGTCCAGCAGCACACTGAAAGCCAGGAGTCAGAGGTAGCCCCCTGCACAAATTTCAGGTCTCAATACCTTCGCATCCCTTGTCCAGACACTTCTCCACTTTTCCTCACATTTACACAGACAACTGGTTACATTTGCCTTGTCCTAGAAGTGATATTTCCCAGGTTCTCATGACCATCTGTTTCTCCAGGCTTCATTAACACTTTATTTTAAGGGAGGGAATTAATTCCTCAACACCTCTTTCTGGAGCCAACATGGACTTTAGTTAGAAAACTAAATGTCTTCCTACTCACTGTTCTCTCACCTTTTTCTAGCTCACTTCCTGGAGCCAGTCAGACTAATGCAGCATTTACACAGAGACAGCACACTAGCCAGCCTGACAATACCAAAAAGAACTACAATGCAGGCCTGCTGTGCACAAAATCTCACTTCCCAACATTGCTGCTAAGAAGTCTTGAAAAATGTTAAGGACCCATTTACAGCCAATTAAGAGTTGCTAAGGAAAAAACTGGGGTAGCAAAAAGCCCTACTGGCAGGCCCGATTTATAAGTCACCTCCTGTTAAGAATTAATTTATTTCCAGGAAGAATAGGGTACAGTTCCTTCTGGGAACTCTGTGCAGTATACTGTAATGCAGCTGACGTGGTGACTCTATAATAATTTCCTGCAAGGTAACAAGAAGCATGTGACCTTATGTCAGCATGACAGTTTCAAAAGCTGCATCAATGAGTGATTTGATCAGGCAGTCAATTGAAAAAGATGAACTCACCTATGGGATGTTTCCTCAGTTCTATTTGATATTTTTCTGCCCTGGAGCATGAGTACTGCCTTGGGCAAACGGGCCCAAATACGGATCCCAGGTAAGGGTTCAGTTTAAGAAAGCCAGTTGCAATCACACCCCTAAGGCAAGAATTCTTCAAAATACTTCACTTTAAAAATCACTAATATAGTCCTTACTATTAATTTAAGTCTTTGTTCAAAAGATTACCTGCAAGGCAAAGGCCAAAGACTGAACAAATTACATGTTTTATTGCACTGATATTTTCAGCTTCACACAAGAAACATTTGCTTTACCTGCTAGGATTCAAAATGACAGAAAGAGGTAAATGTGTCCTGTACTTCTGTAGTGTTTTCAGAATTTGCACAGTTGACTGAGCACAGCTTAAAAGGACCCCCATCTTCTTCCCACACAAAATTTTACATTACAGTTCCTGTGAGTGTTGTAACACAAAAAAAGACTTTTTTTCAGCTAGCAGTAAGAATTCAAAGTCTCCTCCTGTGCTGAAACAATTTTATCTCACAACCACAATTAGAAAGGTAATGGAATTGGTTTAAGAAAGAGGTATTGTCAGCAAGAGGCATGGTCTAAGAACAAATGGACCAAGACAGCATTTGCTCCCTTCTGCTCTTGTAAACAGACTTTCAGTTTGAGAGGACCTAACTGATCATCTAGCCTAACTGCCCGACCACTTCAGGGCTGACCATAAGCTACAGCATGTCATTAACAGCACTGTCTAAATGCCTCTTAAATAATGACCCCCTTGGGGCACCAATCACTTCTCAGAAGCCTGTTCCAGTGTTTGACCACTCTCTCGGAAAAGAAATGGTTCCTAATGTCCACCCTGAACATCCCCTGGCACAGCTTTGAATCATTATCTGTTTCAGAGCCTAAGCCTACAGTGTTTGAAAGTCAGGGGCAACTTCCACCACTTTCAGCAGATGAGCAGTCATGCCCTAAGGCCTGTTGAAACTCCCCCAGGACTAAATCCTAACTCCTACAACCAGGATGTCCTACTGCTTTAGAGTCCACCCTATTATTAACACTCAAAGAATGAGTCCAGACCCAAACAATATGAAGTCAAACTCCAGAATGACTTGAAGCTCTCCATGTTGCAAACTACAGACATTAGGCATCTGACTAGAGTGGTCGTATTTAAAAGGATATTGGACCTCTACCTACCACACATTATGCATTCCCTGTGAATTACACATCCATTTTTAAAAACCATATCTTGCAGCAGATCCCTCCCTGTTTTCTAGTAGGTTGTATGCAGGAGTGCTACAAGCATTCATTTCAGTTTTACAGGCTTCAACCCAGTCTGAGACCAGAGGCTTCTTATATTGACCTCATTGTCCATTTTTTCCTCAGATACCAAGTTAGACAAAGTATTACACTAACCCCACCAGCAGCAGATGACTTTATAAAAGACTCTGTACAAAGGGGAATGTTTTAAATTTACAGGCCAAGACCAACAGGGAAGACTTTAAATCTTCCCTTTATGCTGAAGATTAAAGCAAAACCATGTTATGCTGGGAATTCCTGGGTTACTGGTGCAAGAAAGGAACATGCCAAGTTACCAGTACTGAAATACTATTTATTGCCGAAAGTCTGGATCCAACAGCATGAAAGAATCACCTCCCAGCAGGCTACCATGACACAGAGAAACGCCTTTTCACCATAACTAGCTGACTAGAAAATCAAGTGTCAGAAATCAACGCTGTATCATAACGGGAGGGAAAAACTACATTCCCTTAAAGGAAATCTTCTGTCACATCAAGCCCAAAAACATATTCTGTCCTGAACTGAGCACATGCAAAGAGTAAATCAGTAACCCCACGAACATGAGAACAGCTGAAGCCTGGTTGCCAAAATTTTTTTTCCTAATGGTTGATAGACAAACTTTCAAGTAGGAGTCATAACATGTCTGCCCTGCATGGATTCTCTGCCCAAAAAGGAATCAGACTCAGTTGTTTCAGAACCGCAGTTCTGAAACAACTGAGATTTTCTTTGCTTGTTAATTCTTTCATCTGCAGACTGACTGGATTACCTAATATTTCCTAAAACCTAACTCTAAATGAGCACACCTAGCAACTCTTTCCTGCATGGATTTTTTGATATCTAGCTTGTCCTAGAGCACCTGACAGGCTCTTAAATGCATCTCTGCACAAAGAAATCTTGGTTTCTGAGGCGTGTTTACACTAGCAAGCAGTAGTACACACCAAGAGCAGACCTCCAGAGCAAGACTGGAGATGTACTAACATGTCCACACTATACCTTCCAGAAGACTATTTCAAACTTAAATCTAGTCTTGCCCACCGGCCAAGTTTGACATCATGGAGACATAAGACTGCATCTTACAGCTTAGTTTCGTCTGGAGGGAACCCCAAATGACAGACTCCAAACTTACAAGAGGTAAGAAGGGGCAGGTGGCCACCTTGCTGCAGGAAGCATGCTCCAAATGCCCCCAGAAGTAATGTGGGTGCATCTCAAACTTCCCACATAAAGTCAAATACTTGGGAAAAAAGTTAGTGAGAGCATGAGAAGAGTAATCTCAGGGTTTTTTGCCCAATTTAAGGACAGAAGACTTAAAATACAGTTCCCTCAACAACAGTCCTAAGCTAAAGCAAGTCCAGCACTAAAAGCTAACACTGTAACAAAGAGCTCCTTCTAAAGTTACACCAGAAAGTGTACATGCAAGTACAAAACAGATATGAAAAGTGTAAGTGAAGAGTAAGTGAAAAGACTGATCAGAGAAGCAGCAGGAAATGTCAGAACTTGTTATTTAACTACTTTACAGGAAGTCCTTTGCTATCTAAGTAAATAAGGTCTACGGGAAGGGTACAAGTCAGCTTTTCAGAATAACGGCCAGACTGACTCTCACTCCAAGTTTTTCCTCTGCTCATTCATCAACATCAGAGAGAGAATTCCATCAGCTAAATTAGGCCTTGGGTGTGTTTGAATAGTTACATTATCAAGATTATGCTGTCAAGCTGTACACTGGGCAGGGATTTAGGTCTAAGACAGTTAAAACACGTGAACCAAGGAAAAAGCGCTTACCTCTCCAACAGAAGCCTACTTCCATATACAAGTAAATGCTACCTCAAAAACACCACTCTTGACTATAACCACTCTTTGAAGTGCCCCACTCAGCCCTGACAAATGATAATTAATACCTGCTGCTACACTAAAATCTTACTGGCATGTTTTTCAAATATAAGCAAATAGGAACTCTAACTCCAAGCTAAACTTCAAGACCAGTACAGAGGCAAGAGAAAGGTGCATCCATCAGAAGCAAAGGAAAGATGCATTCTGTGCAGAGCCAGAGACCAGACTTTTTTCTAAGCTATTTAAGGGCATCTTTCCCTGCCTTGTGTCATTAATAATGTCCAGCCTCCTGTAATAGTCTGAAGTCACAGAATAGACTCAGCAGGAAATACATAAGGAATTGAGCGATTAGAAAGGCACAAGTATCAACCAAAAGATATTTTACACATGCATTTAACCATTCCCCATACAGTTCCATGATCTTGCTCACATGTAGTATCCTCCCCTCAAGCGCTGCCCAAGAAAATCTTGCCACCTAGACATCAGACTGTTCATAACAAGCTGAAACTGAGGATTTCTCCACACACATTATAAGCAAAGATACTTTCTGTCCTTTGATATTCTTTCAGTTAAAGTTTCTTGTGTAAGAGGCACAAAAGGTTCGCTGACCTCTGCAGAAGTACCGTATTTGGGAAGCAAGTCAACACTAAACACCTCTTCTCACTGGCATAATCAATTCGATGGCCTCAATGCACAGGACCAACAAGCAACAATCTGACCAAAAGTGGAGCTGATAAAACTCTTACTCAACTGGAACAAAACACAGCCCTTCCCAGCCACTCCCTGATGCACTACAAGGTATGACAACTCTTGACACACTAAACTCCTTCTTAAGGTCACTTATGGCACCCCTGTGATACTGGGTGTGGAAGGAGCTCCAGGACACTTGAACATAAACAACCCAACAGTTGCATCCACTCATCCTGTAAAATAAACACTTGATAAGACTTTGTTGAACCTTTTAGGCAAGAAAACCTTAAGGTGACAACTTCTTCAAAGACAAAATTTATTTTGCCAGAATAAATTAAAGCAGCAAGAAGTCACAGTCTGTCTTTAGTTGTTCACAACTAGTAAAATCCAGGATGGAACCTGAGCACTGCCTATCTCCGTGATTGAAAGATCAGCGGCAGCAATTGCCCCTGTGAGGTCATCTGACTGGTCATACTATTAGTCACCTTCAGCAGTACTGTCACACTGCCAGACATAAGCATAGTCATTCAAAGGGTCTTCCACTGATTTGCAATTGGATTAGCAAGAACTAAACAGATTACCAAGTCAAGTACCAGGACATATGTTTAATCAAAAGCTAAGAGGCTTCAGCAGATGACCAGAATTCATCATAATACAACACAAGCAGTATTTCAGCACAGGGAGTCAGTTGGACCGGGTGCACTGCTACAGTGGAACACTGTCACTCCCCAGAGTCACAACAAAATCCAGCTTTATCCAGAAGCTGTGCTCCGCCACTGCTGCCACAGTGACAGTGCACAGATAAGTTAACACTAAATCATGGGTTTAACATAAATTATGTCTCGATAAGAAATCTTGAAAGACAGAAAAACACTCTTTCAAAGGGGTAAAGACATTCTTCTCCACCCTATTCTTGCAGAAAAACTAAGATAATTCTGAGCTAGCTGCTCAAATACACCTGAGTCCAGCTGCACTGCTGATACACAAAAGCTGCAGCCCCATCTAGTACCAAATGTGTCACCTTAGTGTTCTGGGGTGTTGTAACACCCTAAAGTGAACAGCAGGGTAGGTAACACAAACACTAGTTATGAGCTGTACGGATGGGAAAACAGGTATCTAAAAGCAGAGGCACATCAAAAACGAGCAGAGAGTAGACAACATTCTTTAGGAAACTTGATGAAATCTTGACTTTCACGAGTTTTTCATATTCCAGGTGCAGGTCACTGAGTTCAAAAATCAGGAACCGGTCTCTGGCAGCAACTCTATGCTTATTTTCAAGAAGGTCAGGTTATTTTTCTCTGAAGCATATGATATATGACCTCCCTCCCTATCTCTGTTACTAAAAGACTTGCAAGAGTCAAGCCTGCATACTGAGTAGCTCTGAAAGGAGGCAGCAAAAGGTAAAAAATTAGTGGGGGGAAAAAAAAAAAGATTCCTTTTGACTTTTACAATTGGTTTGGGGGCCTTCCACATCTTTAAGGCTGAGGCACTCAAAAGCCAACCCTCCTAGCTCTTCTACTGAAAAATAAAACTTCTTCCAGAAAACATACTAGCTGGCAAAACCAAACCCACTCTTGATCAGTTTTAATAGCCTCATGCAGAGATCCAAGTCATGCCTGCAAGACTTCAGGTTTTTGTTCTTCAAAAGCTTTTCAACACAAGTTACTGTAGGGCAACAGGTTACAAAAGCCCCAGTTAAGCATTCATTTACTCAATAGAGAGTAACTGGAGATGAGTTACCAGTAAAGGAGGTAAGTTTGTCTTTGCTGTAGGATAAAAGCATGCAAGTGAGCCTTTGGCACGAGTCTACTGCACTGCAGCAAGTTCGCACTTATTTCGTACCTTATTTCCACCCTATTTGTGACTCCATACCCTCACTTACTGTAAAAACAAGAGAGCTCACAGCTTTACATTCTGCTACAGAAAGCAGAATGATTCATACCTCAAGTGTATCAGAATTGCAGCTATAGGCAGAGTTCAGCTGTTTGGAGATATATCACAGAAGAACCTTTGTAAATGCCCTGCCACCTATGAACTCTTCAAATTACAACATGTATCTGAGGACAAAAGCAGTTATCCTAAGTTGTAACACTCGTTTGGTTTTTTTCCCCTCTGATGTTGGATTTGCTTACTTAATATTTATTAAAATACCTAATGTAACATCTACTTTAAAAAATAACAAAAATGACAACTCCTTCCACTATGCAAATGGATAATCTACCATGATGCACATGCATCCTTTAGAATTCCTTTCCTGAAATGTATCATCCCCTGGTTCATATCCTAAAGTTGACTCTCCTGCATTTCTCCCTCACTTAAAAGCCAGTTCAAGAACAACAACTTGCAGAATGTTCAAGTAAAACCATTCAAAGATTATTGATTTTATTAAAGTAATAAAAAAAATCCTGAAGGCAAGCTCAATCCCACAGCCACCCTGAACAACCAGTCAGAGGGGGCTGGTATTTATAGCAGCTTCAGAGCAGAAGGCTTTGGGAGTTGTGCACATGCCAGAACTGTTGACCATTTCTCCAATAGGTGACACCACTCCATTGCTATGTACGTGGCTCCTCCTACAGCAGGGCTTGAGGGAGGCACAGTCCAGAGAGCCAATTTACTGCAAATTCCTTAAATGAAAGGGAAATATTGCTGTACTATATAAAGTTAATTGGCCCTGCCTCTTAAGTACTTGTCTGCAGCTTAAGGTTAGACAACAGCTCTGAACACTATCAGTTAGCAAGTCATATACACATTCAAGGATGATTTCAGATGCTTACCTGGACTTGCTGGGGTTGCTGAACCTGTATCTGCTGCTCTGGCTGAGTTTGTTGCTGGATACTGGTTGTCACAGGACAAGCAAGTTCAAGCAAAGACCCAGCCACCTCTGTGCTGTCCGTGTAAATGCAGTTGCCACCCTGCTGATACACCATTGTGGTGGTAGCCGTCTGCTGAAACTCCTGGAGAGCTTCTGGCCCCTTGGAAGCAAGGGAGTCTAGAAACTCCTTCATCCTGTGCTGGGGGATCGTTCGCGCCTTCACACGGATGTATTCTTCAAAGGAAATGGTGTTCTCCAGAGAATTATTCATATTGCAAGGTCCTCAGGGTTCCTTAAGGAAAGAGAAAGTAAAAGTCTTAACTACAGCACTCCCTTGGTGCAAGGATATTCTTAACTCCAGTAACTAATTTCTCATACCAAGTACTGTATGAAAATTGGCAAACATGCACAGCCAGATGCCCAAGACAGATGCTTTAGTTACGAGGCATCTTGTGCTACTATGCATTTCTCAGATTAACCCTTGGCAGCTCAGGGGAGTCTGAATGATACCCAGGTGTGACTGTGGAACTACTCACAGAGCTCACTGCCAGGTAAGCTCTCCTAGCTCTGTACTTCACCCAGACCAGGCAAGTCCTGTACCAGACAAACCCAGTTGTACATTCCATTTGTTTGCAGCATGCACTGTTAGCGAGAGAGGCTCAGAAATCAATATCTGCGGCCCTGCTTTGCAGCCGCAGAGCTGGGGAACTGAGCAGTGTGTTCTATCAGGCCGTGCAGTTCTATTCTAGGCAGCTAATGGGTAGCACAACAGAAGAGCAACAGATGCAGCATTCAGCCCATTGCTATTAGGACTAGGATAGCCTCATCGATTTGAACATAGCAAGCAAAAGGAGAGCAATGGAATCAAGAGATTTCTTCAAACAGGGAACTACACACATGGAGAAGCAGAGCTCTGGAAATGACAAAGGCAACAGCAGCATTAGTTCTTGATCTCCTTTTAATATAGGAAGAGGTTAACATGAAACATGCCATGTGTGAAGACAAAAGAAAGACAGAAAAAGAAGTTAGATGATCAGGGCGGAAGTGAAAGCAAAGAAAAAAAAAAAAACACCACCACCACCAAAGATGACTCCACCTGAGAACGTCAGACAGCTCTAGGGTATATTCTGACAGCATTATTTTCTTATTGACTTATCTTGTTTAAACCCACAAATTGTTTTTGCAGTGAGTATACTGGTTGTTTCTAAGGCACTAATTAGCCTTGATATAAATACATTTGAGCTATCACATCACTGGACACTGAGACAGTTGTGAAAAGACGTGAAACAACACAAGATTAGCACTAGAAGAGGTGATTTAGCACTACTAGATCAAGCTGCATAAAGGAAGAAAAACACACAGACATTACTACGTACATTGACTGTAGTTCTAAAGAGGACAGGTACAAAAAGAGAACTTTATGTATCCTTTTACCATGATTTTACAAAGTAGAACTCAGACAGGGCTATGGTTGAATGTAAGACTGCAGAAGCCTGCCTGTGTGAAAATGGGAGTTAACTCTAGGCTTTCGCTGGCGCTCAAGCACACTGCACAAGTCCAGCCCCAGTTATCATCAAAACCTGGGAGAGCTGAAGCAAATGCTAACCCCTCTTCATTGTTACGTGACAGCAGTCCAAACACACAGTTTTTGTTTACATGGAGGTTCATGGCTAGTGCATTGGACCAGGCTCACAGGAGAAAAAAAAAAAAAAAAACAAGTATCAAAGGTAAGGGGAAGACACATGAGGCAATTTGTGCTCTATCTATGGCTTCTGAAGTCTTTAAGACACATTTGTTGCTGTATGAGATTTCTACAGAAGACATTCTTAAAATATGCAGCACTGTTTAGTAAAAAAAACATATAATGGTGTTCACATGGCAAATCCAACAGCTCCGTAAATATCAGCATACAAAAGCTCCTGTAGAGCCCACATCTGGACAGAAAAACCATTCTTTCCAGAGACACCAATCTGACATTTTCAAGCCAGCTATGGGTGATAGAGCCAGTAAGACTACTCACTTCTCCAACAGCCACCCAAGAGTAGACTACACCTCTACAGCACACATTACTAACCCCTTCCCACGTGACCATATGCCCCGGGTGAAACCAAGGAAGAACAACGATGTTAATGCGTCCATAGGGACTCAGACAAGACCTAGAGCAGGCACACTGAAATGTGTTTTGCATCTAGCTGGATGATGCTCCATTATAGACTCTGAGGTTGGAAAACAGATTTTGAGCAATTAACTTGTCCCAGCCTTCTACTTGGAACTTCCAAGTATTTGACTTCAATATTACAGTGAGGCTTTCAGAAGGGCATCATCATTTTCCATGTCCACTCTGAGGTGCACTAGCAGATACAGCTTTGACAAGGAAGACTCTTCTGAGGAATAAGCCTCAAGGATGCCACGCTGGGCTCCCAAACACGAATGCCACAGATGTTCTTTGACAGCAGGATCCCAGACATAAGTGCCACAGATGCCCTTTAACAGCCAGCTGCTGCCGAATTGGATGGGCTCACTTCTCCCAGATGCTCCCTTCCTGCTTGTGCATTGGTATTTATTATGTTGTAATGGCTCAGGGAATAGCTATCCACCTTCTGTTAATCTTGTCAAAGGAGAGAGCAGGGAGGTCACAGGGCTGCTGTGTGCTCCAATGGGAGCTGATAGCCCTCACTTCCACTTTTGAAACTCCAACCCTTCTTTCACAAGCTACATCATTCTCCCGCATAAGAGACCAGAAGCCACAAGAAACCCAGAAGCATAAGCAGCAGAGGTCCACCACCAAACCATCACCAACCTCTTCTGACCACCAGGAAGCAGAACAAAGCAAGCACTAATTTCTTAAATACAAATCCTTGACTCTGCTGAGCTGGTCCATTTTAATTAGTTCTTGTTAGCATGAAAACCAACAGCCTACTAGGCCAGTCTTCCCCTACTAGTAAATCTTCCCCTCTCAAAAGCTGTCACAAAGAATCTCTTGTCTTTCTTTTACCATGGAAAAAAGAATTTCCTTTACATTTTCTTGAAGTTACTATACCGAGAGCCACTAAGGTGAGACCCTGCAGTATTCCAAAGTGCCAGGCATGGACCAGAGCCCCACCATGCCACAAGGCATCTGTTCTTGTCCCACAAGAGGGACAAGATCTTCCTTGGGTTTTCTCTACAGATGCAGCTACAGACCCTGTAGGTAACAGTGTCTCCATGGGTCATTCATCATTCATACCAGTTTAAGGCTGCTTGGGATTATTTAACTAAAAGCACTGAACTACTCAAAACTGTACTTCACAAGACCCTATGCAGCAGTGGAGGTACCAGGTCCAGAGGAAGGTTCAGGAAAATAATGCTGCACTCCCAGAAATTTTACTTATTAAAACTAAACCAACCTGCACTTCTGGCAGAAAACCTCTGTAAGGCTCTAGTGCATTCAACAGGCTTTTGTAGGGCAACACGTGCAGCTTGCTGCTGCAGTCACCACTTTTACTATTAGTTATTAAAACACATAATTTGTACATTCCGTTTATCCCACAGACACGCACTGGAAACTGCAAACACCCACCCTCACTGGATCTCAGCAGCATGTTTTTAATACTGCATTTTAAAATTTAAAAAAAAGAGCATACAGGCAGTAAGTTTCTCCAACAATGTAAGGTAACTCCTCTCTGTGCAGCATAATTGCATTTTTTTCAGGAAGTAAGCTCAAGAAAAATTCTTTGAAGATTATGAGCACATACGGTTAGTTGATAAAACTTAGACTGAGGTTACTGAAAACACACACACAACTTGCAGCATGTGGACAATCTGGACTCACCAGTCACCATGTTGCATGTATTTCTGCTGCTCTTGTCCTGAGCTCTTAGACTTGTAACGTTCTGGAGAAGACAGAACAAAGAAGCCCTTTCCATCCCCAGTTCCTCTTTCTTTATTAAGTCATTTTATTTTTAATATGTATTCCATTAAGAAAACAAAAATCAGGAAACAAATATATGATCATCCACGCAGCTAGCAGCTCCTACTGAGGAATTGCAAGATGCCCAATTTCTAACCATCGTATCCCTCAGCCTGGTGGTACTGGGAACGACTATGTGAGCACATCTGTCACAGAGCGCCGTGCGGCGACAGGCGCGGCACGGTGGGTAACTCCGGAGTTACTGGCAGATAGAACTTAGAACAAGGCAGCAGCAGTAGTGACCGTATCCAGAGCCCCCACCCCACCGCAGGTGTTCCCAGTGCTGCCCCGAGAGACAGCCGGGAACGCTACGGACCGCTCGGCCACCCAGCCAAGACGAGGCGAAGCTCCGCATTCAGGCCCTGAGACCGTCGGCTGCAGCTCAGCCTCCGTCCTGCCCGAGCGGGGACGCGGAGCCCGCGGGGCTTCCCCCGCCCGCGGGGACCCGGCACTGCCCCAGCCGCTCCCGCCGCCTTTGTTTCTCGGCGGGGCGGCCGGGCCGGGCCCGCAGGCGGCGCCGCGACACCGCCTCCCCCGCCCCCCCGGCAGGAGCCATGTCGGGGGCTCCGCGAGGACGGGGCCGCCGAGGGCCGCGCACAGGCCGCGCCTTCCGGTGCCTCGCTGCCCGGGTGGCGGGGGCGACGGGGACGGCCCGGTGCACGGGCGGGGGGGGGGAAGAGCGGGGGGCGCGCCCGCGCGGGCCAGGAAAGCGCGCGCGCGGCAGGCGGGGCCGCCCCCTCCCCCTCCCCGCCGGGCCCGCGCCGCCCCCGGAACCGCCGCCTCCTCCTCCCGCACCCAAAGGGAGGCCCCACCCGGCCCCGCCGCCGCCGCGCACTACCCCGGCCCGCCGGCCCGGCTGCGCCGCGGCATGACCCGGCCCCGCCTCACCCCGGCCCTGTCGCCGCCGCCGCCTCGGCCCCGAGTCTTTTCCCCTCACAGCTCCCTGGGCGCCATCTTACATTCAACCCCCCGCAGCCAATCAGCGCGCTGCCTCAGCCTCGCGAGAGCGCGGCCCCCAAGCCCCGCGAGAGTTCAGCCCCTCGGCCCGCCCCGCGCCTTAAAGGGGCCTGGCCGCGGCGGGGCGCGGGAAGGGCGCGGCCGCTGGGGGGCGTCCTGTGCGGGGGGGCGCGCGGCCGCGGTGGCGCGCAGAAGGCGGAGGGGACGCGCGGGGACGGGGCAGAGCGGGCAGGCGGCGTACCCGGGACGGCACCGGCACCGCGTGGCCGTGGGGCGACGCCGGCCGAGGGGCTCCATGCGGCTGCCCCGCTCCTTCGCGGCATGCGGGTGCAAGCCCGGCCCCCATCCCCACGCAGCACCTGGGGCGAGGCTCCGCGTTGCGCCCTTGTGGGGGCAGACCCCGGTACAGGGACTCCCCGGGGAGGGCGCTGAGGCCTGCGCGGCCTGTAGCGGAGGGGCCGCGCCCTGCCCCGGGCGGCACCGCGGGGCGAAGTGCCCCCATGGAGACGGAGGGTGCTCCGCGCCGTGGGACCGTGCCGGGGCTGCTTTAACGTGCCCATGTGCTCGGCGCGGCCTCCCCGGCCCCGGCCCCGCTTAAGGTGGCCCGTGGGGCTTGGCAGGGTCTCCCTCCACCTACTTCAGGTCCAGGGGCACAGGCACGGGGCTAAGGGCACGGGCTTCACGCCAGTTCCGCGGGGACACCCCTGTGACCTCCAGCCCGGGGCCGGGCAGGGACCACCCCACTCAAGTCCACCTTAAGGGGGTAGGGCGCTCCGGCGGTGTTTGTACACAGTGTGCACACCCTGATTGCACCTTTTTTGCACCCCCTGTGCCCTGCCTGCCCTACCTGCACCCCCCCGCACATCCCCTGCACCCACCTGTCCTGCCTGCACCCCACCTGCACCCCCCCGAGACACTTTTCCATGCCACCTCGACACCTTTGACCCCAGTCCAACATTATGGTGCTGGCTGGGGGAGCTGCAGCTCCCATGGGGTCACATCAGTGCTACACAGCAGATAGGAGCAGACTCCATGCCCCCAGAACAAGGGAGACACACACACCCCCCCCCAACCCAAGGCTCATCAGGGAGACAAACAGGAGACTACCCCCACCCCAGCACCCCAAGACTGAGCAGGAGAACAGGAGGCAGTGACAGTGCAGGGACAGAACTGGGATCTCCATTTATTGAGGTGATGCTGTGAGGCACCCCAGGGGGCTGCACCAAGGCACGGTGGCACTGGGGGTGTGCAAAGACCCCCAAGGGAGCAACACCACAGTGGTGTAGCAGCAGCGGGTCCCTCAGGCCTTGCCAGGGTCCTCCTTGAGCGTCACTGTCCGGTTGAACACCATCTGGGGAGAAACATAGGGTCTGCTCAGACCCCATGGCGGGCAGGGGGTGCTGCACAAGTGGGTGCAGGCTGCCCCACTGCCTCCATCCCAGGGCTCACCTTCCCCTCCTCACTGTCGGGATCCACAGAGAAGTAGCCCAGGCGCTCAAACTGGAACTTGTCAAAGGGTCGGGCAGAGTGGACAGAGCTGTCAACCAGGGCATTGTGCACCACACGCAGGGAGTCCTGGCAGGGGGGACACAGTAAGGCCTTGCCCCAAGAGAGGTAGGGTGTACAAGGAAGTGGGTGCCTCAGGACTGGGTGCAGGAGGTCCCCACTTTCCCCCCGAGCCCATAACCCCAGCTGCTGTCACTACTCACAGGGTTGAGGTCACTCAGAAAGCCACCAGGTACCTCCGATGGGTCCTCAGGGTTTTTGTGCAAAAACCTGCCATGAGATAAGAGTCTTATCCCAAAGCTGCCAGATGAGTGGATATAGTGAGACCACAGAGCATCATCTTCCCCACCAAAGTTGTGGGCAGACCCCAGGAGGGCCTGCTGGTGTACAGCTGTGCTGCTGCTCCAGCATGCTGAGCGTGTTCTGGCCTCTGTTGGCAGCCGGATACTCACAGCCGCTCGTAGAGCCGCACTTCACATGTCACAGGCACCGACACCCAGTGGATGAAAGCTTTGGGCTTTTCTGCCACATCCGACTTGGTGCAGGTCACCTCCAGCTCAATGACACGTCCACTGACGTCCTGAGGGAGAGGAGATGAGCTAAGCTGTCGGGCAGCAGCCTTACCCCAGCAAGCCTAGGACTGAAGCCCCAGCCCCACAACTCGGGGACACCTTGTTCTCCACTGTGAGGCACAGGGCAGGCAGAGAGCAGCCACTCAGGCAGCCTGGGCCCTCACTGTGCCCAGAGTGTCCAGCACGAGATGACCATTGCTGCCCTTCCCTGCTGGGGCATGGCCATGTCCTGACATTCCACAGCCCAACATCATGTCACCAGTGCCCACGGCCACGCACCTTAATGACATTCTGGACAGTGATGACGTAGCCAGCGTGGCGCAGCCCCACCGGCTGCCCGGGGGCCAGGCGCTTGTAGCCCTTGTCTGCCTCCTGTAAGAGAGTTCACAGCTGCATGAGGGGTCCCAGCATGGGCAGCCGGTCTCCCCTCCAGCATGTCTCTCCATCCCCACTCCTGCCATCCCAGGGATCAGTGATCCCAGGGCTGTTTGAACTCCCATGTTGCTGTGGGATGTTCCCACGAACAGGGCCAGGTTGAGCACCATAGGTTGGACATGTCCTGGCCAAGCTGAGGGCAGTGCTCATCAGAGCTGCTGGCACATTTGGGTGTCACAGTCAGGTGCTCAGCACCTGCCTGTGATCTCTGTGTGCAGCACCACCACCACCACTTCCAGTGCTGCCAGGCTCCTGCTGCACAAACTGTAGCTCCAGGAGGGAGGGTAGTATGGTCCAGTGGGCCTGGCTTACCTCCCTGAAGTCCGTCTCCTCAATGTAGATTGTCTGGTGGAAGGGCACTTTGTGAAAACCACGGCTCTCATCGGCTGGAAAGTTGGGCACAAGGACCTCCAGTGGCTGGGGAGAAAGAGGGCGTGAATGCTGATCTCAAGGAGCCCCACTCCACCACAGCCCATGACAGTCTCACCTTCGGAGCAGGGAAGTTGGTGATGGTGACCTTGAGCGGCTCCAGGACAGCCATGGCGCGGGGGGCCTGCTCATTCAGCACCTCCCGTGCACATGCCTCCAGCAAATGTGGCTCCATTGTCGCCTGGGCCACTGTCACACCAACCTGAGGGACAGCCTGCTGTGACCATGCTGGCCAGGGGATGCATCCATCTGCCCTGTCCCATCCTATTTGATGCCTACCCGTGCACAAAAGTTGTTGATGGCCTCCGGGGGGAAGCCTCGCCGGCGCAGGGCTGTCAGCGTGAAGAGCCGCGGATCATCCCAGTCCCTAAGGAACACCGGTGTGGCAACCTGGCATGCCCTGGGTGAGCCCCATCCTGGCTGCTGGCCCTGCTCCTACCTCACAGCACCTGTCTCCACCAGACGGATGATCTTTCTCTTGGAGACAACAGTGTAGAGCAGGTTCAGGCGCCCATATTCCCACTGCACAGGGCAGTAAACATCCAGAGCGTTGCACAGCCAGAAGTAGGAGGAGCGCCTGCAAGGGAGGTACAGGCACAGCCCAGCTCAGCCACATGGACACACTGTCCCCTAGTACTCTGGCAGCCATTGGGATGCAGCCATCTGTTCCCAGGTATAGCTCAGCCCTGGGCCATGCTGTGCATGGTGCTCACCTGGCCTGGAACTCCTTGGTGCAGAGGGAGTGCGTGATGTGCTCGATGGAGTCGCAGAGGCAGTGTGTGTAGTCATATGTGGGGTAGATGCACCTGCAAGGCAGACACAGTTGGCTCGGGGCAAAGCACGGTGCTGCTCCACTCCTGACACCTCCCCACTTCCAGGAAGTCCAGACCCACCCCCACCACATGTGGCAGGACATGGCAGGCCCTCCCTACCACTTGTCCCCAGTGCGGTGGTGTGGAGTGAACTTGACGCGGTAGGCAACGGGATCCATCTTCCCATCCTCCATCACCATCTTCATCCTCAGCGTGGCTTCCCCCTCCCCAAACTTGCCCTTTCGCATGTCCTGTGGAGAGGGGGGAAGCTTTCAGCTGAGCCACAGATCCAGACCCCACAGGCACACAGCACCTGCCCCAGCCAGGAGTACCTCAAAGAGCAGGAGTGACTCCTCCACAGGCCGGTCCCGCCACGGCGAGGGCGGTGGGTTGTGGCCCTTGATCTCTTCAACCTTCTGATGGCAGACATATGCCTGACCCCTACGGAGGGGAAATGCCATCACCAGACATGAGGGGCCCATCCCCTGGGCAAGGAGGACCCCCAGCCACGGCGTCGGACATCAACACCACCCCGGCACATTCCTACTGCCCCACATGCTCACCTGCGTATAAGCTCCAGGGCCCAGGTGTAGAGCTGGTCAAAGTAATCCGACGCATGTGTCACTGCATAGGGCTGGTAGCCTGTGGGGATGGGTGAAATGGAACAGGTTGGAAGAAGCCCAAAGGCCCAGCAGCAAGATCTGAATGTAGGGGTGTCCCTAGCACCTGGCTTGACCCTGCCCTCCCCATCCTGAGCCATACCCAGCCACTCCACCATCTCCCGGATGGCTGTGAAGTACTTCTCCTCCTCCTTCTCAGGGTTGGTGTCGTCATAGCGCAGGAAGCACACACCACCGTTGGCCTGGGGATGAAGAGATAGTGAGCAGCTGCTCCCTGAGGGACCACAGGCCAGGCCAGCAGCCAAGCAGCAGGGGAATGCAGGGGCCAGGGCAGCTTGGTGCTTTTTACCTTGGCATAGCCAAAGTTGAAGTTGATGGCCTTGGCATGGCCAATGTGCAGGATACCATTAGGCTCAGGAGGGAACCGTGTCCGTACCTGGAGAGGGAAAGGGTACACCTCTGTCCTTCAGCAGGAGACTCTTACCTTCCCTGACAGCAGTGGCACTGACATGAGCCCCTGGCAGTCCTGCAGAGCACCCCATGCTGTGTGGGTGCTGCCTCTGGTCGTGCCCCCTGTGAGCTGTGTGTTCCCCACCCACCCCAGCTGTGTCACTCTCACATGGAACCACTGGGCTGAGGGACATGGCCTCACCTGCCCACCCGTGATTGCCAGGTGCTGCTTCAGCAGGGCCATAGTGTTTGGTGTCACCACGTAGCCCTCAGTCTTGTAGTTTTCTCCTGCAGGCAGAAGATGCACAGGGATGCAGCACTGCCCTAACCATGCCAAGCCCAGCAGGCAGGGGGGAAGGACACAGGACCTGTCCAGTCCTCTGCAGCATGGAGAGCTGGGACCAGGCACAGAGCCAGTGGAGTGGCCCCACAATGGCAGCAGCTCCTCACACTTACCTGGCTTGTGGAACTTCAGGGCTTCTCCCCGCAGCTGCTCCAGCAGCGACTGTGTCTCTGTGCCCATGTCACCTGCAGAGAGATGGGGCTGAGCTCCCTGATTGCAGCTCCCAGGGCCCAGCTTGGAAGCAGGTCCCAGCAGGAACTGAAGGACTGGGGGAGAGGACAGTCTCTTACCATTCTCCACCACAGCCACCTTCTGTTTCTCTGCTGGGGCCAGACGGGCCTTTGCTGCCTGCAGAGACCAGCAGAGCATCCTGAGTGCCCAGCTGTAGCATATACCTTCCCCTCCTGTCCCAGCCTGCTGTCCTCAGCACTCCCTCAGACCTGTTCCCATGGTGGCAGCTCAGCCCAGAGCAGCTATTTGGGATTCTGCCTGAACACTTTGCAGGAAAATACCATCCAAGTCACAAGCCTCTCCTTCTCCTTACCTTTGGCTTCTTTTCCAGGTCAGCTTCTGTCTTTGGCCCAAGCAAATGCAGCACCTGGAGAAGAGTGACACAGCCAGGAGTCAAAAAATCAGGAGTCAAAAAGGCTCCCTGTGCCCCAAGGCCTGGAGGCGTCCTGTCCAGCCATCACTCCCCTCACCCTGCCTGCACCCAGCTGAGGCAGGCTGTCCCCGGCACTGGGCCCTCCAGGGGACTGGCTGGCAGGTCCCACACCAGTCACAGCACCTCCAGGGGACCACAGCAGCACCTGACGCAGTAATCTCACACCCACCTGCAGGTCCACCTCGTTCTTGATGGTCTTCCCATCTGCCCACTGCAGCCGGTTCCGTGCCTCCCCTGCAGACAGGGCACCCCGTGGGCAAGGGGCAGGGCCCAGCCCGGGGTCAGGCCACTGATGCAGAATGCCACACCCTTTGCCCCAGGGCTGTCCCTGTTGCTGGGCTCTATGCACTGCCTGTTCGGGGGATCTGGCAGGATGACATCTCCCCATGGCAAAAGGCTGGCTCTCAAGATCCAGGGGAGCAGACAGTGGCACTGGCAGTCAGGCACAGGGACGTGACAGCCACCAGCATCAGGCAGGGGTTGCCCCGGTGTCCCCACTCACCCATCAGCAGCCCCATGTTGAAGTGGTAGCGCTCTGCCAGCAGCTCTGCTCGGTGCTTGCTGATCACAGCCTCCACCTGGGAGCAGCGCAGGGGACACCGGGGTGAGCGAGGCAGGTGAAGCACAGCAGGAGCCAATCCAATGTCCCCTGTGCTGTCTCCACAGGGTCACAGCCACACTCACCGCTTCCTCGATCTGCTCGGGGGTGATGCAGACCCCCACACCGCAAGACCGCTCAAAGTCTGCCACGTCCAGGGGCTCCAAGGGGTGGCTCCTCACGTACTCCAGGGCAGCTGGGGACAGAGCAGGGATGAAGAGCGGCGCTCCCGGGGCTGGGGCCGGGCGGGGGCCGGGGCCGCACGGTACCGCTGAGCTGCAGGTCAGTGAGGATCTCCCTGCGCGCGATGTAGCCGACGAGGAAGGCGAGGTGCTTCGGGTCCTTGAGGCGGGCGGCCGTGTTGTAGAGAAGTGTCCCGGTGGCTTTGTCCAGCGCCGGGCCCAACGCGCTCCGAGCCTGCCGCCGCCCCGGGGAGCGTCAGGGCAGGACCGAGACCCGAGCCCCGGCGAACCGGCGGCACCGGGGACCGGAGCGGAACGGGAGAGTGCCAAGGGCCAAGGCCGCTCGGCGGGGTCGGGAGGAGGCGAAGCCGGGAGGGTTCCGGGAAGGCTGGGGTCGAGGGGGTGACAGCGGGACCACGGTGCCGATGTACCGGGGTGACACCGGGGATTAGGGTACCGAGTCCCGAGGGTGACACCGGTACCGGGATGCCGGGGTAGCGAGTTCCCAGGGTGGCCGGGTCCCGAGGTGACATCGGGATGACGGGATACTGGGGATCGAGGACCGGGGACCAGGGCTCGGGCCCGCGGCGGACGCACCTGCAGCACGGCCCGGCGCAGCAGCGCGCTGAGTGCCCCGTTGCGTAGCGTCTCGCGCGCCTTGGCCTCGCTGAGGCCGATGCCGGTGAACAGCCCCAGCGCCTCCTCCGCCTCCTCCGCCGCCATCGCCGCCGCCGCCGCCGCCGCCGCCGCCATGCTGCCGCCTCCGCCGCCGCCCGCCCGGGGACGCGTCCGCGCCCAGCCAACCGGCAGCGAGAGCGCTCCGTCCCGGCCAATGGAACGGGGCAGACCCGCGCCGGCCGGACCAATGGGCGTGCGGGAGGCGGGCTCAGCGCGCGGACTGTTGCATCATTTAAAGAGACCGGCGGCGGCGGCGGCCACGTGGGGGGCGGGGCTGGAGGTGGGCCCGGGGGCGGAGCGCGTGCTGCATCCCGCCCCCGGCGCCCCCTCTCCCGGCGCTTTGTGCCCCGCGGCTGGGGCCCGCACCTCCAGTGTGCCTTGTGTGTCTCCGCCTGCCCCGACGGCCCCGGGCACGGGGCCTGCGACAGGCCCATGGGGACCCACACGCCCAAGGCGGGTCGCGGTGGCGGCCTCGGCCCGATTTATGCGGACCCAGGCCGGCTCGGTGTCCCCAGCTTCCCCGGATCGTGCGTGGTCCCTTGGCCCCGCCAGCCCAGTGTCCATCCTCTTCCCTCCTCACCTGCCCCCCCCCCCCCGCTGGCTGCCCTAGTACACCCCTCATCTCAGGGTCCTCAGGTTTCCCCAGACCGGTGGAACTTTGGCTGCCTCAGCCCAGTGTCCTCCTGCTCTCCCCCGTCTGACATCTTGTCCAGTCTGGTGTTCCCAGCTCACCGCTTTGCCCCACCAGCTTCCCCAGCCCGGTATTCTCTATTTCTTCCCCCCGGTGTCCCCCCCCCCAACCCGATGTCCCCGCTCAGCCCGGTGTCCCCCACAACCCCAGGTTTCCTGCCTCAGCCCGGGAGTCCCCCCCCAGCCCGACGTCCCCTCCCAGCTTGGTGTCTCGTCTTAGCTCAGTGCCCGCCAGCCCAGTGTCCCACCCATCCTACTCCCACCTCAGCTCAAGTAGCAGCAGACTCGAGTGGTTGGGGAAGGGGGTTTATTGGAAATACTGGGTCCTGCCAGCCAGAGCCACCGGACACAACCAGACAAGGCAGGTCGTGGCTCTCCCGTGGGCGGGTGCTGGAGTCAACGCTGGTGTCGCAGTGGGTCCCACACCAAGGAGGGGACAGCCATTGCTTAGCACTGGCACAGAGCTATAGCTCCATCCTGGTGCCAGGCACTGTGCCTGTCCCCTTGGTGGCTGCCTGCTCCCTGCCCGTAGCTGGCAGTGGCTTCAAGCTATAATGGGCACTGACATTGGTACCCGAGACACTGCGGTACTCGCCCATCTCTGTACGAACGGTCTCGTTCTGGGTGATGGTGAGCAGGACCGGGACAGAGAGCGTTACCTCCTTCCGCAGGACTTGGATGCTGAGCACTGTGCGTGGGGGGATCTTCGCCGGCAGCTGCACCTCCACGCGCTGCCGGCGAGTGCTGGTTTCACTGCGCCCTTTCTGCACCGTGAAGATGTTGGAGGCTTCCACGGTCAGCGTGAAGGAGAGCCCGGCTTTGAGGCTGGTGGCATTGCTGAAGTGGAAGCTCTGCCAGAGTGTGGTGCCGTACTCCCGGCTGCTGCTGGCCGCCAGTGCCTGCTCCGACTCTGTCTCGTTCACCCCCTCAATCTCATCCACCAGCACCTCCCGCTCCTCCTCCACCCGCTTCTGCTCCCAAAGGAGACGTGCTGAGACCAGGGGCCGCCCGGGCCGTAGCGGGCGCAGGTGGGACAGCCGAGACTGAAAGTTCAGCTCCAGTTTGTAGTCAGCGAGATGCTCGCCAGGCCATGCCAGGCAGTGCCAGCCGCCCCGGCTGGGATGCTGGTAGAGCAGCCAGACGCCTCGCTGCACTACGTGCGAGGCCACCCGGTCGTTGAAATACCCATACGCCAAGTTCGTCTCCTCTGTCACCACCTTGCAGGCGCCTTGGAAGTTGGGGTGCTCGTAGAGGGTGATCTGGGGGTCCCCCAGGTCATGGTGCACGAGGCGCAGTGCTGAGAAGCTGTTGGGCCGATCCACAGAGGGGTACTCGCCCTCCTCAAAGGCGTGTGGCTCGCCCTCATATTTGGGGTCCGTGTAGGCAATCCATGGCTGCCCCACCACCTTCAGGGAGGCGATGCAGTTCCCAAAATCCAGCTCGTGCAGGTCAGGCACGTCACAGGTGAACTCTCGGCTCAGCCCCTCAAAGTTGGCACGCTCGTACACCGTGATCCGGTTCATGGTGCCACGGGTGCCTGCTCCTGCGAGGGCACAACGTGCGGCACGTCCCCTCCTGTGGGCTCACGTGGACGCTACAGGAGACCCGCGAGGAAAGCCCAGCCAGCAAAGGGAAACCTCGGCACCCCTTTAACTCTTGTCCTCTGCCTTTCCTTTGCCCACCTCCGCCTGGTCCCCGTGCTCTCACCTTCTGTGCTGGCAACACCCCACAGCTGTGCCTTTTAGGAAGCGGTGGTGGGACCAGGGCGTGCTGCGGCACAAAGTGAAGGCGATGACAATGCTCATCCCCACACCCTGCACCCAACCCTGTCCCTGCTCTGGTGTTGGGGAGCCAGCCAGGCCCCCGCACGGCGATCGACACACTGGGATGCCAGCCGGTCCCACAGACCAGCCCTGCTGGAAAGTCCTGCTGCGCCCCAGGCACGTGAGGCTCCGTGCTGAAGAGTCACTGCCAATTATCAGTGATGCTTCCGCCCTGCCCGCGCTAATTACAGTGTGCATTGCCGGTGGGGCAGGAACTGCTGGCTCACCCCAGTAGGGTGAGAGGGTATAGTGATGGGGCAAACCCACGCCCTGAAACAAGAGTCTCTGGAACCCTGGTGATCCCAGCAACCGGACATGGACACCTAGCATGACAGTGCTGCTCCAGCCCTGAGGATGGCTGGGGCAGATGGGGACATTTCTTTCCCCTTGTCCCTTCATGGGCAGGACAGCCACACACCAGGGGTGGCCAAGGCACTGCTGGAGATGGGATGCTGGGCACAGCAGGACGCTGACATCAAGCCAAGGCACTGGAAGGCAGCCACTCCAAGCACAGCATGCTGGTGGTTTCCTCTGGGCTCCATGCAGGTTCCCACAGCATAAACTGGAGCTGGCCTCCCCAAGAGCTACTGGTGTGGGGCACAGGGCACGTGCACTCCCTAGCTGGCACCCCGCTGCGACAGGGCTCAGGCAGCTCAAGGGTTCTGGGGCAGGTTAAGCCTTTGATTTCTTCTGGCTACATGCCCAGTGGCTGCCTCATCCACTTGTCCACACAGCCCTCAGCAGCCCAGGGCTGTTCCCAAGGTACAGTGCATGGAGCAGGGAGCCACAAAGCTGACATGAAAAGCTCCCATTGGGGTACAGCTGGATCCTGACCCACCTCTTGGGGACAGTAAGGTCCCCCAAAGCCTCTGGGCTGAAATCTGCCTCTTGGGGCTGATAAGCAAGGCCAGCCCTGGCTGCATGGGATCCCCCAGTCCCACAGGAGTTTGGTACAGCCTGTGGGCACCCACATCCTGTGGTGGAAAAGGAAGAAGATTCCATTGCTCCAGCAGCCTGTCCCCCGCAAGTCACCCAAAAGAGGAACCCAGGTGTCCCTGAATTCCTGAACCCTATCCCCTTCAAACCTCTCTCCCCCAAAGCCCAGTGCCACCCCACACCTCACCCCTCACTTGCCCGCTGCCAGTGCCCCATTTCCCCTGTCTGCAGTGCCAGCGCTGCCAGGGTCTCCCAGTTTATTGCCAGATGTCGGGGCGGTTGGGGTTACACCAGACAAACGCTACGGGAAGCAGTTAGTGAGTGGGGGGCCATGGGGGCTCCGGGCAGGGGCCAGGGAAGGGCTGTCCCACTCACTCCCCCAGCCTGCGGCCTCCCTGCCACCCCCCCGGGCCGCCACGCTCCCCCGCGCCGGGGACCCCTCCTGCGCCCCGCGGCCGCCCTGGCTCCGTGGCCCCCAGCACCCCCCACCTCGCTGTGTTCACCCCCCTGCAGCGAGGCTGGCGGCCAGGGCGGCGCGGGGGGCACGGGGCAGCGTGGGTGGGAGGCGGTGCTGGCATTATTGCTATGGCAGGCGGGAGCAGTGCGACCCTCCCCACGCTCAGATCACAGTCTCGAAGAGCGTCGCCTTCTCCTTGGGGGGCTCTGGGGCCAGCAGCTTGGCCTCTGCCTCTGGCGTCAGGTACTCCAGGTGGTGTTGGCCCCAGATTGGAGTGGTCAGGAGCTGCCAGCGCTGTGGGGACACCGTGTCAGCACCGAGGGACAACAGCACTGGGACTGCCTGGACCCACCTTGGTGAATTCCCCGCAATGCACAGGGATAGGAAAGGGGTGGGATTCGGATGGGGGGTGGAGGTAAAACTGGGACACGGAAGGGATTGAAATGGGATTGAGAAAGGGACAGAGATTGCATGGGGACAGGGATGGGACTGAGACAGAGGATTAAGACAGTGATGTCAGCAAGGATGGGGTTTGGGAGAGGCTGGGAGTGAGACAGCAGTGGGGATGGGAATCTGGTAGGAGTGCAAACGATGAAGACTGGAACAGGACTTGGATGGGGGTGAGCCCAGGATGGGAAACGGACTAAATGGGATTTAGAGAAGAACAGGGATTGCAAGGAGACAGTGATGGGGACACGCACAGGATTTGGCTGCAACAGGGATAGGGATAGGACTGAGACAGTGATGTAAGCAGCTGTGGGAATCAGGTACGGTTGGGTATGAGTAATGGGAACAGGGACAGGATTTGGATGGGAGTGAGACAGTGGGGACAGGCACATGATTTGGATAGGAATGAGACAGTGATGAAGACAGGGATGGGATCTGACTGTGGATGGGACTGTGATGGCAATGTGGACACTGGTGGGATTTGAATGGCAATCAGACAGTGACAAAGACAGCGATGGGATCTGGTGGTGGATGGGACTGAAACGGCAATGTGGATGGTGGGATTTGAATGGGGCCGGGACTGGGCCAGGGACAGGACTAAGAGGGGGACAAGCATGGCTGAGGATGGGGTGGGGACAGAGGTAGGAGTGATCCCACTGCACCACCCTCACCTCGCGGAAGGAGCCTTTGCAGCGCAGGAGCTTGTAGATAACAGTGCAGGGGATGCAGAGCATGGAGGAGAGCGCCAGGACCCAGCCGATGGCTTCCCCCCACCACGGGTACACGTACGTCTTATTGTATGTCAGCGGCTTGTAGTTCACCACGTGGAACACAAAGATGCCCTGGGTGGAGAGAGAGGTGAGGACCCACGGGGCAGGGAGCTGGCGGTCCCCACCCCCGACGCGTGTCACCGCCGTAGCGCACATCGCCCCACGGTCGCGACACGCGTGTGCCTGCAGCGGCCGCCGGGGGGCGCTCAGTGGCCGCGGCACAGCGCGGGGCGGTGGCACACGCGTGTCCCCACGCGCGGTGGCCTTGCTCACCACGCAGACCAGCGGTGTCACCACAGCCCAGCACCACTTCATGACGGGCAGGGGCCGGTAGCCGATCATACGGGCCACATCGTCCATGAAGCGGTCGGCACCTGCAGGGGGAAGGGCGTCAGTCAGGGCACTTGTGTCTCCCTTGTGTCCCCCCCCCCCCCACCGTGTCCCCCTGGCCTCACCATAGACCCAGGCAATGACTACGCACTCCCAGAAAGCCTGCCACAGCAGCGTGATCCCGCTGGCCGAGTAGTTGTCAAAGAGCTGGAATACGTACATGCCGCCCTGCCAGGAAGGTGCCCGTGTCACCAGCATTGTGCTGGCTGCCCCACACACCGCCACGCTGGCACCGTCATAGCCTTGCCAGCACCGGTACCCCACCTGGCATGGACACCCTGCATGCCATGGGCACCCTGCTCCCACAGCACCCCTACCCCACAGAGACCCCCATGCCATGGGCAGCTCCACTGACATGAGGGCAGCAGCCCCAGGGAGCTCCCGCCCCACAGTGGGACGTCATGGGAGGTGCTGCCTGAGGAACAGGGGCAGGCAGCTGGTGTGGGGCTGGCTGGCAGTGTCCCTGCTGCGTCCCCCACCTGCGTGACCATGGAGAGGTCAATGAGGCAGCAGACGATGCAGCAGAGCGCAGCGGTGAGCTCACGGCGCAGCGAGCCAGCCCCTGGCTGGGGGAACAGGTCCAGGATGCCCGTGATGAAACCCTCCACACCGACAAACTGTGGCACAAAGCAGGGCTCAGTGGGGATGTGCCACCCATCCTCTCCCTGTTCCCCATCTCCCTGGTTACCACAGCACCTGGCTGTCCAGCCCCAGCACGAGGAGCATGATGAAGAAGAGCGTGGCCCACAGCGGGGACAAGGGCATCAGTGTCACAGCTTTGGGGTAGGCGATGAAAGCCAGCCCGGGACCTGTAGGAGAGTAGGGTCAGAGGTGCCACTCGAGGGGTGTCACAGGGGACACAGTGTCAGTTGGCACCCACCGTCCACCACTCACCAGACTCGGCCACCTTGGAGATGTCCACGCCTTGCTCAGAGGCCATGAAGCCGAGCACGGAGAAGACAACGAAGCCGGCAAAGAAGCTGGTGCAGCTGTTGATCACAGCCAGGATGTAGGCATCCCTGTGGGCAGAGTGTCTTAAGGAAGTGCCGGGGGGTATTGGGGGACACACCATGGGGTCACTGGATCACACCAGGGGGACTGCCTGCAGCTGGCACAGCCCTACCTGTAGCAGTTGTTGTGGAAGCGGTTGTAGCTGCCCAGTGCAGTCAGGGCACCCAGCCCAATGGCATAGGAAAAGAAGACCTGGGTGCCAGCATCAATCCAGACCTGGGGTGTGAGGGAGGGTGTCAGCGGGTGATGAGGGTGCCAGGGGGTGTCTAGCACCCAGCTCCCTGCTGCCCTCCCCACTGCCCTCACCTGTGCCTCAACCAGCTTGGTCCAGTCAGGTTTCAGGTAGTAGATGATGCCGCCCAGCGCGCCAGGCAGTGTTACTCCGTGGGCCAGCAGCAGGATGAGGACCACATACGGGAAGAGTGCCGTGAAGTAGACAATCTGAAGAGCAGTGGGTGGCCGTGAGACCCCCCAGGCCAGGGCTCTCTGTCATGTGCCACAGGTGTCCCAGCAGGACCAGAGCTTGGGAATGTCCCCAGCAGCTGGTCACACCTCCTGGACAGATGTGGGACATGGGTCTCCCACCCCTGTGGGCCGTGGCACAGGAGGGCAGGAGACAGCAGTGCTGTGTGTTGCAGTCCCGTTCTCTCATGCCGGTGGCCCTGATGCATGTTCCCCCTGCCAGCATTACCTTCCCAGTTGACTTGACACCCTTCCAAATGCAGAAGTAGACAACGACCCAGGTGGTGACCAAGCAGAGGATCATCTGCCAGTTCATCTCCCCTGGCTCGCTGAGGCCCCCAGAGAGACGCAGCACCTTGTTCCTGCAGAGTGGGGCTGTGCTGAGTGCCAGCATGACACCCCCAGCCCCAGACGACGACACCCTCCTGGTTCCCACACTCACTCCCAAAACTCAATGACAGGTGAGCGCTTGTTGGTCATGTCTGCGCAGCTGAAATTGGAGGTCCAAGTGCTGGCAGTGGCATTAGTGCTGACATTGTGGCACAGGTCCGGGTTGAAGAGCTCCGTGCACTGCTCCGTGTTCCAGGAGTGGCCACAGGTGGCCCAGGGCAGGGTGTCCGTCAGTGAATGCACCAGGTAAAAGAGCCCCCACACCAAGATCATGATGTAGTAGGAGTTGCAGAAGAAGACGATCACCATAGAGGCCAGGCCTAAACCTGTGGCATGGGGAGACCAGAGCCCGCAGGCACCTGTGGGCATCTGGCAGCCGGCATGGAGTGGGATGTGGGGTGTTGGAGGGATGCAGGAGGACAGAGGAGAACTGACAGGGACAGGACAGGGGAGAGCTGGTGGGAATGGGACAGGGAAGCTGGCAGCCCCAGGCAGGACAGGACAGGGTGGGGACAGCTGGCAGCATGGCACAGGACCAGGGGGGAGCCGGCAGGGTACCTCTGCGGTGGGGATCCAGCAGCTGCCTGGGATCCAGCAGCGTGCAGGCAGCGAGCCACAGGGGCAGGCAAGGCAGGCAGGGCAGGACAGGGTGCCATGGGGCACAGGTGCAGACAGCTGCCACCCTTGGCCGGGGCACAGGGGCGGCAATGGGACACGGGCAAGGTGCAGGGGAGCAGGTAGGGCGTGGGCAGGGTGCTGCCGGCCCCAGCAGGCTGCGGGCAGCTGAGGCACAGTCAGGGTGCAGGCAGGGTGCCGGGGGCCCTGGGCAGGGTGCAGGGGCTGTGGGAAGGGTGCGGGCAGGGTGTGACATTACCCTTGAAGAGGGGGGCGATGTTCCAGGCGCCGATGCCCCCCTGCTTCATGAACTGCCCCAGGGCCACCTCCAAGAAGAAGATGGGGATGCCGCCCACGAAGACGATGAGCAGGTAGGGGATGAGGAAGACGCCTGGGGCCGGGGGCAGGAGGCCGGCTCAGCCGCTGCCGTCCCCCCGGCCCCCCCCTTTTGCTCCCCTCCTTCCCCGCGCCACCCGCCCGGACGCAGCGAATGGCAAAGGCGCCTCCGCGCCCTCCCCTTGCCGCGATGTAGGTCAGCACGGGCAGGTGGTGGGGGGCTCCCACGACCCCCCGCCCCGTGAGTGACTCTGGACCCCCACGGGGTGGCCCACGAGCCCCTCAAAGGTGCAGGGCGAGCTGACCCAGCGTGAGGTGACCCCCAGGCATACACTATCGGGCGGGAAGGGGGCACCCCCCGCCCCGCGGGGCGCACCCCCGCGGCGCGGGGCGAGCACGGGGCTCACCTCCGCCGTTCTTGTAGCACAGGTAGGGGAAGCGCCAGACGTTGCCCAGCCCCACGGCGAAGCCCACGCAGGACATGATGAAATCCATCTGCCGAGTCCATGTCTCCCGTTCGGGAACGGCCTCTTTGGGGGGACCAGGGGGTCGCACCAGTGGTGCCGTCACTGTTCGCTCCTCGCCCGCCGTGGGGGGCTCTGCGCCCTCCGCCCCGCCGGGGCCTTCTGCCGAGACGGGGGGAGGGGGGATGCCCACGCCGCCGTCACGCGCGCCCGTGGGGGCGCGGGAGGGGGGGGGAAGCACCTCCCCCCCCCCGCGCGCCCCTCTCCGCGCGTAGGGGCGTGACGTCAGATGTCAGGCCGGCGCGTGACGTCACAATGCAGAGCGGTGACTCACCCCGCGGCGGCGGGAGGGGGCGCGTCGCGGTCGCGCGTGGCCGTGGGCCCCCCTCTCCCCCCTCCCCAAGCTCATCCCTCCCCGGCGCTCCCCGCTTACCGGAGCCCGCGGGGGCAGCGGCGGCCGCGGCTGTGGCGGCGGCGGCGGCGTCGCGTCGCGGGGCGTCGGGCGGCTGCGGGGCGGCCGTGTCGGTGGGGACGGGGGGCATGTCGCGGGGGGCCGGGGAGCGGGGGCGGGTCGGGGGCGGCTCCGTGGCCGAGGGGGGCTCAGAAGCAATCCACGAAGCACTTGAAGGTGAGTCGGAAGAACCTCATTGAGGGCGGCGGGGCGCGGCGGGGCGGGCCGGGCCGGGCGGGCGGCTCAGAGCCGGGCTGCGGGGCCGGCGCCGCGCGGCCGCTCCGGGGCTCTCTGCGCCGCGGCACCGGGCGGCGGCGGAGGCAGCGACCGGCCGCACCGCCCCCCGAGCCCCATTGGCCGCGCTACCCGCCCGCGGCTTGACGGGACTTGCAGTCCCGACGCACTGGCACCGGCCCCCGGGCGAGGCGGGAGCCACGGGGGGACAAGGAAGACCCTGCGGGATTCCGGGCACTAGGGACAGCGGGGACGGCGTGGCAACGGGGGATAGCGGGCACGAGGGACACAAGGCAGTAGGGCACACCCGGGGACACCAGGGAGCAGGGCGCTAGGGACAGCAGGCGACAAGAGAGGCAGCGGGGGATGAAGCACTTCAGCGCACAACAGGCACTAGAACTCCGGGACTTGCACGTCTCGCCGCACCGGGGCACAACAGAAGAAGACACGAGGCACTAAAGCGGCAGGATTTGCACCAGGGGACACTGGACAACAGGGTGCAGTCAGCAGCAGAGCACGCAGAGAGGCAGCAGGCAGCGGGGGACACTGTGTCCCCCACTGCTGTGGAGTGCACCTGGCAATAGCACCAAGAAACACCGGTCCCTGAGGGATCTTAGGGAATACCCAGCACCAAGTCACACCAAGGAACACTGGAGCACGAGGACACCTGGGGCAGCAGGGTGCTGGGGGTCCCAGCAGCAGACTAGGGCATGGGGGGGGCCCGAGAGAGAGCAGGCAGCAGAGGCGAGTGGAGTTCAGAGAGTTTAATGAGCGCAGGACAAACCCCAACCCCCCCCCCCAACCCCCCATCCCCCCAGTGCCCGGCCTGGCCCACAGCCCCAGGCCAGGCCCCCCACAACACCCTAGTCGACTTCTTCCATGCTGCTGTAGGAGGGGGCTGGGCGCTCGGCGGGGCTGGCGAAACGCTCAGGGAGGCCTTCCGCAGCCAGCGGCGAGGCGCCTTCGGGGGCCAGGCCAGATCCGAACGGCACCGGGGGCAGTCCCTGCAAGCAGAAGGTGGGCATGAGAGGGAGACTTGCACCCCGCCCACCCATCTCCCTCCCTGCTGCTGGAGGGCTAGAGGGGTGCCTGGGGGGACACAGCCCCTCAGGGTAGGGACCCCACGTGCAGAATGTGCAGCCCCTGGGCTTAGAGAGCAGCAGCTGGTGGCAAACCCCATGGCAGGGCAGAGGGAAGCATCGTGCCCAGGGCTCCTGGAGGCAGCCCCTCCAGCCCAGCAGGAGAGCCAGGCTGCAGCACACTCCTGCCCCAGGGCTGCTCAGCCAGTGCCAGTCAGAGCAGAGCCCTGCACCCCAGCATGGGCGGCACTGACGGGCCACGGGCAGGCTGCCAGCGCCTGCCAGAGGTCTGAGGAACAGTGCAGGGCCAGAGGGAATTTCCAGGGCTGAGAGCACCTTGTCAGGCCTCGCTGCTGGCCCCCCACCGCCAGTGAGGGCAGGCAGGTGCAGGCAGCAGCTTGTGGGCCCCAAGCCTGGGGCACCAGCACCAGCTGGAGCAGAGGTCAGCCCACTGGCGCCGGGCACTGACTCAGACCCACGAGGCCAGCACCATGGGTGAGCGGGGGAAGCCACCGAGACCCAGGGCTGTAGACAATGAGGCGACTGTTCCAGGACAGGCACCTCATGACCACGGCACAGCCCTGCCGAGCTCCCTGGCTGGGAGCTGCTTGGGAGGGGAGTAAACTCAGCACGTGGAGGAAGGGTGTGGGACAGAGGTAGGGGGAGTCCAGCTCAGGCCCCAGCCTAAAACACAGATGAACCCCTTCACTGCCAAGCATCCCTCCCAAGCCCGCTGAGGGCACTGCCAGCAGAACAGCAGCAGAGACGGAAAAGAAAGTCACAGGGCTCTGAAGTTACCTCTCACACCCAAATACGCCAGAGCTGTCTGAGCCACGCTCAGCCAAGGGCAACACGTCTCAATGTCAGACACTGTTCCAGCTGCCGCCTGTGCCCCAGCCCCAGGGGCGTGCCTGCTCTTGGCCCTGCTGGGCTCCCCACGCCCTGCATGTGTCCCACGAGGCTACCACTCCACAGCTGGGACTAGAGCCCAGCCCCGTGCCCCATGGCATGGGCAGGCAGAGCTCTCCCCTGAGCCTGCTTGCCACACAGGGTGCACTAGGCACCCAGCAAAGCCCAAGGGATGGTCCTGGTGCCAGCTGGGTCACAGAGTGGCCTCAGGTGACCCCAGTGTGGAGTCCCCGCCACTGTGTGGGAGTCCCAGCACACAGGACAGGAACGCTGCATCTCTTTGGAAAACCTGGCTTTATTAACGCACCATGGTCATACCTGTGCTCCCTGACCCCATGCCTCTCCTGCAGCATGGGCAGCTGGTGTCCTTGCAAATGAGGTGCTGCACCACACTGCCCTGAAGAGACCAACTACCCCAGATGCTGCCAGCATGTAGCCCCAGGGACTATTGGGAAGCAGTGGCCCACAGAGATGAGTGCTCACCACAGGCACCCCAGTCTGGATTGCCAGGCTCCCCAGCAGCTGTCCAGGGCTGAGCAGGGAAGCACACAAGCCCTAGGTGACAAGCCTGTCCAGCCCCAGCGCAGGAGTGCGGCACATATCCCTCCCAGTGCACAGGCAGCTGGCACCAGGAGGCTCAGCAGGAGGCTGGAAGGAGAGACTGGGCTGGCCAAGGACCACGGGTAGCCCCAGCCCTAGGGGTGCTCAAGGCTCCTGCAGCAGCACAGCTGAGAGAGGTGGCCAGCTAGGGCCCGTGTCAGGGCATCCTGCCCTTGCTGCAGCCTCCCAGCAGGTCTCCACTTCCTTCTTGGGAGCCAAGCAGAGATGGCTGACGTGCCCGTGGGGCTCTCAGGTCCCAGTTTCACTGCAGCAGCAACATCCCTTCTTGAGCAGCAGGTAGCCATGAAGTCTGCCTCACTCCCAGTGGGCAGCAAAAGAAGGGCAAAGGAGCTCCTGGTTCTCGGCTGTGCCTTGGCAAGGCAGCAGGCTGGCCACGCAGGCCTGCCAGCTGGCACAGGAGATGCCAGAGCAGACAGGCAGGAGCCGACAGCCCCATGCTTCCCTTGGCGAATCTTTCCCAGCGTCTTCTGTCCTGCTCTCATAGCATCCTAGGACGGCGCGTGCCCTGGCGGCCCTGCTCCCGCAGCTGGCCACGCGCCTGGGCCTATCTCCAGCGGGGCTGGTAAATGAGTGGGTAGAAGACGTTCAGGAAGAGAGCCACAATTGCGGCCGTGGTGGCCAGGACAAAGTATCTGACGCAGCCTTCATCTGGGTGCGGGGGGGTGCCCGGACTCCGCTTCTGGCCACGGGGCCTCCAGGAGTTTCTTGCAGGCCTTTGGGGCGCCTCAAGCTGCAGCTCTTGTTCTTCAGCCTCCAGTTCCTGCCAGATCAGAGAAGCCTGCGATGTGGAAACCTGCGTCAGCACTTGGAGAACACAACGGGCAACACCCCTCGCCATCCCCCGGGGCAGGCGGCTGCCTGCAAGCCCAGCCCCGTGCCCAGCCAGCCCGCCTCCCCATGCAGCACCATCGCGGTCGCGCCCGCCCCCGCGGCTCTTCGGGGTCTCTGGTGTGTGGGGCTCCGGTGGGTGGCTCTGTGGGAGGGAGCATGGGCAGCTGCCAGGCAGGGTCTTCACAGGACTGCAGGGAGAGAAGCCAGCAGCTGGATCCCGATGGAGCAGATGCACTTGCATTGGTGGGTCCAGGAGGCAAGGGAGCAGGCAGCAGCCAATCACAGCCCAGCTTCTGTGATCCCAACAGGATCTTTCACGACAGCCAATCCAGAGCCAGCTGGAGCAGCAGGAGCAGGAGGCACAGCGCCAGTACAGCCAGTCACAGCTCTGCTTTGGTAGGTAGGAATGCTCTGACAACCAATCGTAGCCCAGCTTCCAGGAGGATTTTCCACAAGCAGCCAACCACAGCTTGGCCCTTCATGTCGGTGATCGTGCAGAGCAGTTAGGGCGCAGGTCTCTGGAGGGCACCCAGTGCCAGGGAGGGTGCAGGTGGTCCAGGGTGCTTGGGGACCTGCTGAGCCCCACTGGGATCCAATGCATCCCATTACTGAGGGGAACCGGCGCTGCCAGGGGCCCAATGAGCCCCAGTGCCACAGAGCAACCTGATGAACCCCAGCGCCATGGGGCATACAGTGAGCCACAGGGCCAGTTAGGCCCCTGAAGGCTCTCACCACCAGTGTGCAAAAAGCAGTACAGCCTTCTCATTGCTCAGGCTGCCCCCAGTGAGTGGAGCTGCTCCAGGACACGCACAGCCCCCCAGGAACAGCCCAGGCAGGCAGACAACCAAGATGCCAGACAGCCCCCCCAGCCTCAGAGACAGACAGCTTCTGTCCCCAGGCGAGAGGGCAGAACTTCGATGCCTAACCAGCACCGGGTCAAGGGGAGCATGAGCCAGAAGGGCAGGGAGGCCAGGCCAGAAGGGCCCCTCAGGGCATACATGTGCAGTCAGGCTGGAGATGAACTGAGCATTGTCCTCAGACTCTGTGGGCCTGCAGAGGTGCTGAGCATGAAGGGAAAGTCTGCAGCACAACGATGCAGGGGGTCTGACTAGATGGGCACCACACTGTGCCCCAGCCTCGGCCTTCCTGACTTTCACACAAAGATCAGTGTAACCATGCCCTACCACTGCATTCTGAAAGCACCCTGCCAATCTGGCCCACCCCCAGTCCCTCCCTCCCAGGCCACCCAGCAACAGAGCACGCTCTGGCAGGTTTCTCTACAGCACCCTGTGAAGGCTGCCAGGCCTCTGGCTCAGCACTGGTATTTACCTTTTTTGCACTTGGTTTGGCCCTGAGTTGGGCCCCAGCAGAAAGTGTCCCCCACCCTGCCTCAAAAGCGGCTCTGGAGAGCAAGTTCTTACTGCTCTCTGGCACAACCAGATCCTACTGCACTGCTCATAACCACTCCTCTAGAGCAGACTCTGGTAAGGCTGTGCCCCTTCTTCTTCTACCAGTGCCCTCCCACCAGCAATTCCACACTGATGACCAAAACCAGCTCTCCTGTGATCCCTTAGGACAGGGACTGTCTCAAGCTCACAATGAGAATGAGGCAAGACAGGCTCCAACGCCCAGCCGGCACAAGCTCTTTGGTATCAAAGGGGTGCAGGCACTGCACCACAGCTGTACCAGGCTCTCCGGGTGCAGGCAAAGATGGGCAGGCCCTGCATGTGGGCTCCTGAGCACATTTCAAGGCTCTGTGGCTCCAACAGTGCCGAAAGGGACGCAAGTGCTCACCTGGCTTGCAGCAGCTTCAGCAGAGGGGGTGCGCTCGGTGTGGTGGTCTGAGGGATGCCCTGGCAGGGGTCTCTCCACAGGAGAGTTCCTCCGGCGGTAGAAGAGGACATATGCGTATCTGGTCACCACCTGGCTCTCATCCACCGTGGTGACTGTGCTATCGTCAAAGAGCCGCCAGCCTGAGAAGGACAAAGGGTTAAGCAAGCAGACAAATCACGGCTGCAGGAGCAGGGGGGTGGTGAGGGTGACAGATCCTCACCTACGTCGCTGCGTTGGCTGTTCTTGTCGTTGGGCAGGCGGGCGTACGCTGTGTAGTGCCCTCCAATCATGCCTCCATAGTGGTTGATCACAGCGTACAGGTCATACATAGGCAGCTGCTGCTCACCCTTCCGACCAATGCAGAATTTGCTCAGGTCCAGGCTCCTGTGGAGAGACATGGTGACCATCAAGGGTGATCAGTGTTATGCAGGCCGGATTGCAGGTCAGCAGAGGCAGTGCCAACCCAGGCACATCGTCCCCAGGCTCTCACCGGACGGGAAAGTCCACCATGTCATTGATCTTGTCCCTCCAAATAAAGCTGCGGAAGGAGAAGCGCTTGAGCTGGATGATGAGGACGTTGGGCAGCCGCCATAACATCAGCTGCTTGGAAGCCTCACGGTGCTGCTTGCACTTGGGGCAGTACCTAGGGGAAGAGTGTGCTTGTTACTGGCATGGGGAGAGCCTCAGTTCTTCCAGCCCAGCTCAGCCCCAGGGTCCCCACATGCAGGGCTGGCAGAGGGTATGTCGGAGGGCTCAGCCTCCTCTGTCAAGGGCAGGCCAGCACAGTCCTACAGAGCACTAGCTTTCCTCCCTGCTGGCTTAGCCCTTCCCAGTGCACAGGGAGGGCCAGCCCATCGTTCCTGGCTGCCAGTAGAAACAGTGTGCAGGCCCAGGCAGCTCCCGGGAAACCCTGCTGCTGCTGGCTGGAACCCGCCCTGCGGCCTTCCTCACCATGCTTCCTCTGGGGCCAGGACTTCGGGCTTGGTGAAGAGATTGAGGCACTGCTCCAGGGTGAAGTGGCCAGCCCGGGCTGCTTCGCTGGCTGAGCCTGGGTCCTCCACACACTCCAACTCCTTGGATTCTACCAACACGAATTCCTTGAGGCGCTCATTGTTCTTCCACACCAGGGCAAGGGAGCAGTCGTCTGTCAGATCCAGGGGGGTGTCACCTGTGAAGGGGCACAGACGTCACACACATACTCTACCAGGCTGGACCAGGCCACCTTGCTGGAGCAATCTTGCCCAACACAGTTAGATACAGAAATCAAAAAGTGCTTCCAGAAAGGGACAGGTGCCCCCTGGCTAGGTTCACCATGCTGGGGCAGCAGAGCCCCTCAGCCTGCAGGGCTCAACACTGACACAGCCCTCTCATCAGCAGCACCCTCACAAACAGCACTGGGTGTGGGCATCCCACTCAAACACAGAAGTGACCCAGAGATCACAGACCCTCTGAGAATACATGAGGTTGGAAGGAATTGGCTTATTTGCTGAGGAGAGCAGGAATGTCATGCCCAAGAAGAGCTTCTAGGCAGAGGCTCTGTGCAGCAGAGCCCTTCCTTCCCCTGTCAGGTGCAGCTTTTACTGTTCAGTGTGGGCCACCATCACACCTGGGTTCACGTTGTGCCAGGCAGGCTCTGGCACCCTGGCCAGGCAGATCCACTACCCTGCCAGAGGTGGTAAGGGATGAAGGTGGCACTTTACAGGGCTCTGGCTCACCTTTATCTTCCAGCTTGTGCTCTCGGTTGGCAGCGTCAATCTTAGTGATGTAGAACTGTGTGGCGCGGGTATTCAGTGAGTCTGGAGTGTGTTGGTACCCAGGGATAGCAGCTGTGAACAGGCAGGGACAAATTTGTGGTGGTACTGCCTGTCTGCCCTGCGTAGGGGCCAAGAATTTGCAGCACCCCCACCCCCACCTCACATGCTACGGCCTTGAAGGGACACAACCACGTGCCCGTGTCCTTGACTATTTTTAGCAGGCGCCTGCCCCTGGCAAGCTGTGCTCCTCTGCCTGCCTTGCCCCTTCACTGCACATTGCTGCCATCCTGAGACGAATGTCTGGAAACGTGACAGCCAGGCAGCCGACCGCGAGAGGCTGGTCCCATGCAGCTGAGTCAGAGCGAGGGAAGTGCTTTGCTCACAGCCCCCAGGGGCTCAGCCGGCACCAGCTCTGCCTTGCTCCCACAGGACTCGAGGCTTCTGCCCGCCCCTGCCTTCCCACCTCTCCCACAGCAACACAGCGCTCCAGCCTCTTTCCTCATCAGGTCTCTCCTCTACACCCTGGGCTTTGCCAGGGCACGGCAGAGCGTGGGTAGGTAGGCATTTCAGGTGAGGCAGCACTGCCAAAACAAAGCTCCCAGGGCCTCATCTGTGTTCCCAAGAGTCTCCAGACCAAGCTCACAAGAGGAGAAGTGATGCTGTGGTGGGAGGTCACCCCAAGGAGGGAGAATTGCCTGAGCTCCTGGCACAGACACAATTAGCACTTCAGCACCTCTTACCTTCTGGCTTGAGAGCTCTCTCATAGGATGGCTCTTTCTCACAACAGCTGTCATCCTGCGACTCCATGTGCTCAGAGAACCCTGAATCCAAGCTCAGCAGGGAACTCCTGGCTGTCAGAACCTTGCTCCGGACAGTGGTAGTATCCCCCATCTCTGAGTGCAGCTCAGGCCCAGCTGGTGAAAGTGGGGGCTCCTGCAAAAGGCTGGAAGCCCTGTCCCCATCTCCCAGCTCAGGGGTGGAGGTGGCTGCTGCACAGCTGCTCTTGGCCAGGGGCTCCAGCTTGTCCGAGTGCAGAGGCTGCAGCCCCTGCTCTGGTGACATCCGGCCCAACTGGAATGGAGGCTGGAACACGCTGACTGAGTACCTGGGCAAGGAGGTGGGATTTAGAGCTGGCCAGACACAGGGCTGAGCTCAGCTCCAGGGCAGAAGCACCTTCCTTCCCTGGACTCTCACCTTGCATAGCCCTCCAGCAGCTGGGCCAGGCGGGCGTAGGTGAGGCGGGACTCGGGCACGCTGATGAGGAAGGGGAAACCGATGTTCTCAGGACGGCATGAAGCCTTGTGGTCTGGCCAGTGTGTTTTCTGACATGCCCTGTAACACATACAGCCCCTGCTGAACTCAGCATCCTTGAACAGCCTGGGAAGGAGCAGTGCAGGGCCAGAGGGGTGTGCTGGGGACAAGGGGAGCACCAGGAGTTCAGCTGGCTCCATCCCAAAGGGCAGACCCATCCCACCTTCTCCCAGCAAGCAGAGCTCTTCCATCCAGCCCTTCACAGCAGGAGACCCTCCCTTCCTGCCAGGCACCAAGCCAACTCACACGTTGCAGTAACCGACTCGATAGCATCTCGTGCAGCGCTTGAGCTTCTCATCCTCCGGCAGCTGCTTCTTCTGGCAGGCCGCACACTTGGCAACAGGGCCACTGGGCACCTGCGGGCGCTGCAGGAGAAAGGACCCATTGGACAGGGAAGGGCAAGGACAGACCGGGGCAGGACAAGGCAGCCTCAGTGGGCATCCGTGTAGCTAATCACCCTTGTGTGCAGTTCTGCCACTCCTGCTCAGTCCCACTTATGGTTCAGCCTTCCTGCATCCCTCCCAGTAGTTCCAATATGCCTTCTTACCTGCTGGACCTGAAGCTCCACCACGCGCTCCTTGGCCAGCTCTGGGGACAGCACCTCAAAGCAAAGCAGCAGGTCCGTCGGCGAGACCGTGTCTAGCGAGTTAGACGGCAGGAACATGCGGTGGAAGTGATTCTTGATCACCTGCCAGGAAGGCAGTGGAGCATGGCCGTGTGAGGGCTGCCCTATGTGTCCTCTCCTCAGAGAGCCACAGACCGCAGCCTCACAGTGAGCTGTGGGAAGAGCAGCAGCTCAAGGATGCTGTGCTCAGCTCACCATCTCACAAAAGGGAAAGATGGACATGCCAGGCCCTACTGTAGCGGCCTAGCCCTCCAGAGCAGGTATCTGCCCAGCACTCTCACCTCAGCCAGGCGCAGGTTCTCTGGTTTCACGCGCACGCTGTGGGCCACTGAGTCAAGTACCTCCATGGCACTGGAGTTCTCCTTGCTGATACTCACGAGAAACTGCCACCGAGAAAGTGCCACATTAGCCACACCACACTAAGGCATGCCCTTACTTAACACAGGGCTTAGCCAGTTGGCACATGACCAGCTGCCTGGGGCACCTCCAGGAGCATTCTCAGGCTCCCTCCCCAGGGCAGAAGGTATCCTTTACCTTGACTGGTTTCTTGTGTGGCTCCTTTGCAAAATAGTAGACAGTCAGCACCTTTTGCTTCTGTGGGAGGGGCACGGGGAGGTACAGGAAGGGGTCAAACGTAATAGACACCTGCAGATACAAACGCACACTCAGTTGTGGGAAGTTCTTGTGGCTGAGCAGCAGATCCAGTAGACCCAAGATCCAGCCATGCCCTGTGACCTGTGCTCTCTGAGGGTCAGGAGTCTGATTCTGCACAGCCAGGACAGAGACAGAACTTCCAGGGCTGCCCTACCTTGGAGCACACCGGGCACACAAGCTTGGATTTGTACTGGCCCTGGAAGAGGTCTACTATGAACGAGTCGTTCCTCATCTTGTGTCGTTGCCAAGCTTCCTCAGCTACCACCTGCAGGAAGAAAAGGCTTGGCACCTCACTAAACCACCCAGGCTGCTCTCCCAGTAACTCTGGGGGCAGAACACCCTCACCTCATCAGGCCTCCCATCCGAGTCAACAGTCTCTGTGTAGGGCTTGTTCTGGATGCGGTTGAGGTCCTCATGCAGGCCATCAAGCAGGAAGGCCATGAACTCCTGAGCATCATGCTGGGCATAGCCAGTGAACTGGCTGGCCTTGCTGGCTACAATTGCCTGTGGGGAGCACAGTCGTCAGGGCTGGCCAGCAGACCCCTGGCAGCACTGCTTGCCCCACGCACAAACCCTGGCTGCACCCACCCACACCCACAGCTCTCTGTGGCACTTGCAGGGTAGCCAGGTGCCCACAGAGGAATGCTGGGAACCCACAGCACTTCTGGCTGAGCACCAGTGCCAGGAGCCCTACCTTCAGTTTAGAGGGCTGGAAGGCATGGTGTGTGCCCTTCCACAGTGCTCTGAGCAGCATGGCAAAGCCGATGGCCAGGCGCCCGCCCGTCCCCAGCGGGTTGTTGTAGTTGATTTCCGACTCAAACGACCGATCTGTAAGAAATGCAGGAGCTCAGGGTGGCTGGCTTCATCATCTGACTGGCCAAGCTCTGCTGTGCTCCCAGTGTGGGCTCACCATGGAAGTAGTCACGCAGCTCCCGGGTGTTGGACAGGGACTGAATGACACTGTTCATGAAGCAGGTGTTGCCCAGGTTCACCAGCCCTGTGAAGCCGGGCAGGCAGACCTTCTTCTTCTCATCCTCATCCTCATCATCCTCCACGCTCTCGGCACTCACTGGGCTGTGTGTCATTGGTGGCACCATACACGTCGGTTTGGGCTGCCAAAGCAGAGGCAGCTGTGAGGGTGTGGCACTCAGGGAGTCTCTCTGGGAACACCAGAGGAACTCAAAAGCCCAAGAAACTCTCCAGAGAGGGCTGGAGCCATCACACCATCTCCCACTTGGACTGGGACAGACAGGCCAACAGCTGTCCCTAATCCTGCCAACTATGACTGAGGAGCACTGCCTCCTCCTCCAGGAATACTTTGCCAGCCTCCAGAGTGACACTGAGGAGGTGTCCCTCTTTCCCCTATCCAGGTCAGATCCACTGTGGCCACACTCACCGAAGGAATATGTGGCTCTTGCTTCACTGCCACGTGCTCTGGGGCCGTACGGGCTGCCACGCCATCCAGAGCCCCATCTTCCACACGCGGCTTCTCTTTGTCACTGGTTCGGGCCTCTTCCTTGCTGGAGAGGGGGTGCTGGTTACTGCCCGGAGGGTTCTTATCCAGAGGGGTAGGGCCTGTAGGCATGGCAACCTTTGCACCACCCACTGCACCTTAAAAAGGGGGAAGGGTGGGCCTGTGGTTAGCAGCACCACGCGCTGCCCACAGTGGGGCTGAACTGCTCAGTCCACACTTGCACACAGGCTCTCTT